>NC_057714.1:77123592-77153865 GCF_004010195.1 Chiloscyllium plagiosum
GGACCAAAACTGGACATAGTACTCCAAATGGGGCCTAACCAGAGGTTTATAAAGTCTTAGTAGTACATCTCTGTTTTTATATTCCAACCCTCTTGAGATAAGAGACAACATTGCATTCGCTTTCTTAATCATGGACTCAACCTGCATGTTTACCTTTAGAGAATCCTCGACTAGCATTCCCAGATCCCTTTGTGCTTTGGCTTTATTAATTTTCTCACCATTTAGAAAGTAGTCTATGTTTTTATTCTTTTTGCCAAAGTGCAAGACCTCGCACTTGCTCACGTTAAATTCCATCAGCCATTTCCTGGACCACTCTCCCCACCTGTCTAGATCCTTCTGTAGCCTCCCCACTTCCTCAGTACTACCTGCCTGTCCATCTAACTTCGTATCATCGGCAAACTTTGCTAGAATTCCCCCGGTTCCCTCATCCAAATCATTAATATATATTGCGAACAGCTGTGGCCCCAGCACCGAACCCTGCGGGACACCGCTCGTCACCGGCTGCCATTCTGAAAAAGAATCTTTTATCCCAACTCTCTGCCTTCTGTTAGACAGCCAATCCTCAGTCCATCCCAGCAGCTCACCTCGAACACCATGGGCCCTCACCTTGCTCAGCTGCCTCCCGTGTGGCACCTTATCAAAGGCCTTTTGAAAGTCTAGATAGACCCCATCCACTGGGTTTCCCTGGTCTAACCTACTTGTTACCTCTTCAAAAAATTCCAACAGGTTTGTCAGGCATGACCTCCCTTTACTAAATCCATGTTGACTTTTTCTAATCAGACTCTGCTCTTCCAAGAATTTAGAAACCTCATCCTTAATGGTGGATTCTAGAATTTTTCCAAGAACCGAGGTTAAGCTGATTGGCCTATAATTTTCCATCTTTTGCCTTGATCCTTTCTTGAACAAGGGGGTTACAACAGCCATCTTCCAATCATCCGGGACCTTTCCTGACTCCAGTGACTCTTGAAAGATCTCAACCAATGCCTCTGCTATTTCCTCAGCCACCTCTCTCAGAACTCTAAGGTGTATCCCATCGGGGCCAGGAGATTTATCAATTTTATGACTTTTTAACTTTTCTAGCACTATCTCTTTCGTAATGGCAACCATATTCAACTCAGCCCCGTGACACCCTTTAATTTTTGTGATATTACTCATGTCTTCCACTGTGAATACTGACGCAAAGTACTTGTTAAGTTCTCCTGCTATTTCCTTATCTCCCATTACTAGGCTTCCTGCATCAGTTTGAAGTGGCCCAATGTCTACTTTTGCCTGTCGTTTGTTTCTTATGTCCTGAAAGAAACTTTTACTATTATTTTTAATATTACTGGCGATCCTACCTTCATATTTGATCCTCTCATTTCTTATTACACTCTTTGTTATCCTCTGTTTGCTTTTGTATCGTTCCCAATCTTTTGATTTCCCACTGTTCTTAGCCACTTTATAGGATCTCTCTTTTTCTTTAATACATTTCCTGACTTCCTTTGTCAGCCAAGGTTGTCTAATCCCTCCCCGGTTAATCTTTCTTTTCTTGGGAATGAACCTCTGTACAGTGTCCTCAATTATACCTACAAACTCCTGCCATTTTTGCTCTACTGTCTTCCCGGTTAGCCTCTGCTTCCAGTCTAAATGCTCCAGTAAATCACAGCGCAAACTGGAGAAACAACCTCTCATCTTCAGACTAAACAGTTTACAATCTTCTGGACTTAATAATGTGTTCAACACCTTCAAATTGTGAAAACTATCCTATTTCTTCCCTTTCCTTTAGCATTACTTGTTACATTCTCTGTCACCATGTCCTCTCTCCCCTCCCCCACCCCAGTGGGACAATCTCTTCTTTCCAGTTTGACAGTTAGATGCACTATTGTTCTGCCATTCCCACATTCCAATTATTTAATCTGCATTTTTTACCCCAGCACTCCACTCCTCCCCCCACACTATAGCATAAATGCTGCCCCCTCAACACTTTACGTCAACTCTGATGAAAAGTCATCCAGACTCAAAATGTTGACTTGCTCTTACTCTATATGGAAGCTGCCTGTGATTTCCAGCATTTTCTGTTTTCAAACTCCACCCTTCAATTCTCTTGCTTTTTTATAACAGAGGAGTACAGGAAATAGGTGCAGCAGTAGACCATATGTCTTATCAATTCTGCTCAATCTTTCAATGTGATGATGGCTAAGCTTCAGCCTCACTTTCACTTTG
Source organism: Chiloscyllium plagiosum (assembly GCF_004010195.1). Classification (NCBI taxonomy): domain Eukaryota; kingdom Metazoa; phylum Chordata; class Chondrichthyes; order Orectolobiformes; family Hemiscylliidae; genus Chiloscyllium; species Chiloscyllium plagiosum. Next base: position 77,125,795 of record NC_057714.1, read on the forward strand.
CCATGTACTCCACACTAGCTTTGATTTCCTGAGAAATCATTTCCTTTGGCTACAAATTGACTCCAATTATACTGCTTTAAGATGCACTCAGGTCTTGTAAAAATTGGCCTGGATTTTATACATAGCAGAGAAGTGAGGGTATTCATCACTAACCTTGAAGAAAGCTGCCTTTAAAAATCCAGCGATGGCTGTGGTGTGAACTTGCCTTTTCCTGATGCTGATTTAATTTTGTTGATAAGTTAAAGGGATCACTATGTGTCTGGCAACAATGATATTATCAAGAAGGGTAATGTCAATGACATTGATGTATTCTGGCAGATGGTAAATCAGGAAGTAGAATGTACTAATCATCCTTCACTTTTAATTGAATTTTAATAGATGCCATAACACATAAGTGGGAGATACACATGGTATTAAAATAGCAAAACTTTCATAAACTGATACTTTTTAAAAAAATTTAATAGTAGTTTTTCAGGTCCAGTATGGATGTTCATAAGTAGTTATGAAATTAATGTGCCATTAAAACTCAAGTTCCATATTATCTAACACACTGCAATTTTCCCAAGACTTTTTAACAGTGAAACTAACAGCAATTTTCCCAAATGTCTGCTGTTCTCCTTATTCTCCACAATATACGCAGGGTTTGCTGTGCTCTCTTATATAGAATAGCACAGTACAGGCCTTTTGGGCCTTTTTATTTGCTGAATTCAGTGATTTCAAATTCATTGCAAACTGGGGGAGGTCCAACTCTATGAAGAAACAGAGAATTATTTCAGGTTCTTCTGGAATTATCCACTTCTGACTAACTGGCTTGTCAGTTTCTGGGGAGTAATGACTGATAGCATCTCTATTGTAATTTCCACTAAGTCCAGGCCATTATGATTACACAGCTTGTGTTTGAAAGGCAAAAAAGGGAACTGAGTCTCCATCTGGGACATTACAATAAATTTAAATGTAAACATGTGCCATAGCCTTAAAAGATATTCTGCCCACCTTTTTAAACCAATCAAATCAATTTTTATTTTTATTAAGAAGAGAAATTATTTTAAAATGGATAATACTTTAGTACAAAAGAAAACTAATATTTATCCCAATGAATTCTTTCACAAGGAAACTATACTCTTAGTACTAATATTTATTTACTATTTATTTCATTTTCAGCTTTGCCCACTGTCCTGCCTCATGTCTTCCTAAGTAATTCTACCATTGTATGAAATGCCCTAACCTACAAGGTTACAGGCCAAGAGCTGAAACATGGAGATTGGCTGGATAGCTCTTTTTTTGGTCGGCACAGACATAAGGAGACAAATGGCCTCCTTCTGAACCATGCATTTCTCTGATTTCATAAGCAGCACAAGTTGTATACAGCTGACACTGACTTTCTTTGTGATATGGATATTGCTGGCAGGATCAGCTTATGTTGCCCTTCCCTAATTGTCCCTTGAACTAAATGGCTCTCAAGAGCATTTCAAAAAGCAGTTAAGAGTCACCTTCATTGTTGAACATAGGTCAGACCAGGTAAGGATTACAGATTTCCTTCTCTAAAGAGCATAAGTGAACCAAATGGGTTTATATGACAGTTGAAACAAGGTCTATATTAGGCTAGTTTTTAGTTGAAGATTTTTTATTGAATTCTTGCTTTGCTATCTGCTGTGGTCAGATTTGAATGCTTGTCCCCCGAGCATGAGACTGGAGTTCTTGGATTGCTAGTCTAGTAACATTTACCACCACCCTGCCGATTGTATACTTTGTATCCTCCTAATATAGTCAAGTAAATCCTTTCATGACAGACTTTGGAAGCCTAGCCAAAATTGTGGATACAACAATTCTTATCTTTCAAGATGTGTGTCTGTGTATTATTATTAGCCAGAAAAAGTCAACCATGAGAGAAATTAAACATGCTTTTTCCATTATTTACCAATCATTTCAACTGATCTATTTGAAGTAATCATGTCACAGTGGATGGAAGGTATTCAGCCTGACAGTTAGATCTGATTCACCAAGAATCTATGACATAATTACTGGGAAGCAAAGAAGAGTGGGGTTTTAGTTCTGGTCTGTGGATACCAAAGAAGATCTGGGACTCTTAACTTGATACTAACTCTACTTTCATATCCTTAGTGGGATGAAGCTTCATGATACATGGGGTCTAAAGTGAACAGAACCATTAATAGATTTAAGTTTGATTTGTGTTTCTATACTATGTTGGTTAAGAAGGGGAAAAAGCATATATTTAATTTAATTTAGATTTTGAGTTCTGAGAGTTGTGTTGGGTTGTCTGGAGTTTGTTTCCAGGCATATAAATGAGGCTTTTAACAATCTCCAAAGTAAGTCATTTAATGGCTTAGAAAACAAGTGAAGAAGAAGGAAAAGATTTGTGGTGTTGCCAAACAACTAGGTGTCGTATGACACATGGAGACAAATACGGAGTTTTCTTTAAGAAAGAGCAAACCATCCAGAGAGTGTGAGGGTGCAAATCTCTTTTTAACAGAAGTAATTACTCAATGTGGAAAAGGCCTTGATCATTAGTATCACAGTCACATATGTAAAGGAGTAAGTGAGCTGTGTAACCAGTTTGTTTCAGAGTCTTATTGAGAGACATTACTTAAAGAAAGTAGAAATGCATGAATGCAGAGGTTTGTCAGGAAGAAATCCTCTGGGCCCACTAAACAAAGAACTTTAAATTGGAAACTGTAATTGTGGTAGGAGTACCTGGGAAGTTATTTTTGATGATAAAAGGGTTGAACCTTTATTTCCATTATTTCAAATAAGATTGTTTTAAACCATATCCAACCTCACACCCAGTCCTGTTTTATCACACAAAAGCCATTCTCACCCATTCTCAAGCCTGTTATCACATTACATGATTTGCTTTCAGCACAGGCTACCCATTCTCTGCCTTCTTCAGTTCTCATTATCACTTATTCAGCTTCTCTTCTGACTTGGCCTGCCATACATATTCTCTAATTTACCTGTGCCTTTAATATATCTCTCACTGTCTGGGTCTGTCTCCACCTATCCACTCACCTTCCCCTCTCCCAAATTCTACCTCGTCTTCAGCAGAAATGTCAGTTTTTTCCAAGTTCTGATGAAGAGAAACTGGACTTAAAACGTTAACTCTGCTTTCCTCCCATGCAGGGTACTAGACCTGCTGAGTTTCACCAGCAATTTCTGTTTTTGTTTCAGCATCTGAAGCTCTTTGTTTTATTTTACTTGTTTTAATTAGTGCTTGTCCAACTATTCTTGCAGTATAATTTTTTTTTGCCTTTTGTATGTGAGAAATTATGTTGTTCTTTTGCTACAGTGCATATCGGCAATCTCATAATTATCTTTCAAGATGTGCGTCTGTGATCAGGGTATTATTATTAACGTACAAAAAGTCAACAACGAGAGAAATTAAAATGTGCCTTTTCCATTGTTTACCGATCATTTCCACTGAAGAGCAGAAGTAGCTATTCAGCCCATTGCATCTGCTTCACCATTTAATAAGAAATGACTGATCTGATACTCTTCAGCTCCTCTTTCCTGCATTTTCCCCATAACCCTTGATTCAGTTGTTGATTTTTTTTTAAACTCATTCATGGGATGTGATGTCACTGGCTGGGCCACCATTTATTTCAATTCTGTAATTCTAAGAGAGCTAGTTTCACCTGACCCTCCTGCACATTAGCTTTCATGCAATAGCCCTTTGCCAGCGTCTCTTCTTATTGCTTAATTCCACAGTTAACAATACCTTTGATCTCCGCTTTATTGATAATAATATGAGCCCCCGGGGAAAAAAAATCCAGCAAATTCTTCCTAGTCATTCTCATCATTTCCTGGATATGAAATGTAGACATGAACAGGGCAGCACTAGTAGGAGAAAGTGAGGTCTGCAGATGCTGGAGATCAGAGCTGAAAATGTGTTGCTGGAACAGCGCAGCAGGTCAGACAGCATCCAGGGAACAGGAGAATCGACGTTTCGGGCATAAGCCAATCTTCAGGAAGAGTTCCTGAAGAAGGGCTTATGCCCGAAACGTCGATTCCCCTGTTCCCTGGATGCTGTCTGACCTGCTGCGCTATTCCAGCAACACATTTTCAGCACTAGTAGGACCAGCTTTGGTTCAATATTTTCCTCACCCTTTGTATTTTAATTCTTATAGAAATATATTTTTATTCTGGATATTGGAGCATGGTTAGTGTCCATATAGTTGTAGTCTAAATTAAAGTGGTGCTGGAAAAGCAAAGCAGGTCAGGCAGCATCTGAAGAGCAGGAAAATCGACATTTCGGGCTAAAACCCTTCACCAGGAATGGAGGCCATATAACAGTATGCCAATGGAATGAGGGGACGGAACTTGAATAAAGGGGAAAAAAAACAAAGAGGCATGCAGTGTAAAAATATTTTGACCATGGATCTCAATCTAACACCTGTGTTCTAACTCAGCCTGGATTTGCAAGCAGCTACCAAAGTTTAGTCAATAGAAAGTAATGAATGTGATGTGCTTTATGAATGGATTGCCATTCAGCATCATGTCTGTTTGTATTCTATCCAAGGGCCTGTAAGTTTCCAATTCTGTTTCTATTCTGTTTTTCAGCACCAGAGCAAGCTTAAAAAGATGGCCTCAATGACACAGCACTAAAATATCCTCTAGGCTTAGGCATTAAATATCAGGTTTGCATTGAAACATTAGCAACTGGTGAAGTAACTCCAGATTGCTTCTAAACAAGGTCACCGACAAGATCCATTCAGATTCTTTTGTTTCTACTTCAGCTTTGTTTACAGTTTGGCCATTTAACTCACTTGCCCTTATTCGACTAAGTTGCTAAGAATTTCCATTTGAAATTGTTTGCATTTCACCACTCTTCCTTATTAATTAATTTCTGTTCAATTCCAGCGCCGCCCCAGTAGATGGCCTGCAATGAAGTTCAGGCGTGGCTCTGGTCATCCTGCCTATGCCGAAGTGGAGCCAGTTGGGCAGGAAAAGGAAGGCTTTATTGTGTCTGAACAGTGCTGAAACTGAGCGATAGAAGTAGTGCACCAGGTGTGGGATTTATGCTTTGAAGTGAATAAAGAAGCAAGCTCAAACGCACTGTCCATGAAATACCCACTTCTGGATCAGCTCAAAATAAGAAAGATACACATTTTCATCTACGAGATCAGCACTCCATAATCTTCCTTAGTAGCCCTGCAGAGTTCATCAATGTTTCAAAAAGAATTGACCATCCCTTTTGGATAATCGTTGTGGAATTGAATGAACATTAGTGACGCATACAAGCGACAAAAGTGAAAAACCAGGTTCATTCATCTTTACTGGTTTAAGTCAACCTCAACAAGTAAGAGTGGAAAAGAAAATACATCAATTTTCCATGTTTCCATGGTTAAAAATGCAGGAAAATTGCTTACAGCATGCTTTTAGCTGATCATCAATCAGATAATGCAATGAATAGATTCACTCTCTCCAACATTTATTTTGATTCTTTAAAAGTGTATACGTTAAAAACTCACTGACGTCAGTTGGGGGAAATGTAGTTAATGTGTACATTTTCTTAATGAGAATATTTTCTAATCCATCTGATGTTTTGAGTGTATATAAATCATTATGGATGGATTTCTTTACTGTAGATGAGCTATAATATGATGAAATGTCATTTTCAATTGTCAAGATTCAGTTGCATAAGGCTTGGAGGCAACTGAAGACAAATTGGTATGTCCTTTTAAAAATCAAAAGTTTGCAAATGTTCAAATCTAACTTTTTTGATAAATTTCACTTGTTTCTCTAAGTGACGTCTGACAGTCCTGATGTAAATCTTTTAAGTTAATAAGAAAATCTCCAAATTATTGTGCACAAGATTCCATTGGTTTCAAATTACTGAGGGATTAATGCCATTTGTGTTGCAAATTGTGCAATTTGTTATCTTTTGGCTTGAAAGGTAGTGAGATTACAAAGGCTTAAATATTCCCCTACTAGAAACCAAATTTTGGGAGTATTTGCAGATTCGATTAGATCTGTTGTGTAGTGGACACATTGGTTAAATAGATGAATATATTTTGTTTCTTGATAGCTTACACAAGACAGGTTCTTGTGTCTCCAGATTGTGATGAAATGTTATAGTGTATTTTTACCATCCAGAAGAGGCATGTAACATGTATTATCACAGACATAAAATGGGTTGTAAAGTAGTAATTAAGACTGAGTACTGTTTAACAATAGGAAGTAACTTAATGGAGAGCAAAGAACACGCACTTTTAACTGTCTTCACTGAAATTAATTGTTTTCTTTTGAGCTTTCTTCGTGCTGTGAAACCAGGCTGTTTGTGAATTCAGGTAAGTATTATTCTTCAATAAAATCCTGTGAAATAAATCTTCCAGTCTTAGACGTAAAGGCACTTGCTATTATTATTAAGTATTGAAAATGGCAGATTCAGGTCTAATTACAGATTATTGACTTCTTTCCATTTGCCAACAATGCAATCAATGAGCACTGCAGATTAGTAATCTTACAGTTCAGTCGATGGTGTCAGAGATTTCACTCACTGTGAGTTCGACCTCGCTGGGAGTGGATTTTGATTTCAATGAGTATTCTATATAAGGTTATCAATTAGAGTTAAGATAGCTCATTCAGTTGGGTTTGATCTGGAACTATCTTGAAAAACAATTTGAAATATTTCACTAAACATTATCCCAATGTATCCGATAAATATTTAAACTCATTTGAAGGTAACGGTAACTTTGTTTTAAATGTCGCCTAGCAAAAACCGGCTCTTTCACTGGAAAAAGGGTATAGTTGCATTGTTGACTGAATGAAGTGGACTTAATGATCCTGATGTGATTCTAATTTCATTTCAATGTTTGCTAAGACCACAAGAAACAGGAACAGGAGTAGGCTTCTTGCCATTCAATGACATCATGGCTGAACCCACATTCCTCACATCCACTTTCCTGCCCTTTCCCCCTAACCTTTGATTCTCTTGCTGATCAAGAATGAGCCTTAACTATGTGGTACTTCTTGTAAATGTTCAAGTAATGTCACCAGCAGCAAACACCAGTGTGCAAATATGTTGCTCCATAATGAGAAGGTTCCCAAAAGACTCTCTCATTCTCATCAGCCAAGAATTGATTTGAATTTTCTTAAACATGCAGTAACCTTGTCAATTCAGTAACAATAGTTGTTCCCAAATCTTACTGATCACTTCACAAATCAGGCAGTGATCCAGCTTCAAATGCAATATACTGTCTAACAGATATTATGCCAACGGCTTCGCTGTACCCCTGTATAGTAAGAACATACTTCCACAGATAGGGAGACCAAAACCACACAGAATATTCCAGGCGCCCTCACCAAAGCCCTGCATAATTGCAGCAAGATATCCTTGTTCCTGTGCTCGAATCCTCTCATTATACAGTTTGCCTTTTTTACTCTCTGCGACACCTGCGCACTTATTTTCAGTGGCTGTTGCACAAGGGCACACCGGTCTCATTGAACATTCCCCTATGTCAATGTTCTGCTATTCAAATAGTCATTTGCCTTCCTATTTTTGCTGCCAAAGTGGATAACATCATATCTATCCATATTATACTGCATCTGCTATGCATTTGCTCACCCACTCAGCCTGTCCAAATCACACTGCAACATCGCTGCATCCTCCTCACAGCTCACCCTCCCACCCCAGCTTTGCATCATCTGCAACTTTTGAAATATTACATCTCATTCCCTTATCTAAATCATTAGCATATATTGTGAGTAGCTCGGCTCCTTGTTCTATATGCCATTCAGGAAAAGATCCACTTATTCATACTCTTTGTTTCCTGTCCGCTAACCAATTTTCTCCCCATCACATTGCACTACCCCCAATCTCAGGCACTTCAATTTTACTTATTATTCTCTGATGTGATAATTTGTCAAAAGCCTTCCTAAAGTCCAAATCAACCACATCCAATGGTTCCCCATAAACAAATCTGCCAGTTACATTTAGATGGTTTAGATTACTTACAGTGTGGAAACAGGCCCTTCGGCCCAATAAGTCCACACCGACCCACCGAAGCGCAACCCACCCAGACCCATTTTCCTACATTTATCCTTTCACCTAACAGTACAGGCAATTTAGCCTGGCCAATTCACCTAACCTGCACATTTTTGGACTGTGGGAGGAAACCGGAGCACCCCAAGGAAACACACGCAGACACGGGGAGAATGTGCAAACTCCACACAGTCAGTCGCCTGTGGTGGGAATTGAACCTGGGTCTCTGGCGCTGTGAGGCAGCAGTGCTAACGACTGTGTCACCGTGCCGCCCATACATCTTTGAAGTATTCCTGTAGATTTGTCAAATATGATTTCCCTTCTGTATGCACATGCTGTCTGTGTCTGATCCTACCACTGTTTTCTAAGTGCTCTAGCATCTTCCCAGTTACCAACAATCTTTTTAATCTACACTTTCTCAACTGTGGTACGGTACGGTATTGATGCCCAATAGCGTACAAAATTCAGTTCGATAATATCTGAAAATAAGATTCATGTCATTCTACAACACTTTGGAATAAGGAGTTACACAGCAATTTAACAGAAGGATCAAGTCTAGGCTTAAACGAACAAAATCTAGCTTTGACCTGACTCAGTTTTCTGAAGCAATCCCTTGAACCAAATATTCATGACAGTAGTTGACGGTAGTGAATTGCAGCAATTCAGGAAGGCAACTCATCATCACCTTCTCAATTAGGGATGGGTGACAAGCGCTGGCCTACCACTGGATCTGACATTCCCAAAATAAACACAATTTTAGTAAAACTAAATTTCTAATTTTTCCTTCACTCTATTTCAAATAGAGTCTTTTAGCAATGCTTGGATCATCAAGAGTTTAGCCTGTTCTGCCATTCAGTGATCTGAATTTCATTTCCATTTCTCTGTCTTTGAACCTTTGCCCAATTAAAAATCTATTAAGTTCAGTTTGAAAATTTCATTTAAGATAGCATTGACAATCTTTGAACTGAATTCAAGATTTTCATTACGTTTTTCCAGGTTAAGACAAATTACTAGATTTTCCTAAATAGATATTTTAACTTTAAGATTATTTTCTGCTTTCCTACAAGATCATTTCTTTGCATATACCACATTGCATCCGTTTATCATTTTAAAGACTTCCTCCTCAAACCTCTAAATTCAAAGTAATTCAAATCAAGATTATTAAGCTTGTCTTCTAAATGTAAGCCGTTAATACGTGGTAACACGACTCAGTGTGGTATCAAGGAACCCTAGCAATATTGAAATCAATGGAACTCGAGGGGAAAACTGCAATAGTTATAGCTGTTGAATACCAATCATTTCCATCCCAGTACATCGATGTAGGAGCTCCTCAAAGACAGTCATCTTCATCTACATTTTCAATGCCTTTCCCTCGATAAGAAGCTCAGAAGTGGGAATTTTCACTGATGATTGCACAATGTTCACAACTTCTCAAATACTGATACCCATATGCAGCAGGACCTGGGCAGTATTCAGGCTTGACCTGGCAGGTGGCAAGTAATATTAACTCCACACAAGTGCCAGGCAATGACCATCTTCAACAAGAGACAATCAAACCATCTCTCCTCAATATTCAAACTGAATTCCCCACCATCAATGTGCTGGGATTCAACATTGACCAGAAACTGAACTGGGCCAGTCTTGTAAACAGTGTGTTCACAAGAGCAGTTCAGAGGCTTGGAATTCTGCAGTGAATAATTAACCTCATGATTCCCCAATACCTGTCCACATCTATAGGGCACACATTAGGTATGTGATGGAATACTCCCCATTTGGATGGATATGTGCAAAGCCAACAACACACAAGATGAAAACCATTCAGGAAAAGTTAACTCTCTTGATTGGCACCCCATCCACATTGAACACACTGTTTGGCCACTACTGATGCACAATGGCAGCAGTGTGTACAATCTGTAAGGTGCACTGCAACCTCTTTCCAATACTCCTTTGACAGTCCTTTCAAAGTGGTGATCTCGATCACCTAGAAAAACAAAGGCAGCAGCTATGATAGACCACCACCTACAATTCCCCCTCCATGCTTTTCCACATCCTGACTGGAACTAAATTGCCATTCCTTCACTGTTGCTTTGTGAAATCCTGGAATACGTTCCTAAACAGCACTGAAACTGTCCCTACACCACATGGACATAAAATTGTTCAAAAGGCCAATTAGAAATCGGCAATAAATACTGGCCTCCTCAGGAGCACTAAGATCCCTCGGATGAATATAAAAGAAATTCAGGTGCATCGGCATTGTATTGTTTCAAAAGACAACCTGTAATTCCAGGGAGTAGATGCTCTGAATTGAATGCAGGTGAAAAAAAATTTTAAAAAGCTCAGAACCAAACTACTCTGGAGAGTTTCATAAAGTGACCACCCATAACATGAATCAATTTTTCTTTTACAAATACTACTAGAATTTCCAGATTTTATAGTTTCTTACAGTGCAAAATTTAATCAGGACAAAACTGAATATATTTCATTTGAAACTGTAAGCAAATAAGAACATGACAAATCAGTGCGGGCGTGATCCTGTCAAGGCTGCTTCACCAAACATTAGCTGATCTTTTGCCTCAGGTGCACTTTATTATCTGTTCCTTATACCCTTTGATTGCCTGAGAGCCCAGAAATTTTGTGTGTGATCCAGGCACATCTCAATGATCTTCATTTCAGAATTGCAACCTAGTGCTCCTCCTCCCAGAACTATTGAAGAGTCGGCTGTTCAGGCTTAGAATTCTTGGTTTTGCCATTCAAACAGATTAGAATGCCAGTATTTCCCTTTCTGCCAACTCCCAATTAACATTTCCACCAACACTCATGGCGCCTTCTCCTGCAAGAACAATATGTAACGTATGGGGTGGATTTTACAGATTACCCATGCCCTCAAACAAGAAAGTCTGTTGAGATAATGCCAACATAAACCTAGCTACCAAGCTGCAGTGTGGCAACCTTCATTGGATTAGCATGATTTCTACCCCATTCTGGGAGGACGGCACCACCTAGAGAGCTGCCAGCTAATCAGATTGACTGGCAGATCTGTAGTCTCTGCAGTACAAGAATCGAGTAGTGACCATTGCCAAGATGACAGGCACTCAACAAGGATGAAGAAGTCATGCATAGCAGACATTAGGAATTTTAACGTTTTTGTCTACACAGCAGGTGCCAGCAGGTGGGGGATGGTCAGGTTTTAGTTGCAATAAAGGGGAATAAAGGGGATTATAATCTCCAGGGATTGATCTTCAAATGGCATAGGAACCGCCGAAGAGAGATATGCCCTTCCTGCTTTCCAACAGCCTGCACTGTGAAAGCTGCTGGGCTACACACCTTGCCTTTGTGATCCTCTGCCACATGTAATATAGCAATATATGTCCATTAATATGTCCATGGCCCCATGGGCTGCTGACATATTGCTTGCCAACCGTGATATGGGAGACATTGGTGGACAACCTACCCCCTATGATTTTATATAAATGTCCTTTCAATATAGTGGCAGAGTACTGTAAAATTCACCCCATATCAAAAGCTATTGTTATTTCTCGTACACAGCTTTTAGACAACGACACATCTATCAATTATAGCACATCACTAGGTTTAAGCTAGAAATTATCTAGGAAAATATCTTTACCTGTCCAAATTTCAATCATTTTACTGCATTGCAACGGAAAATCAGCTGAGCAAGTCTTTTTTGCTTCACCTGTTCATTCTGTCATCTAGATCATTATAAATATCAAGAAATACTAACAAAAGAGGAAAGAATTCAATGAAAAATGCATCATAACATATCAAAACACATTTTTGAATCGTATTGCCTGTTCTAATAGGAGTTTCCTTTGGCTGCCTTTAGCCGTATTTACTAGACCTACAATCTGGCTTATTGTTTATTAATAATCATTTTACAATTGCATGTGAATTAAACTGTTTGCACAATAGTAGAAGTGAAGTGTTTTTATGAATGGACTAATTCTAATTGACCTGAACCTGCAAGCTCAATACCATTGTGCCAAGATTTGCACTAAGTGTGAAAAAAAGTGCTAGAATTAAACTACCCAATATTAAACATACAGGGGCATAGGTTGATGGGGAAAGTTCATGCAGTAACTTAAATTGAAAGGTTTAATGGATTTCCGTGCGAATAAATGGATGCAAGCTAGTCACTTAAACATCATTCTGTAATACCGTATTGTACCTTACTTAACTTCTGACCTTGTTATATTCAAGTCCAACAGTAAAATCCTCTTAGTTTGAATGTATTAAGTGCTTCAAATTGGCATAAATGTGTTCAAGTGCATCATTTTCACTGTTTGACACAGAAGCATTTCAGTATTGGATAGTTTACTAAGGATTTTTTTTCTATAAGATTATTTTTGTATATGCTTGCTCATTTGACACAGTATAATATCATGCATATGAATTGTAAAGCAAAAGGTTAAACAAACAGTATATTTTGTGTTGGCCTAATGTTGAATGCATATGATTATCTTGCTAAGTGCAGTGACCTGCTCACAAAATTTGTATATTATCACTAATGCAAATTTGATGAAATTTTGGAACCTGACCAGAACAATTTTTTTTACATAAATTGGGATTTAATTTTAGAACAAGAAAGTGAATATGCTACACCTTTTAAATGTGATCATGATAAAGATGAAGAAATTCCCTGTAGACTTTCACTGCCAAAAAAAATTACAATCAATGTGGGTCAACAGAAGTGTATACTGTATGTTATGGGATTTTTCAACTAGATTTGAGGAGGAAATGTTCTAGTCTCTGTAAGTCACATCCTAATACCTCACAACTGGCAATGTGTGGAAAGGATGGAATCGGGAATGGTGTTTGGGAGTGGGTGTATAGTATCCAATAGAATTAGCATGCTAGCTAATTTTACTAGCTTCAGAGACTTGAGATCTTCTACAGTTGCTCTTGGCAGAGTGATGTTTGATATGAGCGTGTCATACTTAAATTAGGACAGTCAAGATAAATTCACTCTCTGAAAAAAAATCAGCACAGACACCAGTATGACACACTTTGGTTTGAATAAATGAGATAGTTGAACCCAAAAATAGATCTGTTAGAGCTTTACTTCATTTCCATATAACTCAAAGGATATAACATGCATAGATTGTTTTCTACAATAAACTGTCATTTCTATAATTTTGACCTTCTGTGTCGGCTCCGTTTTTAATGTTACTATATATATAGTCACTAATTAGTAATCCATGTTCACCACATAGCAGTTCTTTTCATAAATTATGCAAACTTTAACAAGCAATGAAATGAGTCAAAAGACTAGAAACTATGGTTATTAAATGGCAGTGGAGGAGAAATCTGTGTCACAACTGTTCTGTTGTCAGTATATGGATGGATATTGATTTATTGGCTTAGGCAATGCCATTGACCACAAGCTGCATAATATTCTCCATTGAGATAATTGAGAATAGCTACACCACAAGGGATCAACACTGGTTTCCACATCAGCACTGAAAGCAGCCTTGTGCGAATGAATTCTGCAATATATATATTTTACATACTCAATATGCACTTGCATTTTCCAAAAGGCTAAGTATTTTAACTTGAAGTGAGCCTGATTAACTCAGTGTGATTAGAGGGTCAGTTTGCACAATGAGGCAAATTAACATGCATCCAGTTTGAAGTTCATTATAAAATAGGGAAATTAAGTGTTTCATGGAGATTTGAAGTAACTTTACTCTTGGCTCTAAATTATGGCACCAGTGTAGCGAGCCTGAAGATAATGGCATGCTGCAACATGCCTATTTGCAGTACCAAATCTGGTTCTGATCACCTTACTTTTTTTTTCTCTAATCAATCCACTTCGAGATATTATCACACACCTCTGGAGCAAGTGGGATTTGAACCCACGACCTGTAGTTCAGAGGTAGGGACACCACCGCTGCAGCACAAGGACCCATGATCACATTATTCAAATGCATATTTTATACAAGACAGATGCAGTCAGTGTTGTGATGAGTTGTGAGGCAAGCACATCAAACAACCTGACAAACCAAGGCAACCAATCAGATATTTAGTTTTATTTCCCTCCCCCACCAAAACCTCCTCACTGAAATAATTTAGATTCATGACATAGTCATTTAATATATCTAGAATGGTCTAAAGAGATAAGTTGTTTATTCTGTTATTCTCTCTATAGTGAAAATAGCCACAGAAGTATTTTGGGATGGTACATGACAAAATTAATGTTCTGGATTTAGACCAATTTAGAAACAAAATACTTTTCCAAAGATGTGAAGCATAAATAGTAGAGCAAATAGCAGGGATTTGTCAGGGCGATGGTATTTTCACTGAACTAGTAATCTAGACATCCATGCAAACACACTTGCAAAGGAGTAATCTGCTAAGTGATGCCAAGATTGGGTTCCACCAGGGCCATTCAGCTCCTGATCTTGTTACAGCCTTCATCCAAACATGGACAAAAGAGCTAAATTCTACATGCAAGGGTGAGAATGATTGCCCTTGACATCAAGATTGCAGTTGACTGAGTGAGGCATCAAAGAGCTCCAGCCAGATTGGAATTAGGAGCAATGCAGTCCACTGGTTGGAGTCATACCTGTCAGAAAGGAAGATGGGTGTGGTTATTGGAGGTTCTTCATCTCAGCCACAGGATATTGTCCTATGCCTCTCCATCATCAATGGCCTTTTCTTCTTCCTGCTTGATTAGCACCATATTCACAAACATTCATTTCTGCTACTACTGGCGCCGCATGGTGTACCAGCCACAGGATGTTTGAAACAAGGTTGGAGCTGAGTGAACCCAAACTGAGTGCCAGTGAGTAGATTATTACAAAGCAAGTGCTGCTTGGTAGAATTGTTGGTAACACCTTCCATCACCTTGCTGATAATCAAGAGTAAATTAATGGGCCAGTAACATTTTTTGTGTTTGCAGGATATACCTGTGCAATTTTCACAGAGCTAGATGCCAGTGATGTAACTGTACTGGAAGAGTTTGGCTAGGGGAGCAGCAAGGTCTGAAGAACAGGTCTTCAGTAATGTTGCCGGAATGTTTTCAGGGCCCATAGCCTTTGCAGTCGTTTCTTCATAACACGTTGAGTGAATCGAATTGGTGCAAGATCTGTGTTGCTGGCGATAATTACAGTAGGCTGAGATGGATCATCTTTTGGCACTTCTAGCTGAAGATAGTTGCAAGTTTTTCAGCTGTATCTTTTGCACTGCTATGCTTGGCTCCATATCATTGATGATGGGAACATTTATTCAGCTGCCTCTTCCAGTGAGCTATTTAATTGTTCCCCATCATTCAAAATGAGATGCAGCAGGACTGGAAAATTTAGATCTGATCCAGTGATTCTGGAAGTGCTTGGCCCTATCAATTTCTGTTGACACTGTTTGGCTCCAAGTAGTCCTGTTTGTTTTTTCACCAGGTTGACACCTTTTTTGTTAAGTATGCCTTGTGCTGCTACTTCCATGCCCTTCTGCACTTTCCATTGAACCATGATTGATCCCCGGTTTAATGCTAATGTTAGAGTGAGAGATATGCCAGAACACAAGGTTGCAGATTGTACAATTCTGCCTCTGCTGATGGCCCACATTTGGATGATCATTTTTGACTTGCTAGATTTGTTCAAAGCCTGTCCTATCTGTGGAGTGTCACACCACATGGTGTCAGGTATTATCAAAATAAAGACAGGACATAGAGTCCATAAAACCTGTTACTGGAACTGCCATGGATGGATGGGTCTGTGGCGGGCAAATTGATGAGGATGAGGCCATTTATATGTTTCCCTCTTGTTGGTTTCCCCCATTACCTGCTGCAGAACAAGTCTAGCAGTTATGTCCTTTCTAGCCTGACTAACTCAATCAACAGTGCTACTGCTGAGCCACTTTTAATGGTAGACCTTGAAGACCCCATCCAAGATACATTCTGTGTCCCTGCCATGCTCAATGCTTCCTCCAAGTGTTATTCAACATGGAGGAGTACTTACTGATTAGGGTGGAGTACATGATAATTAGCAGTAAGTTACCTTCTCTGCATTTGATCTGATGCCATGAGATTTCATGGGGTTTGGTGTCAATCTTTAGGATTCCTATGACAATTTTCTTCCAGATGTATCCCACTGTTGGGCAGAGCATACACCAGGATGGTGATGTTTATGACTGAGACATTGTAAGATATGGGTATGAGTATGACTATATCAGGCTATTGCTTGATTAGTTTTTGAGACAGCTCTAGATTAGAGTGGTGCTGGAAAAGCACAGCAGGTCAGGCAGCATCCAAGGAGCAGGAAAATCGATGTTTCAGGCAAAAGCCCTTCATCAGAGGGCTTTTGCCCGAAACATCGATTTTCCTGATCCTCAGATGCTGCCTGACCTGCTGTGCTTTTCCAGCACCACTCTAATCTAGACTCCAATTTCCAGCATCTGCAGTCCTCACCTTTGCCCTGTGAGACAGCTCTCCCAATTTTGGCACTAGCCTCTAGATGTTAGTGAGGAGGACTTTGCAGGGTCAGCAGAATTATGTTTGTTGTTGTCATTTCTAGTGCCTAGGTCAGTGCCAGTTTGATCAAAGAACAATACAGCACTGCAACATGTCCTCCGGCCCTCCAAGCCTGCACCAACACACTTTGCACTTCCATACTAAAACTTTCTTCACTTACAGGATCCCTCTATTCCTTTCCTGTTCATGTATTCATCCAGGTGCTTCTTGAATGCTGCTATTGTGACTGCTTCCACCACCTCATCTGGCAACGTGTTCCAGGCATGTACCACCCTTTGTGTGAAAAACGTGCCTCACACATCTCTGTTAAACATCACCCCTCGCGCCTTGTACCAGTGTCCCTTAGTAATTGACCCCTCCACCCTGGGAAAAAGCCTCATACATTCCACTCGATCCATGCCATTCACAATCTTATAAACTTCTATCAGGTTGCCCCACAACCTCCTGCATTCCAGTGAAAACAAACCCAGTGTATCCAGCCTTTCATCGTTGTTAAAATCCCCCATATCATGCAACATCCTGGTAAACCTTTTCCGTACCCTCTCTAAAGTATCCACATCCTTCTGAAAGTGTAGTGACCAGAACTATACACATTATTCCAAGTATGGCCTAACTAATGTTCTATTAAACTGCAGCATAACTTGTCCATCCTTATATTCAATGCCTTTTCCATAGGCCTTTTTATTACCTTATCTATCTGCGCTGCCACCCAGATCTCTCTTCATATCAATACTCATAAAGGTTCTGCTATTCACTGTATAATTTCCACCTGTACTTGACCTTCCAAAATGCATCATCTCACATTTGTCCGGATTAAACTCCATCTACCATTTTTCGGCCCATCTCTCCAACTGATCTATATTCTGCTGCATCCTCTGACAATCCTCCTTATTACCCACAACTCGATCAGTCTTTGTTTTGTCTGCAAAATTAAACCGCCACATTTTTCTTCAAATCATTTATGTGAGTTGGTTTCATTCTTTTTTTCATATTTTTAGAGTTTGATACGACTAAATGCGAGAACAGTTAAAAGTCAACTATATTGCTGTGGGTCTGGAGTCAACTTGCAGACCAGACAAGGACAGCAGAGTATCTTATTACATTCAAATTCCACCATGTACTGTGGTGGGATTTGAACTGTGGTATGCAGAACATGAACTTGTGCTCTGGATTGCTACAGTGACAACATCACCACTCCATTGCCATCCCTGCACTTGGAGTTAAATCACTGTTTCTTCACAGTTGCTGGGTTTCTTCACAGTCTTGGCACTCCCTCCCTTAATGCATTCTGGGTGTTCGTACCTGACACGGTTTTCAGCATTTCAGAAAGGCATCGCCACTCTACCTTCTGAATGACAATAGCCTAGCCAATGACATCCATGCCCCAAAACTGAATTTTTAAAATGTAGCATTAAAAACAGTTTTTAACTGTTAATTAATAAGGATGCAATGCATCACAATTAATTTCAAGGTGATGGTCTTCAGGTTTTCCGTCCAAGATTGGATCTGCATAAACGTTACATTTGAAATAAAGCAAAATGCTAGCCTAGTGGTTCATGTGACATGTTTAGTTAAATTAATTTTAAATGAGTACAAAAAATTGCCATATTTACATAATCCATGAATTTTAATCCAAAAGATTATTTTAACATTGTGCATCAGTTGGCTATAAAACACACAAGGACCTTTCGAATCACATTTATGTTGAAAGAGGACTCAGTATTGATGTGCAGTCATCATTCAACTATCCCCGAGTGTGAGAAATATCACCTTATTCAATCATCACGTGGAAGCATAAAAACTGCCGTGGAACATTTATCAATTTTTAATTTAACCTTTCCAGTGAATTACACTTAAATTAAAAATCACCAGACATCAGCTTAAAAAAACAAAACTGTTCTAAAAATTAACCAGAGCTATATTTGCCCTCGGGATTTTAACAGTTGGTGTTCAAATGCGTTTTTCCAAGGTCATTGAATCATAATATGAATGAAAAGAAGCAAAGAACTGTGAATGCTGGAAATCAAAGACAAAAACAGAAATTGCTGGAAACACTCAGCTGGTCTGGCAATATCTGTGGAGTTAATGTTTTGGGTTCCGTGACCCTACTTCAGAACAGAACCTTTTTTTTAGAATGTTCTGTTCGGATGTGATGTGGGTTGTTGCAGGATTTGTGGCTGAATTGCATGAACGTTCGGCTGAGACCTATCACGACATCAGGAGCATCTCACATCATCTTTCCTGCATCTGCCAGACATGGAGGTGAGTTTCTCAACTGGAAGTAGCAAGTAGCCTGTTAAGGGGGGTTATTTTGTGTTAATGACCTTCTTGTTCTGAACAATAGTCATATCAGGCGGGAAACATTAATTCTGCTTCAGTCTCCTCGATTCTGCCAGATCTGCTGAGCTTCTCCAGCATTTTTCATGATACCAGACCTTGTTAGCTCGGGGTCAGTGCCGCTTCCACAATCCAGAGGGATGCCCAACATTGCAGGAAGAAGATGAATAACCTTTTCTGTGCTGCCAGGGTAAGTTCTTCCATCTACTACCTGACACTCACTCTACCTCTGCTATTGCGCACACCTTCCACCAATGCTTGTGATCTACTCTCACTATTGCATGCAATATTTTTCCTCACTCATGTTCACCCTCCCCAGTTCCCCACACTACTAACCCTGCATGTCCTCTGTGCTGCCTACTCACCCACTGGAGACATCTCACCACCTTTCCTCACCAGCACTAACAGCTTTGCCACCCACTTTCATCTCACTCAATCCCTCCCTTTCCATCGTTCCAAGTGAAAATGTCCCATATTGTCCCAGCAATGTGGTTGACTCTTAACTGCCCTCTGGCAATTAGGGATGGGCACTGAATGCTACCTGGCTAGCGATGCTCTCATCCCATGGATAAATAAAGAGGAAAAACAATAGGCAGAAGAAGCATAGATAGAATAGCCAACATTGGGCTCCCCCCCAAGTAGGGAATCCTAAGCCTTTCAGGAGAAGACCGGACTTATCCTACAGGGATCCTGAGACATCCGTGTGCCACAAACTGAGCAAATGTCATTCTTCATACCAGGGCACCTCTCACATTAACCTGACCGTTAGTGTCATTCATTGCATGCCACTTTGAAGGAGGCCATTCAGCCCATCATGTCTATACCAGTCAACAAAGATCTACTTACACTGATCCCATTTTCTAGCTCTTGGCCCATGGGATTGGGCACTATGGCAATGCAAAGGCAGCTTATTTAAATACAAGAGCTTATGATACAACTATCCTTTCAGGCAATGAGTTCCAGATTCCCAACATGCTCTGGGTAAAATAGTTTCTTCTCCAATCTCTTTTATCCCTCTACTTAAGGAAAAAGTGCATTCCTATCCTCATGTATCTATGTCCCTCATAATCATACACACCTCTATCAGGGCCCCTCCCAAACTTCGCTGATCCAAGGAAAACAACCCCAGCCTATGTAATCTTTGCTCATAACCCAGACCCTCCAGCTCAAACAACATCCTGGTAAGTCTCCCTCTCTGGTACAACCACATCCATAATATTATGTGGTGACCAGAACTACTTGCAGTGCTCATGTTGTGACATAACCCGCGTTTTATACAGTTCTAGAAACGCTTGCTCATGAATTCTGTATCTTGGTTAATAAAGGCAAGTATCCCACATGCCTTCTTAACCACCTTACCTACCTGTCCTGCTACCTACAGGGATCTGTGAATTTGTGCATCAATGTCTGTCTGATCTTTACTGATTTCCAGAGTCCTATATGTGGTGTAATCCCTTGCCTTGTTTGCCCTTCCCGGGTGTAACACCTCTCACTTTTCCAGGTTAAATTGTATTTTCCATTGCTTTGCCCATCTGACCAGTTTTTTAAAATAAAGTGGTGACCCTGCAGTTTAAGGCCACCCTCACTATTTACCTCTCCACTTTTCAATACGAGCTTCTCAGGAGCTGACAATTGATCAATCCCTGGGATCCTGGTAAATTTAGTGCTTGGCATCCTCTTCAAAGGGTGCTCCTTCCATCCTTATGCCAGCTTTTTTGCCAACGCTGAAATCCCTCGCTGTCGCACAGATATTCCGTGAGTTAGCACGTTATGTGACTTGAAACCAGTTTTGTATTTCATTCTTGTTGTAGAATTTCTATTGAAGGTCGCATGGTTTGCATTGTGTGGAAGTGTCTTAAATGTAAGGCCCGTAAGGTCTCTAAAGTTGTATTTGGTGTCAGAATAACTGGGTCATTTTGTATGCTGAGTTGACTTACACACAGCAATCTCCTGTACATTTCTTTCCTTTCTCCCTTGTGCAATTATTTAGTTTCTCCTTACAGGCATCATGCCATTTACTTCAACCATTCCTTCCAGTGGTAAATTCCATATTCGGGGGAAAGAATGCCATTTCAAGAATGGTATAAAGCTGGTCTGTATTCTTCTGGTTTTAAAAAGTCTAATCAAAGTTCTTTTAAAATGCTCGTATAAATCCAGAGGAACTATTGTCTCTGGTAGGGGATTCCAGAATCTTGAAAATAGCACAATTCCATTAAGAAATTAAATCAGGAAGCACCCTTGCATTTGAAGGGTAGTGAAAATCTAAGCTTATCTCCCTCTATCTCCTAAAAGGCTGGGTCAATATCAATTTTCAGAGCTGAGATCAATAAACTATGGTAGGTAAGGCCATTTCTCATTAATTGAAATGGGCACGTCCCCAGTAATGTTCAGCTATTGAACAGTGACTGCCGCAAAATTCTGTAAGTTATTACTAGGTTCCCTGCAGATTTATATAATCTTTTCATTCTTCTTTTCAAACTATTTTGAAGAAGTTCAAGTAAGTAAAACATTTTATACTTTATTTCTCCTTTATAGTCCTCCACTATAATAAATGTGCCTCTGTAGAATCTGCTACATTGACAAAGTTGGAAAACATTCTCTCTTTGTTCTTCTGGTTTCACTGGGAGAGGTGCAGATTGTGAGTCTTCCTGAAGAAAGCATCAATCACCTTTCATCATGCCATGAACCTTCTGCATGACTAATGTGGCAAAGGCCGATGATGTTGCCTGGGAGTAGCTGGTAACAAAGAGATTCAAGGCAATGGGCAGAGACAGTGATGTCCTTCTGGTGGAATGTGAATGTAGATCCTCCAGCCTGCCATTATATCGCTGTCCACTAATATCAAATGAAGTACAGCGTTCTGTAACAGTGTTTTTCAGGAAAGATTAAGTTAGGCCTTCTTGGCTTGTAAATTCTGGCGAGTGGATTTCTGAGTATAATGGACAAACATTGTCTTGATGATTCAATGTAAGATCCTCCAGTCCAGTCTTTTTGATCTTCACATTCCCCTCATCTTTGCAAATTAGAAGGAGAGGGATTCCTAATGGCAACAAAACAGAAATTGCTGGAAAAAGCCAGTCAGTCTTGCAGGATCTGTGAAGAGAAACATTAACTCTGCTTTCTCGCCATCGATGGTGCCAGACCTGCTGAGCTTTTCCAGCAATTTCTGTTTTTGTTTCTGATTTCCAGCATTTGCAGTTCTTTTGGGTTTTTATTCAGATTGGCAAACCCATTTGCAAAATGTTTACAGAGGTGACTAAAATCAGTGGCAGAGCTCCTAATAAAATCTTGAAAATATATAGCAGTTCCAGAGACTAATACTATTTGGATAAAACAAACCTTCAGTTGCAAAGGTCAAAATATCTTCCTCACTGCAATATCCATCACAACGGCAGCTTGGGGAGATGGTCCAGATGGTTTAGTCACACTGTCGTACCACCATTGAAATGCAAATTGATGTGTTTTTAAAGAGGAAGACTTTTGTTTTGTTGGTGGGCAATTCTGATGCAATATCAGATGGGAATTTGGGGCGTGATCCAATTGTACAATGACAACAACTTCTCCCTCAACATCGGCAAAACAAAACAACTAATCTTTGAGTTCAGAAGGAAAGGAGAAGACGATAGCCCCGACTACATCAACAGAGCAGAGGTTGAGAGCGTCAACTTCCTAGGAGTGTCGATAACTAGATGTGACGGTCAAGAAGGCACAACAATGCCTCTTTTTCCTCAGGTGACTCAGGAAATTCAGCATGTCCATATGGACCCTCACCAACTTTTATAGATGCACCATGGAAAGCATATGTCTGGGTGCATAATGGCCTGGTGCAGCATCTGCTCTGCCCAGGATCATAGGAAACTACAGAAAGTTGTGTGCACAGCCTAGACCATCATGGAAGCCAACCTCCCATCCATGGACTTCATTTACACCTTTTGTTGCCGTGGAAAGGCTGCCAACATCATCAAAGACCCATCGTACCCCTGTAATGCTCTCCTACAACTTCTTCCATCAGGCAGAGGATATGGAAGCTTAAACACACACTCGTAGGTTCAAGAGCAGCTTCTTCCCAACCATTATTAAACTAATGAATGGACTCTTTAACTTCAAATAATGCGGATCTTGTTAATGTTGACTTTGCTTCGCGCACCTCCTGGACAGTGTAATCTGTGTGCCTGACTCTGTCCAAGCATCCTATGATCTGTATATCCTTGCTTACTATGATCTGCTCACAAAGAAAACTTTTCACCATACTTAGGTACAAATAACAATAAATCAAGTCAAATTTATTGCCAAATTCTGTTCTAAACAAGATGTTGGTACGTGGTGTAAATCAGGCCCAAACTCTTTAATCACATATTTATATATCAGATAATTTACTGCTCTTAAGCAATTGATATTATGCATGACACAGAATACCATAATTGAAATTGGTAATCATTGAGTTATGTCAATATAAACTTCATTCTCCAGTAAACCTGTCAAAACTGCAGATCTTTGATCATAATTTCATGGCCTATCACATTTAATTATGAAACTTTAGATTTAAGGTCACAAACAGGTTTTATCAACAGTATCACTAAGATGCCTTTTGCAGAACACTTGATGCAATTTATCAGTGGCTACAGACAGGACATGGACTCTGATGTTTGATTGTTCATACTTTTGTGTAGGTGGATAATTTTCAGTTAAGCAGTGAGTTCTGAGGCATCATCATATAGGAAATAGAAAGCCAGAAAGCACAAATCATTTGGATGGTATTTAGCTGTCAATAATGGGAACATCCTGTGTGGGTGAATTTTAGATGCACCTCTTCATAGTGGCTTCTGCACTATTGACATACAAATGATTAAATGCAGTGAGCTGTATCTGTCACATGGATTTTCTGTTCACTTTGAATCCAAGTTTGGTGTCTCATTGCTGCTGGTACAGCCACTGCATCATTTCTCAGTTAGCATATGAACTGTCTGTGTAGCCTGGAAATTGCAAATCTGTCAAAACCCAGAGAATGCTAGAAAATCTGGTACAACACCAAGAAGCATTGGGCATTTGCTTACCAATCCTTACCAATCAATAAAGTTAACATATTGGTATTCGGAGGCCACCGATATGTACCTGCAATGGGCTCTGCTTTCCCACATTTCACAGAAGTGTGGCAGTAAAAACATGAGATGGGAATTCATCAATGGCACACCATTCCTATTGGCAGAATCTGAAATGTTCACATTTGGAGCAGGCGTCCACGTGATTTGTATAGAAATGTAAAGCACCAACAGCAGGCACTTAAAATGCTGGCAATAATGTGGGGGTGAGCTTCCACTGGAGGATTCTGCCGTCAGCTGACTGTTTGGTAGGTCTGAATGAATCAGAAAGGAATCATCCAGACAAACAGGGAGGCTTGGACTCAAGGATATATCAAATAAATGGAGAGAGACAGCAGAGTGCTGCAGCACAGAGGGACCTGGCTGTCCTTATCCATAAATCACAAAACATCAGCATGTAGGTACAGCACAGAAGTAGGAAGGTGAAGGGAATCAAGTGTAAATGTAAAGAAGTGTTACTACAGATGGTACAGCACCTTAGCCAGACTGCATCTGGAGCATTGTGTGCAAGTGTCATCTCATAATGAGAATTTTACTTGTATTAGAATTTGCTCATACAGGGCTTATGAGGTTGATTCCTGGGATGAAGAGGTTCAGCAGTTTTGGAATTTGGAATCATGATCAATGATCTGACTGAAACATATCGATTCTGAAGGATGTTTGACTGGGTGGATACTGAGCAGATGTTTCCCTTCTGGAAGAATCGAGGACTGTTTAAAAATAAAGGTCTTTCACTGAAGTATTCTAGTTGGCTCTGGGACCTTCGAAACTTTCCAGCATGTTAGTGAATGAAGGGGTCAGTGAACATACAGTTAAGTGATGTGATGGTAGGTGAGTAAATGGTTAAAGGGGGAGATGTAAGTGGTTAAGAAGATGGCAGTATTGTCAGGTGGCAGCTAGGCAGAGTGGAAGAGTGACAGATTGATAGGATGGAAGGGTGGAAGCTGGGTAGGATAGGAGATGAGTAGTATTCTGAGTGGGGGGGGGGGGGGTAGTGTGACAGAATGGCAGGCGTGTGCGGTGGAAGGGTGAAAGATGGCTAATTGGGGTCACCAAATGAGCTGGTGGAGGATTGAACAAGTAATTTGGGAGCTAGCCTTTTGGGATTGGGAGACCTTGCCACATTGGGAGCTGTGGTCAGGGGTGTTGGATGGTGAGGCTGGTCAGGTTGGGCTGTGGGAATGGGGAAGCATGGTGTCAGGGTGTGGTTGAGGGAGTTCAGAGTTGAGTTGGGTAGTGGGAGTTAGGTAGATCAGGTCAGGGAGGAGTAAATGGTCATGGGGGGCATGAGTGTGATTCAGGGATAGGGTGTTAGTTGTACAGGCGAAAGTGAGGACTGCAGATGCTGGAAGTTAGAGAAAAGAGTGAGGTGCTGGAAAAGCACAGCAGGTCAGGCAGCATCCGAGGAGCAGGAGAATCGATGTTTCGCGCAAAAGCCAGTTGTACAGCTCTCAGGAGCCAGTCCAGGATTTTTCTATCTCTCCCAGGTGACTATTTAATTAAATAGATCGGAACGAACAAACATTTCTGTTATGGACAAGACCAGACCCCGTCAAACTATATTAAGAAGGTAGCCTCGACTCCTAGCCTTTTCTTATTTTAAAGGTAAGTGTCAGATGCTGTGTTCCTGACGCAATGTACCTGGCCAAACTACTCAATGTTAAGCAAAACACAATTTATTTAAACACTATAATTAAAATAAAAGAAAGAAATTAGAATAACAACTCTATTGGAAAACTTAACAGAACAATAGATACGGTAACTATTACAAATTAATTGTTCCAATATAGTAAGATCCCATAAACATACCCTTGGCAAAAGACAAATTCAGAAAACAGATTTTGTCTCACATGCAATCCAGCAGTCTAGGAAAAGAACTGCCAGCTTTTGACTAGAGTCAAGAGAGGGAAAAATGTCTTTTACTTCTTCAAGACCCCAATAGCAACTGCTGCTGAAAACTAAAATCTAAAAATCTGTGAGTGGGAGCTTGACCACACCCAAGCAGGCTGCATCTAATGTTCCAGCTTTAAACAAAAATACCCAAGGCTTCACAAGTTGCTTATTTTCTTATAGGCTACTCAGTTCCTGTCCACGATCTCTCTCTTTTTAAAAAAACCACGACCAAATAACCTCTTAACGCATCATCACAATACCTCAAGCTACCCCTTCAGCAGTTATTCCATGGCTGATAATCCCAGAAGTTTATTGTCATCCTTGGGTCAAGTCTGGACCTGGTCTCCCATGGTCCTGTGTCTTGGCTGTTGCAGCCTCCACCAGTTTCTCAGGCTTGACCATAATGTCCTCCCCTCAATTTGCTCCCGTCAGATCAAAACAATGTACAAACAGGTACCTGCCCTGTGGGAGGTTCCTCTGGATTTCTGCCTGTTCCATTGCTTACCAAAGCTTCAACAATTGCACCTTCCAAACTGCAATATTAACCTAGAAGGACAAGAGTAGATGTCCTCCCCTCAATTTGCTCCCGTCAGATCAAAACAATGTACAAACAGGTACCTGCCCTGTGGGAGGTTCCTCTGGATTTCTGCACCTTCCAAACTGCAATATTAACCTAGAAGGACAAGAGTAGCTGATACATGGTAAACCCATCCACAAATTCTCCCCACACCCCACCACCACTCCCCAACCAAAACTCTCACTATCCCAATTTGAAACTATATCATAGTTCCTTCACTTTCACTAAGTCAAAATACTGGAACTCCCTCTCCAGCAGCAGCATTGTAGCTGTCCCTACATCAAAACTGCAGCAGGTTCAAGAGGCAGCTCACCACCACTGTCTCCAGGGCAATTAGGGACAGGCAATAAATGCTGGCCAGGCAGCAACACCCACATCCCACGAATGAATAAAGGAAAAAATCCTATCCTTTTACTTTTATCATTATTCCTTTAAGTTATTTATTTTCTACACCCTATCATAGCCTTCCTTTTTTGTTCTTTTCACTTCCCTGCCCATCACCACTCCCTTCTCCTCCCCTCCTCAACCCCACCCCATCCTTGTCATTTTGTTTGCTTATGTGCTTAGAACGAAAAGAGACTGTCTTCCTGTCTTCCTCTCCTGTCTTTCTTAATTGCATTTGCCTTTTAAAAATAGTTTTGTGATTCTCCAAACCCTGACTGTGAAACCAAAACCCAAATGACCCACAGCTATTTCTTTAGGGTTAAATCAAAGTACTGTAGTGTTTCTTGCTGCATTGAAAACTTGGAAAATTCTTCACAACACACGCTCACTGTCTCTCTCTCTCTCTCTCTCTCTCTCACACACACACACACGAGAAAGGACAAGAGAGAATTGCCAAATTACTTAAAATTAAAGATATCAGAAGTAGTTCATGCGAGTTAGAGAGATCAGTATGATGTTACCCAGATGAAGTTCTTTGTGCACAAGACACATTTTCTTTGGAGCGCAGACTCAGTTGAATTGCTGATGAAGTTTAAGAAGGTTAAGGGATTACCATGATTAAGGTCTTCAAGATATTAACAGGAAAAGACAGGGTAGGTAAAGATAAACTATTTCCACTGGTTGGTGGTTCTCAAATTAGGGGCATAGTCTGAGAATTGGGACCAGATTGTTCAGGAGAGAGGTTAGGAAGCAAAGGTGTTAAGGGCTATGGGCCAAAGGCAGGTATACGGAGTTAGGCCACAGATCAGCCATAATCTCATTGAATGGCAGAACAGAAACGAGGTGCTGGGTGGCCTCCTCCTGTTCCTATGTTCCAGTATCCTTAAGGTGTAGTAGGTTCTGGAGGAGAGACAGATTTCTTCCGAGAAAGCAAACTTCTGTGGGAAATTGAGATCAGAGCTTAGTCTGGAGCTGCTTCCTCTCAGATGTCATCTCCTGCGGTATACTATAGCATAAGTGCTGTCCCCTCCACATTGTACACCAGGTACATTAATGACATTTTCTTCCTCTGGACCCATGGCGAGGAGTCACTGATAAAACTACACAGTGACATCAACAAGTTTCAT
Source organism: Chiloscyllium plagiosum (assembly GCF_004010195.1). Classification (NCBI taxonomy): domain Eukaryota; kingdom Metazoa; phylum Chordata; class Chondrichthyes; order Orectolobiformes; family Hemiscylliidae; genus Chiloscyllium; species Chiloscyllium plagiosum. The sequence goes on from NC_057714.1 coordinate 77,153,696, forward strand.
TCCACCATCAAACTCACCATGGACTACTCTCGACTGTCTGTCTCATTCTTGGACATGTGCGTCTCCATCAAGGACGGACACCTCAGCACCACACTCTACCGCAAACCCACAGACAACCTCACAATGCTACACTTCTCCAGCTTCCACCCAAAACACATTAAAACAGCCAT
>NC_057714.1:77155023-77244973 GCF_004010195.1 Chiloscyllium plagiosum
GTGTTACGATCGAGCCCTCCACAATCACCTGATGAAGGAGCGTCGCTCCGAAAGCTAGTGTGCTTCCAATTAAACCTGTTGGACTATAACCTGGTGTTGTGTGATTTTTAATTTTGTCCCCTCCACACTTCACTTCAGCTCTGATGAAGAGTCATCTAGACTCAAAACGTTAGTTTGCACACTTTCCATGAATGCTGTCTGACCCACTGTGATCTCCAGCTTTCATTGTTTTCAGTACAGATTCCAGCATCTTCAGTAATTTGCTCCTGTTGGTTGTCCTGGTAATTGCTGGGAAATTTCAAGTTTTCAAATTCCAGCAAGAGTCCATTTAAGAAAAGTCTAAGCAATAGATGTTGTTTTTCCCGGCATTGCCCTTATGAACTGTTCCACTCGAATAGCTTCCAGATCTAATTGAGTCAACAACATGAAGCATTAACTCATTTTCTCTCTCTGCAGATGCTGCTTGACCTGCAGAGTTTCCAATATTTGCTTGTATTTTGAATACTGTCATTTTCATGAACAGCTGAAAAAAAGGGGCATTTTGTCACCTTAATGAAATTCAAAATCTTTGTGAGGCAGTTTTCAATTATCGGTTCATCCACATCCAATACCAGGTCACCTCCACTGAGAAAAAGGATTTTGAAATGATTCTGCTTCCATTCCATTTAGTTGCTCAGTGTCAAGGTGAAATTGAATTTGCTGTTTTATCATCAGATTAGTACAGGCAGCAGATTGCAAAGATTTGCATGTTTTATGCGTCAGTATAATGAAAGATACCCAAATTTATTCAAGCACCTACTTTTTGCTGGTATTACATGGCACTATTTATAGAAGCACAGGAAAATTATTCTGGTATCCTCTTGACTAGCATTTCTCCTTCAACTCAAACAGATTATCTGGTCTATTGTTACCGCTTGTGAGACCTTGCTGTGTGCCCATTGCCTGTCTCATTTCCTTACATTGCAACAGTGATTACATTAATTGTAAAGCATTTTGCAATGTCCTAAGGTTGTAAAAGCTGATATATAATTGCAAGTCCTTTTCTTTTGCTCTGACTTGTCATCCCAGCCTTAATTCTGCACCAACAAGAAATGTTTTATGGATGCAATTAAACTTGGTTCTAATACTCAATACACTTAAAATAACTCATTAAAAGGAGTTTACATTTTCCTGGAAGTAAATAATATTATGCAATAGTAAAGGGATTGGCAAGGGAAATAAGTTATGAAAATAATTCCCACTCATTGACATGTCCAATAAAACTGAAGGCTGCCTTTAATTATATCTTTCTAAAGAATATAATTTATTCTGAGTATGCTATTTTCTATTTACACATTTATAGTATTAACCATTTTGTCACACATGGCTTATAGCCACAAAGGTTCTGGTGATATTTACTTCATATTCAGACTACATTTTGACAGTAAAACAAAGTAATGCTTTTGATCGCTGCTGTTAGTTTCCAAAAGATCACAGTATACATTAGTCTCACGACATAACAAATGCATTGCGAGCAGTTCTAAAGCAGTAGAACAGTTTATAAAGTAAAGAAAATTAGAATATTACACTATAACAGGTACAATAATCCCAACCACTTCCAATTTTACAGACAGGTACTTATTATACGGAACGTTCTGCAAATAATTGCTCAGAAGTATTAACTCGATTATTTGTACAATTTAGTTCTTAGCCTTAAACTAGTTTTGGCTGTTTTAAAAATGATTGTGTGAGTCAGTCTCCTGCAAGGAGGGATTTACAATTAAAATTTCCTCTGGTCATTTTAAGGTGGTTCATAGATAGCAGTTGTGGTACATCACCATCAGAGAATGATGGGGCATCAAGTGACATCATCCATTATAAGGAGAAGAGCAAGCATCACTACTCGGGAGTAATTTAATTAATTCCACACTAAACCAAACTGACAGTAGGAAATTGATTAAGTAGAAAGAAAATAAGTCTCAAAGGATCTGACAGGTGTACATTGGTGAGATAAAAGTCAGCTGCATGCTTTGATAAAATGGCTCAGTAGAAATTAATTTTCAAGCACAAAGGGTTGCAATTTGTGAAATATCCAGGCCTGTTTAAATTGGGGTGGGTGACATGCAAAATTTATTCAAAGTTCCTGGTCCAGTCAGACTAGTCAAGACGGGGAGCCAGTGCACCAGGCACCTGGAGATCTTTCCTCTTTACAGCAATGGCCAATGGAATTTAAATTTGCAGGAATCATGTGGCATACATCTATATTGGTTCCTAGCTCTGGACCAGAAGGCCAAGGCCAATTCCAGAGGTGTACCATTAAGTATCTGGACACATTTATTAAAACTATCTACGTCTGTGGTCAGGTTACCTTTTATTGTACTTCCCCTTCCACTTTGGTGGCCGGGCTGCTGAAATCAATTTTAAAGATTTAAGAAGTTGGAAAGAAGCCATCTGAAAATGGAGTAATAGCGTCATAGAGTCATAGAGATGTACAGCATGGAAACAAACCCTTCGGTCCAACCTGTCCATGCCGACCAGATATCCCAACCCTATTTGGTCCCACCTGCCAGCACCCAGTCCATATCCCTCCAAATCCTTCCTATTCATATACACATTCAAATGCCTGTTAAATGTTGCAATTGTACCAGCCTCCACCACATCCTCGGGCAGCTCATTCCATACACATACCACCCTCTGTGTGAAAACGTTGCCCCGTAGGTCTCTTTTATATCTTTCCCCTCTCACCCTAAACCTATGCCCTCTAGTTCTGGACTCTCCGACCCCAGGGAAAAGACTTTGTCTATTTATCCTATCCATGCCCCTCATAATTTTGTAAACCTCTATAAAGTCACTCCTCAGCCTCCGACGCTCCAGGGAAAACAGCCCCAGCCTGTTCAGCCTCTCCCTATAGCTCAAATCCTCCAACCCTGGCAACATCCTTGTAAATCTTTTCTGAACCCTTTCAAGTTTCACAACATCTTTCCGATAGGAAGGAGACCAGAATTACACGCAATATTCCAACAGTGGCCTCTCCCCTCTCTGAAGCTGCTGCTTCATCTGGGCTACAGGGACCCCTGTTGGCTGGATGCAGAGTCCTGTCTGTTCATGAATTGGTCCTTCATGGCAAACCCAGTGCCACATGACTGTCCCCAACACTGTGTCGGGTTTGACCACGATGTCGGGGTCCGTACACAAGAGCAAAATGCCTCCTCATCAATCCGAACAAGCAGCTACAACAGAGTTCGCTCCTCTGAAAACCAGCCAATTAAAACTAATAAACAGAGTGTAGATTTTGAATGCCACTTATACTGAAACAAATTTGTTCAATAGAACAGTAGGATAGACCAAAAAGCAGTTTGACACTGAGTGATGAGGCCTTCAAGTGGAGTAGGCAGCAGGAAATGGGGAGTATATAAACACTGAGATACAAGTTGCAACATAGACAATAAGTTTAAAACAAGGCTGATGTGGGAAGAACTAGTCAATTTCTTTTTGCCACACACTCAATGTACACTGGATGAGGGAGGAGAAAGAGAAGCAGAAGGGTAGGTGATGAATATTAATACAATTGACATTAACATGCCATGAACAAACTCGCAGATGAGCAAGGTCTCTTAAGTGGAGTCCTTGTGCAGAAGTTAACAAGGCAACTGTTCCCTAGGGAGCATAAAGTGAACAGACAATGCATGATAAGATTAACTGTGACTGCATCTTATGTAAGTAATGCTAAAAAGATTGCAGCAGGTCAGATAGGGTTTACAATCTGGTAGCAATGCTAGACTAACAATGTCACTTTAGGCTGTAATTTCTTAGAAACAGAGCTTGAAAGGTGATGGTAATTGACCTTCACTGTGTGAAATGTAAAGAGAGTAGAAAGTATGTTGCATGTGTACACTGCATCTTGAATACTGCAGACTCTTCTTAAGACAAAGCTGAACTGTTTGCTCATTTATTTTAAGGTTATGTCTCTTACTGACATTTGCTTCTCATCACTAACTACCCCTGAGAACATTGTGACAATCCACCTTTTAAATCCCTGCAATTTTTGTAATGTAGGTACACCCCTAGGAATACTTAGGGGGCGGTCCCAGGATGTTGATCCTTTTGAACTGAGAAATTTCAGATTGATAGGAAGCCCATTGAAGTGACAGATCGCCCTCCTCCAACAAGAAGCGGGCGTCATTGACATACAGACTAGAGAAAATATGAGATGGAATAGCAGGAAAGGTACAAGTATTGCTTGACCATTTTGCACCTGTTATAATTATTATTGAGTGAAAATTGTCGCCTGGAATGCATAGGATTTGGTAGCAGCATTCAGCTTTCCAATGTCTGTCTGCTACTGCAGGACTGATCAAAACAGAGTGTCAAAAGGGCCTAAGAATTCAATGTCAATCCCCCAACATTCTCCAGCATAGAGCCTGAAGCCTGCATTGCCAGAGGTAGTGGCCTCTGTCTAGATGATCAATGAGGACCTGGGAGATTTTACACTCAATACGAATAAAGGTCATGAATGGACTTCCACAAATGTCATTTATTGTATCAGTTGCTCCCGATGTCGTCTCCTTTACATTGGGGACACTGGATGCTTTCTCACAGAATGCTTTAGGGAACATCTCCGGGACACCCACACCAATCAACTCCACCGCCCTGTGCCTGAACATTTCAACTCCCCCTCCCACTCCACTGAGGACATGCAGGTCCTGGGCCTCCTCCATCACCACTCCCTTACCTACTGATGCCTGGAGGAAGAACGCTTCATCTTTCGCCTTGGAACACTTCAACCCCAGGACATCTATGTGGACATCACCAGTTTCCTCATTTAACCTCCCCCCAGCTTATTCCAGTTCCAACCTTCCGGCTCAGCCCTATCCTCATAACCTGTCCTTCCTGCCAATCTTCCTTCTCACCTATCTGCTCCACCCTCCTCTCCGACCTATCACCTTCATCCCCACCTCCATTGCACCCTTAACTACCTTCTCCCCAGCCCCAACCCCTTGCCATTTATCTCTCCACCCCAGAGGCTCCCAGCCTAATTCCTAATGAAGGGTTCCTGCCCAAAACATCGACTTTCCTGCTCCTCAGATGCTGCCTGGCCTGATGTGCTTTTCCAGCACCACTCTAATCCTGAACCTCAATGCAACTGGGCTACAAGAGGAATCATTAATTGCAGTTTGTTAGTTTTGTTGGTATATATGTGACTGCTTTGAATAATTTGAGGCCCATAAGACTATTTGAGCATAAGAAATAGGAACAGGAGTAGGACATTGGCTTGTCAAGCCTGCCCCACCATTCAGTAGGATCATGGCTCATTGAAATTCCTCACATCTACTTTCCTGAATTTTCCCTGTTACAACTGATTTCCTTACAGATCAAGATCTATCTGCCTCAGCCTCAAATATGCACAAGGACTCTGCCCCAGAGCTCTGTGTGGTAAGGAATTCCAAAGACGTAGCTGTGTATGATGTTCCCACATAGAACAATGAGGAGATGCTGAGCGAGGCTGAGCAGTGGGGAAAAGTGGCACTGACCTAGACTAGACTTGTAAGATGGTATGTGGCTCAGCTGTGAGGCTTGGTTACCTGGGATAGATGCAGAAATGTGTACTTGCATATTCAATGAAATGCCAGCCAAGACACCTAAGTGCCCTGCCAAGCAGTAATTCCAGACTACTAATGCTTGACTGGATGCATGGCTGGAGTTCAAAACTACCACTGGCACAAGGACAGTGCCAAGAACATTCACTGAAGGTGAGGAAGAGATGAGGACAAGTGAGGAAACATCTTGGGGCATGGTACAGGGTTAATGATGGCAGTTTTAGATTACTTACAGTGTGGAAACAGGCCCTTCGGCCCAACAAGTCCACACCGATCCTCCGAAAAGCAACCCACCCAGATCCATTCCCCTACATTTACCCCTTCACCTAACACTACAGGCAATTTAGTATGGCCAATTCACCTAACCTGCACATCTTGAGACTGCGCTAGGAAAGCGGAGCACCCGGAGGAAATCCGCGCAGACACGGGGAGAAATTGCAAACTCCACACAGACAGTTGCCCGAGGCGGGACTTGAACCCGGGTCTCTAGCGCTGTGAGAAAACTCACTAGATCTCATGAAGGAAACCCTTCCTGAAACTCACCAAAAAAGTCCAGTAAGATTCAGCCTGTAGGTATTCAGAGTTGCAGAGGATTGGAGATGTTGCTCCACAGGATCAATGCTGAGACCACTGCTGTTCACAATTTATGCTTTGGGGATTATGGGCATGTGGTACTCGTGCTACACTATTAATTCTGAGATCCAGGCTATTCTCTGGGAACCTGGATAGAATTTGAGTCCAATTTTTTTTAAAATCTGGAATTAACAATCTAATGATAAATTATCAGGAATAGCCCATCTGATTCATTAATGCCTTTCAAAAGAAGAAACTGCCATCCTTACCTGGTTTGGCATCCATATGGTTAACTCTTAGCTGTGGGCAATAAGTGTTGGCCTATCAACAATGACAATATCCCATGAAAAAAAAAAATCACTAGGCTGAATTTTGCCATATTTTAGCTAAATAGTTTAATGCGGAGTTACATGGAGTCATTTTGTCTGTGAGCCCTGATGCCTTCTCTCACACAATTATCCCTTGCTCACCTCATTGATTATGCACCCCATCTCCATGGTGATGCTCTCTCACAACTTTGCAGGCATTATATTTAAATTCCAGCCGCGCACTATTTCAAACATCAGTGCAGTGCCCATGGTCTGGAGAAACATGCAGCAATGCCATAAGAAAGTTAATGACCTTCTTGCATTCCATAAAGGTAAGTAACATCTACTATCTGTTACCTCACACTCACTAATTCAGCCTTGCGCCCAATGCTCATGAACACTTATCATCTACTACCCTCAATATTGCAGCGAGGGTCTAAGAGATTTTGATCTCTTAGATTTTCAGGCAGCACGCAGCTTGTTTGCCACTATATGCCTCTGCCATATTTGGTGTAGCATCATGTTCAGCCCCTCAATTGATCATTGCTGGGAAACATAACAAGCTCCTGTGAGTGTACAAGTTCTGAATGTAATGGCAAGACATGTTAGAGATGCTGTGAGCATCCAAACACCTGAAAATGAGTAAGCTTTAAGAAAACAAACTTAGAGCCTTTGGCTCATCTTGTTCCAATGCATGTTCCAATGAATGCCTGACCATGTGCTCAAAGCAGTCTGGTAGCAACATTGCAGCAGTGCTAGTAGCAGCAATTAGGGAGCGTCAATGGCCTAGTGGTATTATTGATACACTATTCATCCAGAGTCCCAGATAAAATGTGGGGACTATATGGAACTGCAGACCCACAGCAATGTGATTGATTATTCACTGCCATCTGCGCAATTAAAGATAGACAATAAATGCTAGCCCAGCCAGTAATGCCCACATCCCTTGAATGAATAAAAACAAATATGAGGTGTCAGTGGACTTCAATGTCCAGTGTAGAAGTGCTGCACTGGGCTCACTAAGTGAGTTGGTGATGTGCCATAATGATGTGTGGAGGCTGGACAGCTGGTGCAGGCAGATGCTGACCATGGAATATGGCCTGACATTCCCTGAGAGAACTAAAACTATTCTCAGTATTCCAGTTATGATCTGATTCGTGCTTTGAACAGTTTTAGCAAGACTTCCCTATTTTTACACTCCATTCCTTTTGAAATGAAGACCAAATCCACTTATCTTTCCTATTACCTGCTGAACTTGAACTTGCTAACTCTTTGTGATTCATGTATAAAGATTCCCAAATCTTTCTATCCTACAGCTTTCTGCAGACTCTCTCTATTTAAATCATATCCAGCTCCTCTATTTGTACTGCTAAAGTGTATAACCTAACTTTTCCCACATTGTATTGCATCTGCCAAGTTTTTGCCTGGAGTGGGATGATTGGGCGCAGCCGTTTGGGCGCCAGCTGATTTGACGCTAGCCCATTTGGCAATGGACGTTTTGGCGCTAGGAAAAAGATGTTGATTGATTCATCATCATTCAAAGGTAGAACTTTAAAAAGTTTTAAAACTGTAACTTTATTGAAAAATAAAAACATTAAATCTGGTAATCACTAAAAACATTAAATCTGTTAATCACGAAAAACTGTAACGTAGCTTTATTTAGTTAATTTAGTAATTATGAGCAAGGTTCCTCAAGTACTCGATAACATCCATGTTTTCAAATCTAAGAACAGTTTCATGTATTCTTCTATCTGCATCTCTATACTTTTTTAGTTTCTGTGGTGGTTCATGCCCAGCTAGTAATCCTTCAGAATATGCATCTCTACCTTTCTGTACTTCACGCAGATCATCTATTAATTTCCATAAGGTGGGATGCTGCATGCTAAATTTGTATTGTAATCGATGGTGGGCTGCCTCCACATGATTGTTTGTGCGGTCTTCCCCGTCTAATGTTCTCTGATGAAGGTTCCAAATCTCATGGAGAACTAGAGGAGTTCGTCTTCCATTTCCTCGTCTGTTCTGATGACCAACATATGTATCTTCAAACCAGTTGAGTAAATCTTGAAGTTCTTGCGGCAGTTCGGTTGCTAGAGCATCCAGATATTCATCGATCTTGTTCAAAGGTACAAAGGCAAGGGCAATAATCATTTTAGATTTTTAACCCAAAATCAGGATCAGTGTTATGCAAGCTAGTGAACCCCAATCTAGCTAAATGTTTTTGCATATTTTGAGCTAAATGAAAAAAAACATCCTTTTATTTGAACATCAGGGAATATGTCCTTCATAGCACTGTGCACAGCTTGTACAAAATCGCAGACGATTGAAGTGGGTTTCAAATTGGGTTCCATTTCTTTCAATATCATATGGATAAAACAATTTTAAAAATATAAAAGGATGGCAAAAGACCAAAATACTTGTGGCAGCGCACCCGCAGTTAACTCAATTGAGGCTAAGGACTAACTGTAGCCTGAGCAAATAGCTAAACGAGGAGAGAGCTAGTTTTCCTGTTTCCAAATATGTACTAGCTCAATTTATACAAAGGAATACAAAGGTAGTGCAAACAGCAACATACCTATTGGTCTTTTCGAGGCTGCATGCTCAACTACTTAGTACAAAAAAATGCATGCAATTAAATGTTCATATGTACAAGTAATATATTTATGTTGAAATTAAACTTATCTACACCATTCAATAAACATGCGTGGTTATTCAACATAGCAGATGGTTATAAGACAGATATATTGTAATTTTGTTACACTAAAGCTGTCCATACAGACAGATTTACAAATAAAGAAATGTTCTTAGCGCCAAAACGTCCGTTGTCAAACGGGCTGGCGCCAAATAGGTTTGGCGCCCAAACGACCTGTGCCAAAACGCCGGCGCTCAAACAGCTATGCCAAAATGTACTAAGCCCGTTTTTGCCAACTCAACATATCTATGTCCTTCTGTAGACTTTTTGTATCATTCTTATTACTTGACCTCTCACCTATTTTTGGGTCATCTACTAACATGACAATAAAACATTCACTCGGTTATCCAAGTCATGAAAATATATTGCAAATAATTGTGGCCCCGATGTTGTCCCCTTTGACAAACCCTTATTTACAGGTTGCCATCATGAAAATACCCATTTTATCCCAACTCTTTGTTTTCTATTTGTTACAGTGGTTGGGCGGCACGGTGGCACAGTGGTTAGCACTGCTGTCTCACAGCGCCAGAGACCCGGGTTCAATTCCCGCCTCAGGCGACTGACTGTCTGGAGTTTGCACATTCTCCCCGTGTCTGCGTGGGTTTCCTCCGGGTGCTCCGGTTTCCTCCCACAGTCCAAAAATGTGCAGGTCAGGTGAATTGGCCATGCTAAATTGCCCGTAGTGTTAGGTGCAGGGGTAAATGTAGGGGAATGGGTCTGGGTGGGTTGCGCTTCGGCGGGTCGGTGTGGACTTGTTGGGCCGAAGGGCCTGTTTCCACACTGTAAGTAATCTAATCTAATCTAATCTAACTAATTGTCTACCCTTGCTAATATATCACCTCCAACATCATGGGTTCTTATCTTATTAATGAGCCTAACATGTGGTACCTTTTAAATGCCTCCTGAAAATCCACATAAATTACGCCCACTGATTGTCTTTTGTCTAGCCTGCTTCTTGTCCCCTCAAAATTCTAACAAATTTGTCAGGCATGATTTGCCTGTCATGAAACCATGTTGACTCTTTTTGATTATATTTCGTGCTTCTAAATGCTCTGCAATTATATCTTTTATAATAGACACTAACATTTTCCCAATTTCGGATGTCAAGCTAATTGGCTTATAGTTACCTGGTTTTGCTTCACTCCTTTTTAAATAGGAATTTAAACTGGGAGATCCTCTTGTGGCTACTAGAGGCTATCCGTATAAAATAGTTACCAAGGAATCCGAATGGAAATTCAGAAAAAATATCTTTAACCACAATTGTGAGATTGTGGAATTCGCTACTACGGGAAATGATCGATACAGATAGTACCGATGCATTTTAAGAAGAAGTAGAATGTGAGGCTGAAGGGAATAGGTTATAGATAATGTGGTTATAGAATATAAAATTAGGAAAGATGGAGTAAGGTTCATTTGGGGCATAAACACTAGCATGGATGATTTGGGCTGAATGGCCTTGTTCTATGTGGTTTATCATATGCAACCCTCAACCTCCAGCCAACAAGTACTAAGTACCATTACTTAAGGCAACATAGAAGTATAAATGTTCAGAGGGAATGGAAATGAAGTTCAACTGGTTATTAAGGAATACTAAAACAATTCTACCCACAATGTTAACGTAGCATGAAAATGATTGCAGTAGAATGTAATTTATGAAATATATATCTTACTTGTGCACCTAATTATTTTCATTTTGGAATTCAGCAATTTATAACTCAATCTTTTATGAATAGATACATATGAAAAGTTCATTGTCTAAATTACTAAATAAAATGATACTGAAATTTGAGTTGCCAGCCAGTAATACAATTGTAAAATATTAGAATTTAACTGTAGTATAGGATTGAATAGAATTAGAGTTCAAGTTTGAGCCTTCAATGACAATAAATATAAAACTTAGTTTATCAGTGAAAGGCAATTTTAGACTGAACTACCAAGCTCCTCATTATCAAATTTTCAAAACCGTTCTTTTTGGAATCTGTGCTGAGCATGATGTATAGCTTTTCTTCAAGTTTATTCATGAAACCTGAATCAGTTATTTTAGATCAGATGAAATAAAGCCTCTTGATCTAGACTTACCAATGCCTGTTGAAATGGATTTATTTGTCTTTCCTTATTTACTCAGTACATGACAAAATCATTGAATTCCAATGCACAAGAAATGCATATTGTTCATACCTTCCTTTATAAATGCTTGGATGAAGTAATTATTCACGTTATCGATGACTCCAAGTTCTTTCATGATTGTCACTTATTTTCTGATTATTCCCTTCCTGTTATACTGCTGGGGATTAGTTTTACCAGTTCTTTAAATTCACTTGTGGGACGTGGGCATCACTGGATGGGCAGCATTTATTGCCTGCCCCTAGTTGCTCTTGAGAAGCTGGGGGTGAGCTGCCTTCTTGAACTGCTGCAGACCACATGCTGTAATTTGACCCACAATGCCTTGAGGAAGGAAATTCCAAGATTTTGAACCTATGAGTAAAGAAATGGCAAAATATTTCCAAGTCAGGATAGCGAGCGCCTTGGAGGGGAGCTTGCAGGTAGTGGTCTTTCCATAAGTCTGCTGTTCTTGTCCTTCTAGATGTTAGTGCTTGTGGGTTTTGAAAGTGCTGTCTATCGATCTTTGGTGAATTTCTGCAGTGCACTGTTGCTACTGTGAGTCTTTGGTGGAGGGAATGGCTGTTCATAGATGTAGTGCCAATCAAAATGGCCGCTTTGTCCTGGACGGTGTGAAGGTTCTTGAGTGTTGTTGGATTGCACCGATCTATGCATGTGGGGAGTATTCCACCATACTTTTGACTCGTGCCTTGTAGATGGTGGACAGGCTTTGGTGAATCAGGAGGTGAGTTACTCACTGCAGTATTCCAAGCCTCTGATCTGCCCTTGTAGCCACTGTATGTAGCAAGTCCAGTTGAATTTCTGGTCAATGGTAATTCCCAGGATATTGATGGTGGGGGAATTCAGTGATAGTAACACCATTGAATGTCAAGGGGTGGTGGTTAGATTGTCTCTTATTGGAGGTGGTCATTGCCTGGCAGTTGTGTGATACAAATGTTACTTGCCACTTGTCAGCCCAAGCCTGAATATTGTCCAGACCTTGTTACATTTGTACAGGACTGCTTTAGTTTCTGAGGAATTGTGAATGGTGCTAACATTGTCCAATCATCAGTAAATAACCCCAGTTCTGTCCATTTGATGGAGGGTAGTTCCTGGATGAAGCAGCTGAAGATGGTTTGGGCCTAGGACACTACCTTGAGGAACACCTGCAGAGATGTCCTGGAACTGAGATGACTGACCTCCATCAACGACAACCATCCTCCTATGTCCCAGGTATGACTTCAACCAGTGTAGAATTTGCCCCCGATACCCAATGATGCCAGTTTTTTAGGGCTCCTCGATACCACACTTGGTTAAAGGCAGCCTTGATGTCACCCTCACTTCACCTCTGGAATTCTTCCGTTCATGTTTGAATCAAGGCAGTAATCAGGTCAGGAGATGAGTGGCCCTGGCAGAGCCCAAAATGGGTATCACTGAGCAGGTTATTGCTGAGCAGGTGCTGCTTGATAGTACTGTTGATGACACCTTCCATCAGTTTAATTGTAATTGAGAGTAAACGGATAGGGACAGTAGTAGGTTGTATTTGTCCTACTTTAAATGTACAGAGTATACGTCGACCATTGTTCACATTGCAAGTTTTTTTTTTAGATTAGATTAGATTACTTACAGTGTGGAAACAGGCCCTTCGGCCCAACAAGTCCACACCGCCCCGCCGAAGCGTAACCCACCTATACATTTACCCCTTACCTAACACGATGGGCAATTTAGCATGACCAATTCACCTGACCTGCACATTTTTGGACTGTGGGAGGAAACCGGAGCACCCGGAGGAAACCCACGCAGACACGGGGAGAACGTGCAAACTCCACACAGTCAGTCGCCTGAGGCGGGAATTGAACCCGGGTCTCTGGCGCTGTGAGGCAGCAGTGCTAACCACTGTGCTACCGTGCCGCCCAAAGTGTTGTAACTACACTGGAAGAGCTTGGATAGGGGACCAGCAAGTTCTGGAGAACAAGTCTTCAGTACTATTGTCAGAATGTTGAGAGGGCCCGTAACCTTTGCAACATCCAATGCCTCCAACAATGTTTTAATATTACATGGAGTGAATCAAATCATCTGAAGACTGGTATCTGTAATGCTGGGGACCACTGGAGGAGGTTGAGATGGATCATCCCCTCAATGCTTCTGATTGAAGATTGTTGCAAATGCTTCAGCCTTATCTTGTGTACTAATACAAGCTCTTCCATCATTGAGGATGGGGATATTTGTGAAGCCGCTTCCTGTAGTGAGTTGTTTAATTGTGCAACATCATTCAAGACTGGACGTGGCAAAACTGCAGGGCTTAGATATGATCCAATGGTTGGGAGATTGTTTAGCTCTATCAGTTGCTGCTTATGCTGCTTGACATACAAGTAGTTCTGTTTGGTAGCTTCACCAGGTTGACACCACATTTTCGGATATGCCCAGTGCTGTTCCTGGCATGCCCTCCTGCATTTTCCATTGAACCAGGGTTGATCCCCTGGCTTGATGATAATAGTTGTGTGGAGGATATGCCACACCATGAGGTTACAGATTGTACTGGTGTACAATTCTGCGGCTGTTGATGGCTTACAGCACCTCATGAATGCTCAGTCTTGAATTGCTAGATCTGTTCAAAGTCTATCCCATGTAACATGATGATAGTGCCACACAACACAATGGAGGGTATTCTCAATGGAAGGCAAAACTTCATCTCAACAGGACTGTACGGCAGTCACTCTTACCACCACCATCATGGATAGTTGCATCTGCAGCTGGTAGATTGGTAAGGATGAGCTCGAGTATGTTTTTCCCTCTTATTTGTTCTCTCATCGCCTGCTGCAGACACAGTCTAGCAGCTCTGTCCTTTAGGACCTGACCAGCTCGATCAGTAGTCCTGCTGCTGAGCAATCCTTGGTGGACTACATTTTGCACCCTTGACACCCTCAGTGTTTCTTCCAAGTATTGGTCATCATGGAGGAGCACTGATTCATCAGCCAAAAAAGGATATTACTTGGTAAAGACAGGAGGTTTCCTTGCCCATGTTTATCCTGAAGCCATAAGATTTCATGGCATCCAGAGTCAATGTTGAGGACTCCCAGGGCAATGCCCCTTTCACTCTATGCCACTGTGCCCCACCTATGCTGGGTCTGTCCTTCTGATGGGACAGGACATAACCAGGGATAGTGATGGTGGTTTTCAGGACATTGTCTGTAAGGTATGATCCCCTGAGTATGGCTATATCAGGCTGTTGCTTGACTAGTCAGTGAGTTAGCTCTCCCAAATTTGGCACTAGCCCCCAGATGTTAGTGTGGAAGACTTTACAGGATCCACAAGGCTGTTTCTGCCATTGTCTTTTCCTTTGCTTCAATCGATACCAGGTGATCCTTCCAGTTTCATTTCTTTGTTGAGATTTTGTAGCAACTGATACAATTGAGTAGCGTGCTAGGCTTTTACAGAGGGCAATGAGAGTCAACCACATTGCTGTGGGTCTGAAGCCAACCAAATGAGGGTGGCAGATTTCCTTCCCTGAAGGACTTTAATGAACCGGATGGGTTTTTCCTACAACAGCAATGGTTTCATAGTCATCAATAGACTTTAATTCCAGATTTTCTTTTGTTGATTTCAAATTCCACCATCTGTAATGGTGGGATTGCCCAAAACAGTAGCTGAGTTTCTGGATTAATAGTCTAGCAATAACACGACAAGGTCATCACCTCCCCAAATACATAATCTCACGTATTTTTTCATGTCTCTCCTTCTTTCTTGTAATCCTTTTAATGTAGCTCTGGATCTTCCATATTCATATTGATGAATCATTACTCATTCTCTCTGCATCATTTTCACAGGCATTTTCTTGCTATCTAATTTTCACAATTTGTTCATTAATCAATTTCAGTCATTTTTTTAAAAATCTGCAATGGTTGGCTTTGACAATACATTTTTCTTGCAAGCTCAGCATTATGTCTTTAAAGGTATTTCACTTATCAGTGACTGAGCTGAGAATGTTTTTAGTTTGTTGTCTCATTAAATCCAATTCAAACCATTTCGAAGTCATGCACTCGGCTACTCGCTTCTGCATTGTCCACATTTCTGCAATATTAATGAATATCAGATTAAGATGAGCTTTGTTTCTCCTTGCTTCCTTGATGCTCCATTTGCTTGCAGAGGTCTCCGGAGGAAGTGTTCTTTACTGTTGAGAAGTAATGTGGAGCGAAATGGAGACATAATTGTAAGAATTGTAGGGTAGTCTGAAATCTTCCTCAGAGGGGTGGCAGGTTGGCTCAGTGGTTAGCACTGCTGCCTCACAGCGCCAAGAACACGGGTTCGCTTCCAGCCTTGGGTAACTGTCTGTGTGGAGTTTGCACATTCTCCCTGTGTCTGTTTGGGTTTGTTCTGGTTTCCTCCCACAGTCCAAAGATGTATACGTCAGGTGATTTGGCCATGCTAAATCGCCCATAGTGTTAGGTGCATTAGTCAGAGGGAGATGTGTCTGGGTGGGTTACTCTTTGAAGGGTCAGTGTGGACTTGTAGGGCCAAAGGGCCTGTTTCCACACTGTAGGGGATCTAATCTGCCCCCAAGTCATGGGAAGAGGGTGCATTTTCTCTTTTCCTTAGTGCAGAGACTTTCAGCCAAAGTGAATAAAACAGAATCCCAGCAACTCGAGGTTTTCCCCTGAATATTCTACTCCAATATCTCCCATTTGTAGACAATGTGCCTGCATTCAAACTTCTCATCCCCTCACAAATCTGTGCATTGAAAAGTAAAAAAGGATTTGGAGTGTGAAATTGGTCTCAGACAACATCATAAATATGTCCTTTAATACAGATTTAATTGGAGTCAGTGAAAACAAAACCAGAGACTTTATTGCTTGTTCTGGGATACTGTGCAAAACTATTAGCATCTTCAAATATTTACTTCATTTTTGTCATCTAAATTTTGAAAAAAGTTAGGGGAATCTGTGAAGCAATATTCTGGCTGCCAGATCATCATCCAAATTGTAAAGAAAAGAATCTATCCTTACCCTAGTTAGAAGACATGTGGCTAAGAAAGTGTTCATCCCGCCTTACATCAAAGTTCCTAAATATGACTTTAATCTCAAAGTTTTTTTAAAAAAAATATTTATTCATGAGATATGAGCACTACTGTCTAGGCCATCCACAGTTGCCCCTGAGAAGATAGTGATGAGTTTTTCTTGCATTGCTGCAGCCCACAGAGTTGTAAGGAAGGGAGTTCCAGATCTTGAACCAGTGACAGTGGAGGAGTAGCAATATGATCCCATCACAGGGAAACTGGCAGATGCTGTAAAAACTAATCTAAAATTTGCTTGAGTAACTGAAATGAAAAGAGTTGGAAAGAAATATGACACGTAAAGGTGACCTAATGATTAGAAATGCTTGAATGAATTAATGTGTCTGAAAGAATGTGTGTGTAGATTAAGTGTTGTAACTCAGCAGTAATGGACTGAAATGTCACAGTAACTCTCAAAGGCTGGAGTCTTGTTTTAAAATAAACCAAGACATCAGATGTGATAATATAGACCTATTATGTACACCAAATTGTGATATGTAAATAACATACACTTGTTTGGATGACATAAAAGTGGCAACAACTGAGCAAGCTAAAGCTGAGGTTGACATACCTTTAACGCAAGAGATAAGCTTGTATCAAGTTTTCCTCCATCTGCCCCATTTCAGCCAAGCTTCTTTCAACCTCATCAACCATTATCTGATGCCTGTGCTCTCCAATCAATAACTATGTCAGTGATGTAATATGAGGTTCAAGTATTTATAGAGTCTTAGAGAGTTACAGCATGGAAACAGACCCTTCGGTCCAACCCGTCCATGCCAACCAGATATCCCAACCCAATCTAGTCCCACCTGCCAGCACCCAGCTCATATCCCTCCAAACCCTTTCTATTCATATACCCATACAAATGCCTTTTAAATGTTGCAATTGTACTAGCCTCCACCACTTCCTATTGGCAGCTCATTCCATACTACCACCCTCTGCGTGAAAACGTTGCCCCTTAGGTCTCTTTTATATTTTTCCCCTCTCACCCTAAACCTATGCCCTCTAGTTTTGGACTCTCCGACCCCAGGGAAAAGATTTTGCCTAATAATCCTATCCATGCCCCTCATAATTTTGTAAACCTCTATAAGTCTCCCCTCAGCCTCCGGTGCCCCAGGGAAAAACAGCCCCAGCCTGTTCAGCCTCTCCATGTAGCTCAGATCCTCCAACCCTGGCAACATCCTTGTAAATCTTTTCTGAACCCTTTCAAGTTTCACAGCATCTTTCCGATAGGAAGGAGACCAGAATTGCACGCAATATTCCAACAGTGGCCTAACCAATGTCCTGTACAGCTGCAACATGACCTCCCAACTCCTGTGCTCAACACTCTGACCAATAAAGGAAAGCATACCAACGCCTTCACTATCCTATCTACCTGCGACTCCACTTTCAAGAAGCTATGAACCTGCACTCCAAGGTCTCTTTGTTCAGCAACACTCCCTCGGACCTTACCATTAAGTGTATAAGTCCTGCTAGAAGAGACAATGGGCAGCTGTATGAAAATTGAGATTGCAGAACAGATGCTACATTGCATATTTCCCAAGTCACGTCACCCTCATCTTGGCCATTGTAATATCTTGCAGCTAGGTAGGATTTTACAAGGCACCTGAATGGCAACAATAACTATCTCAAGAAGGGTGCAAAATATCTGGCGGTCCAACACTTTTGAGGAGAAGAAAGTTCGTGCATAGTGGAGAAAGTACAGTTCATTTGTGTCACTATCTGTAATGTTCAAATTGAAAGGTTTTCTCCTACTGTACACAACAAATATTATATGTATGGAACAGACAGACATATTGAGAAACAAAGTACATTTAGGTTAAGGTTTATTGTCACATGTACATAAAAATACAGTGAATAGTTTTTTTTGTGCTATACAGAAAGTGTTGCCATGCGCCGGCGCCATCTTGAAACACGAAATATAATGCACGATTTTACTGCAGTAGAGTTCATCTTTCTCTCTTCTTGTTGTTCCTCCTCCACAGCTCCTCTAGTTGCAGCTTGACATATAATAGTGTATGAGATGAATGTACATTTACTATACCAGGCATAATTTTCAATTTGAAATGTTTAGTCAGATCTATGAGAAAGTTGAATTTTGAAAGAATACAGTGAGTGAACTGTACATTGTAAGACAGGAACGTCAATCATATCAGCTGCTTGGTCAGATTTGACACACATACAATCTGACAAACATTGGATAACCAGCACTCGAGTAAACACAATCTGATATGCACATACTATGACAAAATGTGCATACTGCCAAGCACGAACATATTTGCTGTCTTTGCCACTGCAGAATTGGGCCAAAATACAACGTTCAATACCTGGCTAAAGAATGGTTTGTTTTTTAAGCGTTCATTACAAAGAACACATTTGCACTGAGACAGCATCCAGGCATGATAATACTGAAAATTAGACATTGAACCCCAGAAATCCAATCTCAGAATTTGTTGTCATATTAACTGCTGTGGCACATTTAGTGAATTTGTTATCATGAATAGAGAGAGACTGCATTCCATTTTTACATTTGTGGGGTGATAAACTGAAATCATGCCATTAATCCTATTGGGACAAAGTGCATGGTAGCCATCTGAAGTACATCTACAGGCTTGAAATAGCACAGAATTTAGAATTGTGGGCCTTCATCTGCTCAGTCACACACAGAAAGCAGTGCAACATCACACATGTGAGCACTGTGGGTCTGGAGGGAATGCTGTTTGGAAAGGCAGTCTGACTAGATGGGATGAATGGCCCACTTCCATGTTGTAGGAATTCTACAATTCTATGACTGAGTCACATTCCAGTGCACCCTCCCTAGATCACAAATTACATGTCATTGGTAAATTAGAACCAATGGCAACCAAGTTCTGTTCAGTATCTCAGGCACAAAGTAATTTCTCATATAAATGATTGGTTCTTGACATGTGTGATATAGCTCCAGGAAGATACCAGCTGCTCTGGTTAGAGGGCAGCGAAACCAAATGGCTCTTTTCCACTGTTTCCAATTGATGCTGCCTTCTGGGGCATACTAATCAATCTACATTTTTGTGAGTAAATCTCTTACAGCATTTTCTAATGCAAGCATCATATTTAATTAAACAATATTTAAACTGCATAAACTCAGAAAGAATTGCACCAAGTTTGCAAACTTGGAAACTTTGCCATTCTTTCAGTGTCACTGGGTAAAACTCCCTCTAACAGCCTCATGGGTTTACCTAGCACATGGATTTAAGTAGATCAAAAGGCAGCTCATCACCACTTTCTTGAACCAATTACATCTTTTAAGGATTCTATAATTCTATGATTTAAAATAATTGACAAAAGAACTAGAGAGAAGTATGGAGAGACTTCTTCACACAAGGGGTTATTAAAGTCTGTTCTTCGCGTGTGCTTATTAAAGGGGGAGCATAGTCTGAGTATAGGAGCTCTTAAATTTATCTTGGAAGAAACTTTGTTTTCAATAAATTGGCAGGATATTTTTAATGCCTTGTTTTTGTTAAATATTTGCTCTTTTTTATTAATAATCCTTCATTGTTGTAGTGGTACATGATTAAAGAAGAGAGACGAGCATGTCATATTGCACTCAGCAGACCTTAGCACACCTCCCAGCCAATGACAATTGTCTCCAAAACCCAGAGGCGAGCAGGCTGGAAATTTACTGTTGAAACAAGGACATCAGCAGCAACCTTGTAACATAGGCGAAACCTAGCCAGTGCTGGTCAAGATCATTACTGCCACCATTAAACAATCCTGCTCATTCGTGGGCAGTACTGCAGTGCTTTAACTACAAAGGTAGACCAATAGGTTCATTAACCAACTGACGCAACACTTCTGTCTTTCTTCCCACTCAGGACAATGACATGTATGCCCAATCTCACAACATTGCTACAGTATGTAAACACAGGATAAATTTTTTAAAACTCTATTTTGTGCCAAATGTAAAGAGAAACTATGATTGAATATTTTTATAAGGCATGTGGCTCTAATGGAAGAGTCATAGAACAAAGTGATTAGATATGTTCTAATCAACCTTTGCAGAGATGTTCTTACATACCTCTGAAGCAGGCAGCACTTGAGCTCAACCTTCTGATCCAGATTCAGGGTCATTACTACTGTAACACGAGAGCACTTTAGAACAAAATGATTAAATTCAATGATCTAATAGTTATCAATACTTGTTCAGTTATCAGCAGGGTTAATTGTTTTACAACTATTCCCATGTAAAAACAGAATGCTCTTTGTCATGTTAGTGAGGGCAGCAACAAACAGATGAGTATGGAGTTAGAATGAGAAGAATAGTATATAACTTCCTACTGCGTAGATGCATAACACCCTTCTGGACAGGGGGATGTACCTTGTCTCTTTGAAAAGGATGGCCACTTTTGCAGTTGAGGGTAGAGAGGTGTGTGCAGTGGAGTGGGAGTGAAGAGAGAAATAGACAAGGCCACTTAATGCATTGGAGGCATTACATTCTCCAAAAGTATCATTGGCCCAAGATCCTAACATCAGCCCAACCACTTCCCAATTTCATACGGGCAATTCAGATGCAAGTGAGGAACCTTAATGCAGTGGTTGAGACATTTAACCATTTTACTTGATTATTCAGTTCTGTTTTAGGCAAGGGTTCTGAGATTACCAGTGAGCAGATAGATTTCGCGAGTTGTCAGAGACATTAGTACACAAACAAATGTTTTTTTTCTAATTCATTCACAGGATGTGGACAACATTTATTGCCCATCCCAGTGCCACCAAGAAGGTGGTGGTGAGCTGCCTTTTGAATGCTTTTAGATGGAGTTCCAGGACTTTAACGTAGAGACACTGAAGGTATGGCAAAGTATTTCCAAGTTAGGAAGTGAGTTACTCGCTGCAGTGTTCTTAGCCGCTGACCTGCTCTTACTAGCAACAGTACTTACATGGCTCATCCAGTTGTTTCAAATCAGTGGTAACCCACAGGATGTTGTTAGTAGGGGAATCTGTGTGGAGTTTGCACATTCTCCCTGTGTCTGCCTGGGTTTCCTCCGGGTGCTCCAGTTTCCTCCCACAGTCCAAAGATGTGCAGGTTAGGTGAATCGGTCATGCTAAATTGCCCATAGTGTTAGGTGCATTAGTCAGAGGGAAATGGTTCTGGGTGGGTTACTCTTCGGAGGGTCTGTGTGAACTTGTTTGTCCGAAGGGCCTGTTTCCACACTGTAAGGAATCTAATCTAATCTAATCTAATTCAGTGATGATAATGCCTCTGAATATTAAGGGGTGATGGTCAGGTTCTTTCTTGTTGGAAATTGTCATTGATTACAATTTGTGTTGTGCGAATGTTACTTGCCAATGCAACTGACAGACTAAGAAGCCTTCGAATATTGAACATGAGGAGCTGTAGATGTGGCAAGAGGGGAGGTTCTGCTCACATCACTTCTCCTTGGAGAGTGCTTTAAATGTTCCACGTATGATTGTCATCTTCTACAACGTTACTTCATCTGCTTTGCACTTCTCTCACCTCGTACTTCATTTCCCTGCTGCCAGTTTTCATCATGGTATGATGAAAACAGCACCTTATGCATTTATATCTCCATTGAGGAGAAACACCAGCACTAGCTGCCTTCCCTCAAACATTTATTGCTCACAGGGTGGAGGGACAGGACACAAGCATCCAGCACCAAGGATACAAAGCCACTAATCCAGGGCAGAAGATCAGTGCATACAACATGTTTAACCACCATTGCCTTAGGTGGCTCAGAACCTGGCAACAAATTGTTGCTGTCATCTGCAGCTCCCCCAGAACAAGCACGTCTTTTTCCCCCAGAGGTGCAGCCTTGCCAATAGAAGGTAAGACGCTTGTCTTTGGAGGGCCACCTGCATCCTCTTCTGTCCTCACTTGATTCTCTGGCTCACCCGTTGTTGGTAATTTTATCTATTCATTCTTGTGATATAGAAACTTAGCATTTTTGTCACTAGTATCTTTATAATTTATTGCCCATTCCAGTTAGATCTTGAAAAGGTGGTGATGTGTTATTTTCTCAAATCGCTGCAGGTTTTAAAACTTCATGTCCTATTGAGCCATTGTAACTCATGTTAAGGAGCCAATAATTGGAGATTCTTCTTTTGATAATTCCAGCATATCACCTTTCCCACTTTCCCTGCTTGGCAGTGCTGGAAGTGGAATGTTAATGCCATGCCATAGCTGAATGTATTACTAGAATTAAATGCCACAGCATGAGGCTCAACATGCCACAAACACAATGCCAACTTCATCTCAGCATCTCAACCCGTCGTCGGGAAATTAGCATTCTGCATTCTGCCAAATGCAATCATCCCACAATCCACATTTCCCATTATTGCAGGCTCCATAACCCTCACGCTATTTCTTCAGCAGCCATCAACTGAAAATCTCACCTGGAAGGTCCACATATATAAACTCCTAAAATGTCATGGACATGTACAAATAAAATCATAAAAAATTACAGGCTGCCTACCCTCATTTCTCGTGGACTAGATTAACCAACTTCTCTCTCAGTGTTGGCAAAACTAAAGAATTGATTATTGACTTCAGAAAGAAAAAGGAGAACACGCCCCCAGCTATATCAACTGAGGTTGCGAGGATGGAGAGTGCCAAGTTCCTCAGAATGGCAATAACCAACAGCTTCGCCTAGATTTCCCACATAGATGTGACAGTCAAGCAGGCACATCGATGCCTCTTTTGCCTCAGGCAGCTCAGGAAATTCGGCATGTCCATAAGGTCCCTCACCAACATTTACAGGTACACCATTGGAAGCATTGGCGGCACGGCGGTTCAGTGGTTCGCACTGCTGCCTCACAGCACCAGGGACCCAGGTTCGATTCCTGCCTCAGGCAACTGTCTGTGTGGAGTTTGCACTTTCTCCCACAATCTAAACATGTGCTGATCAGGTGAATTGGCCAAGCTACGTTGCCCATAGTGTTAGGTGCATTAGCCAGGGGTAAATATAGGGTGGGGGAATAGGTCTATGTGGCTTACTCTTTGGAGGGTCAGTGTGGACTTGTGGGACTGAACGGCCTGTTTCTATACTGTGGAGAATCTAATCTAAAAAAACTGTCTGGTGCACAACGGCCTGGTAGGGCAACTCCTCTGCCCACGACCATGAGAAACCACAGAAGGTAGAGTGTACAGCCCTAAACGTCTTCCGTCAGGCAGAAGATACAGAACTTTGAACATGCGCACCAGCAGGTTCAGGAACAGTTTCTTCTTGGCAGTTATTAGATTGATTAATGTATCCTCTAAATTCAAATAATGTTAATCTTGCTAACATTGATCTTGCCTAGCGCATGCCCTTGTGACATAACCTACATGCCTCTGCCTAAGGTTTTTTTCATCCTATGATCTGTACTTCCTTACTATGATATACCTGCATTGCTTACTTCGGTACATGTGACAATCAATCAATCAATCAATAAAGTGGGACATGGGATATACTACAGCAGAAGATTGTTGTGTTTAGAACCACACCTGAGGAAGGATATATTTGCCGAGGAGGGAGTATGTCATAGATCTGACAGAATTTGACCTCGTCTCCAAAGGTTAAATTGTGAGGAGAGATACATAGAAGCTTAATGGGTGTATTGATCAAAGTTTTATACATATATAAGGCCATAGGATCGATAAAGAGAAACTATTTCCACTGGTTTGGAAATATAGATCAGAAACATACAGCCTGAAGGGTCTAGCTTGGCCTTTCAGCAGTTAAGTTAGGAAACGCTTATTCATACAAAGGGAGATGAAACTATCTTCCACAAATAATGACTGGTGTTAGATCAATAATTAATTTCAGGAATTGTGACAGGAAGGCAGATATGAGCTGCGATTGCAGATCAGCCATGATTCACACGGAACGGCAGGACAGACTTGAGGGGGGAAATGTTTTAATGCTATTGCTATAAATGTCCTTATGAAATCTCATGTCATCATACTTTGACTTTAATAACAACTGTGTGAAGAAATCTCTCCTTATTTCTCTCTAATTCTTTTGCCAATTATTTTAAATCGTAGAAACCCTACAGTGTGGAAGCAGTCCATTCAGCCCATAAAATGTATACTGACCCTCTGAAAAGCATCCCACCCAGACCAACCCAGACCCACCCTTCTACCCTATCCCAGTAATCCTACATTTCCCATGGCTAATCCACCTAGCCTGCTCATTTCTGTATACTATGGGCAATTTAGAACAGTCAATCAACCCAACCTGCACATCTTAGGACTGTGGGAGGAAACCGGAGCACCCAGAGGAAACCCTCAGGGGCAGGTGGAGAATGTGCAAACTTCACACAGACAGACAACCAAGGGTTTGAGTGCTGTGACCTTTGATTACCAAACTATTTGAAACTGTTAATCCCACTTACTTTATATGGATATCTTTATCTGATCTCACCTTAAATTTCTCAATTATAAGCAGAACAATATTAGCTTCTCTAACCTTTCCACATAATTGAAGTCTCTTGTCACTGTTTTCAGACTGGTAAACCTCTTCTCTAGCAGTATTTCTCTGTGAAAGGTAGTGCCAGAGTTATACACACTGCGTTCTGGTTTTAATACAGCTATTTACAAAGCCAAATCACCCATGTACTTTATTCAGTGTCTTCTCAATCTGGCCAGCTATCAACAAAGATTTGTGAATTTGCCAGGAGAATTTGTCCTTTGGCATTTTCAGAATAGTAACAGTTAGAATATACTGCCTGTCTGTGCTGTTGATCCCAAACTACATCATTGCACAAAGCATCAAGTCACATTTGCCTTGTGAGTTCCAGTCTGTTTATCTCCTGCTAAAACCTGGTACTATCAGACTCACTGTTCATTCTGTTACCAAACTTTTTTAATCATCCTTCGTGAGCTGAAAAGTGCAGATGATGTCGGGACACAACATTATTTTGGGGAATTTATGAATGGTGTTGTTTGAGAGTGGGGATGCAATGTGTTATTACTCAAACAAGTCATCATTGGTTGTCCCTTGGTTTATGCATGATGTCTAAGCAGGGTCATGTGTTTCTGCTATGGATCTTTCTGTGCCTTAACAAGCTGATTTTCAACCCACTTACATGGGGACAGGATACCATGAGGTATTGGATGCAAGAAATGGATTTGTTTCCATTTCTTTCTGTTCTTGCTGCCACTTTGCCTCATCATTAGGGGATTTAGACTCAAGCCATTAAACAGCTTGACGGACAGGTTGTTGCCATTTGAATGATTAGTAGGAATTCCGTCACAGTCACTAATGTCAATGTAACCATACTACAGGGAGAGCTTCAGAGGGTCTTTATAGTGTTTTCTTTGTCCTCCTTTGAATTGCTGTCCATTTGACAGTTAAAAAAACAACACCTGGGAAGGGAGATATTTCTCCAACATTTGGACACTGTGTCCAATAGGCGAAAGTGAGGCTTGCAGATGCAGATGCAGATGCAGAAGATCAGAGTCAAGAGTGTAGTGCTGAAAAAGCACAGCAAGTGAAGCAGCATCCGAGAAGCAGGAGAATAAACATTTTGGGCATACTCCCTTCATTAGGAATGAGGCTTGTAGGCCAGGGGGCATTGAAATTTATCTCTCAGACCCTGGCCCACAAGCTACCTTTCTGATGAAGGGCTTATGCCCAAAACATCAATTTTCCTGCTCCTCAGATGCTGCCTGACCGGCTGTGCTTTTCCAGCACCAGACTCTCGACACTGTGTACAGTCCATTGTAGTTGGTTTGGCAGAAACTTTAACTGAATGCTTGAAGAACTGGCTTTAGGAAAGCCACTAGTGTTTGATCAATAGTCCTTCACTCAATCCAGAGGACTGCAGCAAAGGTGTTACTAGTGAAATATTTCGAGCACCCTTACGTGTCGCAGATACACAGTCCAGGACTCACTGCAATACAGGAATGTGGTGCTGACAACTGCTCTGTACAGTCAGACTTTTATTGACTTGTCGAGATCTTTCTTGTCAAATACATACTAACCATAATTTGTAGAAGGAAGCTGGTCAAGAGTTGAATTCTTTCTCTATGGGCCATTACTAGCTGCAATGTGAAAAGATGGAGAAATGAAGAAGTTTATTTGCTCTCGGTGGTCTCGTCATTGATTCTTTTACTGAACAATAGCTAGATGATAACCAAATGCTTTTTGAATTCAAAATCTCCACCATATCTCTACACAGCCTGTTGAATGCAGAGCTTTAGCATGTTCTTCCCTTTTTCTGAGCAGGAATGACTACTTCATTCCATCACCTTTTGAAGGAGCAGAGCAGTCTCCACATCCCTAGATGATAGAATATAAGATTCAAAGCTCGGGAAGTTTATATGGCATGTTGAGACTTTTCCACTATTCAATCAGGTGATGACTGAACTTGACAGGTCTTGATCCCCAGGCCAAAAGACTTTCTAATTCAGTCTTAAATTTTATTGAAGAACTGAACATCTGAAATCAAGGGATTCACAACTTTTACAAATATCATTCTTAACTGCGTCCGAGAAGATTGGCCTCTTATTCTGAAATTGTTCTAGATTCTAAACAACATTGTTCTAAACCATGACTCAGGAGCTGCCCTGTGAAGCCCTGTCATAATTTTGAATGTTTCAATTATATCACCTCTCATTTTTCGAAACACCAGAGAATTTACCTTCAACTTAATCAGTTTTTCACCATAGGACAACCCACTCATAAGAAATAACAAGAGGAAGAAGACACTGGTAGGACAACTGTACAGGCCCCGTAATAGTAGCTACACTGTAGGACAAGGAAAGAAAAACAGAAGATAATGAGATAATAAGGACAACGTACATTAATCATGGATGACTTTAATCCTAATGTAGATTGGTTAAAACAAATTGGCCAAGATAGTCATGAGGAAGAGTTCATAATTCAATTTACACAGTGTATTCAGGACAGTTTCCTGGAATAACATATTGTGGATCCAATCAGGGATCAGGCTACTTTTAAATCTGGCAACATGTAATGAGCTAGACTTAATAAATTATCTCAGAGTAAAAGATCCCTGAGGAAACAATAACCATAACATAGTGGAATCTGGCATTCAATTTGAGAATGAGCAACCTAAATGTGGCTGAACTAAAGTAAGCACAATTACAAAGGAATGGAGGTGGAGTTTGGGTAAATGGACTATGAAAGACTTTTAGCAAGTAAAAAGCAGTTAATGAAAAATGGAAGGCCGGTAAAGGTACTTATTCATGCCGACATGAAGAATATTTCCAGTAAAAAAGAAGGATTTTAACAAGGGAATAAACCAACAATCATTAACCAAGAAAGCTAAGGGTAACATTAAATTTAAAGAAAAAATATACAAGGATGCCAAATATTAGTGGTAAGCCAATGGATTCTAAAAGCCATCAAACAAGGATCAAAATATATTAAGGCTAGAGAATTAAATTTCAAGATTAAACGAGCAAGTAATATCAAACAGATTTATTAAGGAATGGAGGAAACCTCACGGAAGGAATATAATAAAGGAAAATATGAGTGTGCATTTTGTCAAGAAGGTAAAATTACCATAGTCCTGCTGGATATAGGCTATTCTCTCATTTGACAGAGACAACTGGTTTTGAATAACCTTAGGGTCACCTCACCTCAGGCAAGAGGAGAAGTCCTGTGGAGAGTCCTTCATAATCACCACAGTCAGTAAAGGAATTGGGTCCATGCTGTTGGTATCACTCTACATGGTAAATAAGTGTCTAACCAACTGAGCAAATCAATCCTCAGCAGGAAGAACAGAGGAGCTGGCTATTATCAAAATAGAGAAAGACCTTGGAAAGCTAAATGACAGAGGCATTTGGGTCTCCTTTATGCATGAATCATAAAAAAGCTCGCCTACACGTTCAGTATGTAATAAGGAAGGCAAATGAAATGTTAGCCTTTATTCCAAAGGGATTGGTGTACAAAAATGGGGATGCCTTGTTAAAACTTTAAAAGGTACAAGCTAAACCACAGCTAGAATACTCTACATAGTTTTGATTTTCTTAACTAAGGAAAAATATACCAACATTGGAGGCAATACAGGAAATGTTCATGAGATTGATATCAGGCAAGGAAGGATTTTCTTAAGAGGAACGCTGAATAGTTGCACCTTTACTCATAACAATATAGAAGAACTTTAAGAAGATTTTTGGCTCGGGTTGAGGTTCTGGATGTAGATTTGCTCGCTGAGCTGGAAGCTTCGTTTTCAGGCATACTAAGTCACCATACGAAGTAACATCATCAGTGAGCCTCTGAATGAAGCACTGGTGGTATAGCCCACTTTCTATTTATGTGTTTAGGTTTCCTTGGGTTGGTGATGTCATTTCCTGTGGTGACATCATTTCTTGGGGGTGGTAAGTAGGATCCAAGTCAATGTGTTTGTTGATAGAGTTCTGGTTGGAATGCCATGCTTTGAGAAATTCTCCTGTGTGTCTCTGTTTGGCTTGTCCTAAGATGGATATGTTGTCCCAGTCAAAGTGGTGTCCTTCCTCATCTGTACAAAAGGACACTAGTCAGAGTGGGTCTTATCTTTTTGTGGCTAATTGATGTTTATGTATCCTGGTGGCTAGTTTTCTGTCTGTTTGTCCAATGCAATGTGTGTTACAGTTCTTGCAAGGTATTTTGTAAATGACATTAATTTTGCTTGTTGTTTGTATCGGGTCTTTCAAGTTCATTAGCTTCTGTTTTAGTGTGTTGGTGGGTTTGTGAGCTACAATGATGCCAAGAGATCTGAGTAGTCTGGCATTCATTTCCAAGATGTCTTTATGTAAGGGAAAGTGGCTATGATTTCTGGACATGTTTTGTCTGCTTGTTGGGGTTTGATGCTGAGAAATCAGTGGACTGTGTTCATTAGGTACCCGTTCTTTTTTATTACGAAGAGCAGAGGAAAATCCCCTATACAGTGTATTCAAAATGAATGTCAATATTTTTACAGTCCAATACCCATGTAATAAAAGCCCACAAACCAACATTCCTTTTGCATTTGCAATTGCTTCTTGTACAGCCTACATCACAATAATCATTATTTCAGGTCTTCTTTAAAATCTATTTTTCTTTTGTCATGTCCACAAGGCATGAAGAGAGACCATAACATTTTTAACAATTATATTTTCTGGTTTAAATTTTAAAATGATCTTTACAGACTAAAACATGACCAACATCAATCACGTGAAATCAACTTCAATTTCTAGAAAGTTCCAATCAAGTACTTC
Source organism: Chiloscyllium plagiosum (assembly GCF_004010195.1). Classification (NCBI taxonomy): domain Eukaryota; kingdom Metazoa; phylum Chordata; class Chondrichthyes; order Orectolobiformes; family Hemiscylliidae; genus Chiloscyllium; species Chiloscyllium plagiosum. The sequence continues at coordinate 77,184,503 of NC_057714.1, forward strand.
CAAGGCAGAGCTCAAATATTGTTCTGGAATCTTATGCTCTTGCATTGTGGAGGCCTTTCTGTCAATTGCTAGAAAGGAATTGTAGATTCTGTAATAAAATAAAGCAAAGAACTATGGATGTTGGAGATCTGAAGTGCACAAAACAGAAATTGATAGAGATATTGACAAGATCTAGCAGCATCTATAGAGAGAAAACACGGTTAATGTTTCAACCTATCTTCAGAACTGGTAGATGTTGCATCTCCTGGAAAATACTGAGATTTAAAAAAATCAACATTCATTATGCCTGAAGTGGCGTGAAGGAACTAACATCTGTCTCACAGAGCAAGCAGTAGATTTTTACTCAGGATATAGTAGCATTACTTTGTTAAACTTGTAGAGATCGTAACAGTACTATTTATCTTTTAAAATCAATAGTGCGAAATTGAAACTAACATCCAATGGGCCTTTTGCATGGCCAAAGGTCTTCTGGTCTTTGTAAAAGGTTTTGTTATTTTTTTGAGCCAATGTTTCAATCTGAAAAAATATAATCTACTGTTAACATCCAAGTCTGTTAAGAACCCAAAATGACGAGACACCAGGCTTATCTATGCCTGCTTCTAATCAAAATCCCATTTGAAACCAAAGACTGGATATTGCAAGCTCCCACTGAATCTGTTTTCAGGCAAAGAAAGGAGTGAAAGATAGGGTGGATGCCCACCCCACCACCTTTCCACTCACTCCTAAGCTTACTCTCATTATATTTATGAGGGGATTAGGGGTTGGCAGAATTGGCAGCCTACCCACCAATTATACCTATATTTAGAAAAGGGTCAATTGAGTGTTGACCTTTGAACAACATGGAGACTGTTCTCAGCCAACAGCTAGCTGAAGTCGCCAGGCACTCTAATTTCCATGTCAAGATTTCTCAGTGTCTCTTTTGCCCATGGAGAATGCTACAATGGAAAGCTGCACATTAGCATTAGTGCAGTTAATAAGATTATTAAAAAACAATAATTGCTCTAAATTGGGAACTCGTTACTGCCTAGTGAGAATCTTGCCTTGTTATTCAGGCCCCAATAAAATTCCACTCCAGGTCTCTGGCTGTTCCCTGGATGTGCTGCTGCTGTGGGATGTGAGAGACTGAGGTGAAAGAGACCAGGCTCATCAACAGGAGAAAGAGACCAGGCTCACAAACTGAGCAACAATGGATGGAAATGACTGAGGAGGTAAATAGTAAGAGTGTAGACCCTTGAAACTAAACACTGTCCCTTCTGTGAAGTTACTGGAGAAATTCCTGTTGGTTCTTTTTCCACCACTTTTTAGTATATTTACATTTAACAAGTCGCCAGGTCTGATCTGAGGAGAGGAAAAGTGATAGCCCAAGGTGCCAACCTTCACACTCTGACATTCCCAGTATTTTCCTACACAGAACTTGTCAGGTGTTACAACTCCACACATTCATTCCTCCTGCTACCCGTTCCTCAGCACAAACCAATATTTTGCATTTGTGCCAACATGGATGCACTTTGCCCCTAATTTATGATAAAAGATTAAATTATTATACTCAAACCTTCATAAACTTTGATTGACATGGAAATAGTGGTGACAATACTGAGCAATGGAGCTCTGGAAAGCAATGACAATGGAGAGTTGGAGCCTTGGTTAGATATTTCACATTTTGTCAAACTACATTCCTACACCTCAATAGTGACTATATTTTGAATTACTTCATTGGTTGCAAAGTGCTTTGAGATCTCCCAAAGTTGTGAAGAGTACTACATCAGTTGCATGTTTGTTCCTTGATTGTTTTGTGATGCACCAAGAAATTTTGATTTTGTCCTTTAGGGAAAGAAATCTGCTGTTCTTACTTGGTCTGGTCTACATGTGTCTCCAGACCAACAGCAATATGATTGACATTTAGCTGCCCTCTGGACAATGTATGATGGAAATTAAATGCTGGCCTAGCCATGCATGCCATGAACAAGTAAGAGCTGAAAATGTGTTGCTGAAAATGAAACATTTTCAGCTCTGATCTCCAGCATCTGCAGTCCTCCATGAACAAGTAAGAACCAAGCGCACTATGAAAGATGGTCTATACAGGGAAAGCCAGAATTTATGCACTCAGCTCTCTTTTCAGCTGAATTATCTTTGCCAACAGCTCAGGTACCCATGTAATTAGTCAGGAAATAAGTGAGGGGGAAAATCAGGTTAAGCATTCAACATATTATCCCTTTGATTCACTACCTTGCTCTCTCAGTCAGATTTCTGTCTGAGGCCTGCTGCATTGCTCCAGTGAACGCTGTACACATGAGGAACATTTTCCTCCCCGTTAGGCATTGAACCAATTTCTAGACTCAACATTGAGCTCAAAAGTTTCAGATCAGATCACATCACACATTTTGGTTTGTCTTGTTGCCATGTGCCAGTCTAAATCTTGTTTATAATATTTTTCCATTTTGAACAGAGGTATGGGGTCATACAGCTGGAAACAGAGCCTTAGGTCTAACTCACCCGTGCCGACCAGACATCCGAATCTGACCTAGTTCCATTTGCGAGCATTTGGCCCTTTTATCTCTAAATCCTTCCTATTCCAGATGCTTTTAACATGTTATAATTGTACCAGCCCCTACCACTTCCGCTGGCAGCTCATTACATACATGCACCACTCTCTGCATCGCAAAGTTAATTTTGAGTCCTTTTTAAATCTGTCCCATCTCATCTTAAACTTATGCCCCCTAGTTTTTAACTCCCCGACTCTGGGAAAAAGGCATTGGCTGTTCGCCCTATCATGTTCTGCCATTCACTCTGAATAAATGCTTTGTTTCTTTTACTACTCCTTTTGTTTTTGTTTTATAACATTGTTATTGTTCGTCCACTCCCACTCCCTGTTCTCAAACCCAGAGTTTTCCTTTTGTTTTCCTTTCACTCTCCACAACATGCAGTCCATCACATTTCTACCTGCCTTCAGTTCAGAAGAAAACGGATATTTGAATCAAAATGTTAATTCTTCCTCTTGCTCCACAGATCTGCCAGTCAGTATTACCAGCATTTACTGCTTTCAAACACCTGTGATATTTTAATTTTCTAAAAATCAAAAAGATATCTGAAAAGAAAACATGTTGAAGAGAAACAGAATGCAAATCCTTGATATTCTGTACTGGAATTATTCACTGAAGAGACATTAAATTGAGCCCCGTGTGTATCACGTAAATAGCTTGGCTAACTTTGACAACTTGTATGATTTGAGAATTCAAAGTGTAGAAAACGTCAAGGTTGAACACCTGTCTGTAAAAATGCAAGCTAATGAAGGTTAATTGGAGGGTGGCACTCAAAACTTTATCTTCAATTTGTTCTACTATATATAGCCAGCCACCTGTTTTACCATCCACCACTACTTATATATGAATGGATAATTTTATGTCTTGTATTTTTAAAAAGAATACTTAAAGTTTTCAGTAAATCAATTAAAGTTATTTTGCCATGACATGGGGTAAACTCTCCTGCTTAATTTAAAACCAGCAACACAGAAAAGATTTATCCCTTACGGTAATCTGTAAAATTTCGTGTGGCCAAGAACTATGTAAAGCAAACATTAACAACTTTTATTTCTTAAAGTATAACAGAGAATAATTAACTAATCACTTTTTAACAATGTCTTTCTCTAACCTTTCTTTTACCTTCCCTTCTATAATACTAGTCAGATAAAACTCCCAATTAAGATTTACACAACAACACTTCTTACCTCAAAACCAGGCAGCTGTAGGTTCTTGTCTTCGGATCTTCCTGTGGCTTCTTTTCTTCTTGTTAGAAATTTCTGCATCTCAGGTTACTGATTGAAAAGGTACTTTTAAGACAGATGTTTTTTCAAGTAGTCTGGTACATGATAGGTATGGGCCGTTCTCCTCTCAACTGTTCAATTTCCCCCCAGTCTTATACCCCAGAGCATTGGATTGTCTCACTTTTAAGATTGTGAATATACTCAATTCAAACTTGATTGGAAATTGGTATTGTTTTCAGGGTACAATTTAAACTGATTGGCCAAATTCAAATTTGTTTCTGTCTCCAGGCAGCAAGCTAATCGAGTTGTTTGACCGAGTGTTACATTGTTACCTTCTTGAGAACACTTGGTGCTGTGTCCAGTAGTTCTACTGCTTTTACTTCTCTTAAAGGTACACCCACATCTTCTTAACATTGTGACTGAGCCAACAACTTAGTGCATGATTTTCAAGTGAAGTGCATTGGCTTTGTTGAAAATAGAGATGGAAATGTGTTGCTGGAAAAGCGCAGCAGGTCAGGCAGCATCTAGGGAACAGGAGAATCGACATTTCGGGCATTAGCCCTTCTCCAGCATCTGCAGACCTCACTTTCTCCTTTGTTGAAAATAGAATTTGATAAACATAACATAACTAAAACCCCACCTATTATGTATAAATTCAAATAGTTTTAATCTATATATATTAAAGTGCTTTATTAGATTTGTATTTTGTTAGATTATTCACTTCAACATGGTTGTACGTTGTCTCAGATAAGCTCTATGACATTAACATTTTATTTATTTTTATCATTAGCAGAGAGATTTTGTGGAAACAATTTGACATTTAGTGCTTTATATTTAAAAAAAAACAAAATACAGTTCAATTTACAATTGGATTAGCAGAGTTCTTAAGTACCTTCTGTACAGGCTGAGATCCTACTTGACAATGAGTGAGAACAGATGTGAGAGGTGCTATTGTCACTACTATCCACCACTTCAGTAATTAACAGTGGAATCATATGTAATCACAATAAATTAGTTGACACCAGTCACCCATGTAAAAATTACTCATGACATCAAAGTGATTCACACTGCACATCTCTTATCAAGAGGAGGACAGGCATCATATCAGAACTAATTTAATACCCCCAAAAACAGACTGAGGTTTTAGATTAAAGGGAGCAAGATAAATCTCAATCTGACAGATATATATTGCTGAGGTAAATGCAAGTTTCACACCTTGGTGAAATAAGTTAGTGCTAACCACCTAAATTCTGTAACTTTAAAAAAATTTGCAACTTCTAACATCACCATCTTAAGGTAATTGCAATTAAAATCAAGCCTAAACGTTGACCCAAATTGCTCATACAGATGTTTTCTACTGTCCAGAATAATAAACAAAGTATGTATTAATTTAAATATCACATCACAAAATATCCTCTTTTGTTAACAAGTATTATTAAGCATAACCTTTGGTTGCTGTAATATTTTATGCTTCCCAGACGTGTTATGGATTGAGACCTTGTCAGTTTGACATAAAGACCATGTGTAGTAGTAAGTGATGTGATACTCTGGATATTCATGTCTAACATGCACATATTATACTGGAATGAAGTAACATCCTTCTTTCCTTTAACTGAAAATGGCCTAGAAATCCCTGTGCGGGGGATGGTCATTTTTACAGGGGAGATGGAATTGCATTGTCAGGGCCATGTGGAAATTCTAACACTACAGAAATTGCCCAGGATCTTGACATTTCCTTGGGCCAAATGCTAAGCTTCAGAAACTGTCCGGAAAAGTCATAGGTGGAGATTTTGGAGGGTTCCATTTTCAATTAAGCTTAATAGCTACCCAGGAGAACTGGAGGACTAAAATCTACTGTAGTTTCTGGGTATCTGTTGAACTGAGCACTGGACAGATCACTGGCACCCACCCAGCTCCCGAACACTGGTGTCCCTGATCGTGATGCTTCCCACCCACTGACCTGAAGCACCCTGAACCCAATGGACACAACAAGCTGCTCACAACCCAACCTGACCCCACTGTACATGACAACAGGCCTGAAACTCACCCCAACACAAACCTCAGTGTATCTGAAGCAATCACCCAAGTGACACCCTGTAGTCCCTCACATACTGGGCATATTAATCCTGTACTCCCTCACCCATTTGAAGCATTTACTCCATCATTGACCTGCTCTTGCATTCTGCTGCTGCTTTCTTTCCAGGTGGAAGACCACTGGTTGCCCCTGCAGCTTTCTGCCATCCTTAAGTTCCCAATCTCCAACTTTTAATTGTCCACTGTGGGATGTGGTATTGGGCTCACAGTGGTTTTGATAAGGTGTTGCCAGCAATTCTGCTGTCTGCTCTTAAATGCTAAATCAACAAATGGTTAGACAGCCCCTGGCTGAGTATTGTAACAAAAATAATATTAAAGGATTAATGGAAGCTTACGAGAATGAATGGAAACTTATAAAACCAAAATAACAGTTTCCGTGGTGATAATGTACCCGGTTCCTGTTGCGCCCACTGGCCTCTATCATGCTGATGGGCACTGCATCGTATATTATCAGCAGTTTTGGTTCCCGTTTCTAAAGAAGGACGTGTTGGCATTGAGGGGGTCCAGAGAAGGATCACAAGAATGGTCCCAAGGATGAAGGATATGTCAAATGAGGAGCGGTTGAGGACTCTAGGTTTGTACTCCATGGATTTAGAAGAATGAGGAAAGAATCTGATTGAAACTTACAGAATACTGAGAGGCTTGGTTAGAGAGTTTCCACATCTTCCTTGGTGTGTTTCAGTTAGTAGGAGAGACTAGGACCTGAGGGCACAGCCACAAAGTGTAGGCACAACCCTTTAGAAATGAGATAAGGGAGAATTTAAGACAGAGATAGATGGGTTCTTGATTAATAAGGGCATCAAAGATTATAAGAAGGAGGGAAGGGAATGGGATTGAGAAGCATCAGCAATGATCGAATGATGGAGCAGTATCAATGGGCTGAATGGTTTAATTCTACTCCTACATCTTATGATTTTATGTTACATCACAATGGACACTTGAGAGCAAATATAAACATAAAAGAAGGACGGACAGGCATTATGAGTGCCTCCATGACCCGCTAACTGGACTTATTAATGACTACCTTGGCCAAACCTAGGAGCAACCTATCCACCCCTCCCTGGATGGGAAATTCTGTGAGATAGACTATTGGTAATTCTTAACAGAAAGAAGCACTTTCTTTATATCACAAGAGGTGGTTGGTTGACTGATAGCACTAGGTACAACTTACATTGACTAGTTAGACTTTTAGACTTAAGACTATCAGGAACTAGAGATGACACTTATGATTCCATCAAGAGCGCAAGCAAGACTCAAAGCCTCTATGACATTATCAAACTGAGTAAAGCCCTGTGCAACTTCAAAATTAAATCTTTGTGAACCATTATCTTATACAACACATGGCAAATCACAAACAGTGATTGCTTTCTGAACAGCGTGGGCTTCCATAGCCAATTTTAGAGTGATGGCAGGGTTCAGATGTTCAGAGGGAAAATCTTGCATGCAATTACTTCACCCTGATTTACATATTACAGAACAAAGTTTGAAAAGCTGTTTATCTTATCAACTGTAATGTATTAGATTTCTGAAATGTTGACATATTATGTGATGAAAGGTGTATGATTTATATATAAAACAGCATTCAAAATTCAAAATAATTGCATTGAAAGGCTGGTTACTTTTCTGGAAGGTATTTTTTAAAAAAACGCTATTTAGACAGCCACTCCGACAGAGTGATCTAATTGAGTGTGTCAGACTGCAGGCATCCCTGGAAAATAAATGGAAAATTATGTATAATTTATGACAGGTAAAGTTAATATTGAAGGCTATTAGCTTGTTTGCAGTTTGGAATAATCAAGGTTTGACTTTTGGTTTAGAAAACCCAGAGACTAAAAGATATTAAGGCAGTTTGGTATAGACCTGACTGGAATCAGGAACAAGAATCCTCTCTCTCCTGGAAAGGATGTTTTATTTTGAAGCAGTTCAGCATATATGTTACCTCAGCAGAAATAAAATAGTCATGCAACTTTAGACCAGGAACATTTAGTTATAAATCTACAGGTTTTTGGAAGCTGTGCAATCTAAGCTGTCATGTTATGAGTTTTCATGTAAGACTTCACAGTTCATAGGACAAGAAGTGGAAAAAAATCAGATAAATGCAACTAAAGTATTGATGCAGAGGTGTAATTTTTGTGGATCTGAATTGCTGTAAAGTCATGATTTTGGGGAATAGGTTGAAACCTTGTTTTTATGTTGAGTTTTAAGATTTTTCTGTGTTCCATATTTCGACAGCATGTTTTTGTTTTGATCTTGGTTTTGTCTTTTGTACAATGAACTCCTGTTCTATTGTTAAAGGAAGTCAGCAGCCTTGTGGAACTATGTTTTAGTGAATGACCTCCATGTTAAGTAAAATCAAGTCAGATTTCATTCTGGGATTTAATTTTTCCATCAGTTAGGGTCATAATAACTGTTTCTGGAAGTTTCTAAAAAAGGCCAGATACAGCTAACTGAGAAAGTAGGAAAAGCTGGAACTGGTGGTTGTCTATCTTGAGACATTGCATTCATCTTTGAAACATTGGTTATATATTAGTTCGCATTTTTCTTTGGTGTAATTTACCATTCCACTGGAGAATGAATTATTCATTCCCATTAAATAAGTATAATTATCAAATAAATGAAGCAAGACTGAAATTGGATATTGACTCTTGTCACGGTTATGGACCAGACCAAACCAAACCCCCTCAAAATAAGATGATAGCCCTTGACCCTAATACTTATCTTATTTAAAAGTGAGTTTTGGGTGCTACATTCCAAATATGTTTCAATTGGTCAAACTAGTAGACTTTAAGCAAAACACACTTTGTAATTTAACTGTGGTGTCAGAATAAGCAAAAAAATGAATTGGCATAACTTTAACCTTACCTTTAACAATTCACTTACTACAGATATTAACACTAACACTTTATCTCCACTAATTGGCATAGTCCCAGCCTATCCAGCCACTCCTTATACTCAAACACTCCAGTCCCAGTAGCATCTTTTAAATCTTCCCTCCATCTACAACATGCATAATCAGTTTAGTATTTCTCAGCTTATTCCCACACGCCTCTCTGTGTGATTGTAATTACTGTTTCCTCTGGAAGTAACTCAATAATTTATTCAATTTAATTTGAGGAATGGCTTCTTTGCTCTGTGTTGTAAACAGTAACTATTCTCCTTTTGCTTTCCTTCCTTATCAAAATGCCATTTGAGTATATTCACATGACATACTCTGTGAGTTTTCCTTCTATCTGGCACTCTTATAAATAATTCACCTTAGTCAATTTGCTTTCACTTTGATAAGGCCCACTAAACCTTGCCTTTAAGGGTTCACCTATCACTAACACTTTTTGTCACTAACCAGCAAATTTTTGATCTGTTGCTTTTAAATGTGTCTAGTCAACCCCTCCACTCTATTTAATCTCCCCCTCAAATTTGATGGATAGTGCAAATATGTAGTCTCTGAACTCACCAATTCTCCTTAATTAATTTCAGTGGTCCTCTCACCACCCAAAAACTAATTCAAATGGACAGAATTTAGTGATTCATTAGGTGCAAAAAGTACAAGTATAAATCCTTTATCCTAATTCTCTAGATAGTCTTGACTATAGACCTTCAGCATAGTCTTTAAAGTTTGATTCTAATCTCAGTGCAATTCTGGAAAATAAACAGTGGATTTCAATGGTTTAATTCTTAATCTATCTTTAATTTCCTTGAATAACTTTGATGTACATATTTGATCCTTGATCTAATTGTATTTCTGAAGGGTAGTCTGTATGTAGTAAAAACAAATTGAGTAACTCTTCTACTGTCCTTTTAGCTGTAATGCTGCATAATGGATTGACCTCTGCAAATGTACTAGACACATCCATTATGGTCAGCAAATACTGATTCCACTGTTTTGTTCACAGGGGAGGTTCTATGCAATTAATTAAGACTCTTGTAAAAGGTATCTCACATGCTGGAAGTGGTATTAATGGTGCTGGTTTTATCACTGCCTGAGATTTTCCTATTATACAGCATGTGTGAGACATGTCTGGCAAAAGTCAACAATGCCTCTATGCAGTCCAGGCCAATAAAAATGTTTTTGCATTTTGGTTTGAACTTTCCTTATTCCCAAATGGCTTCTTACTAGTAACTTATGCTACCTGCAACACCTCTTTTGTTTTACCCACCAGTAAGACAACTTGATGAACTTCTGTCCATTTTTCATCTGTCTGAATAAGTGACAGTCTCCATTTCCACACAAAGGCTTCATTTTAAGATAGAAATTTTCTGGGATACATCCTGATTCTTCTATGTATGCTTTTCCATGCAACTGCTTTAGTTTTTCATCTTTCTGTTGTAATTCAGCTAACTTCCTTGAACTAAAAGTATCCACTTTGTCCTCCATCTGTTCTCTTTCCTCTCTTTCCTCTCAACCATTACACCAAAGATAGCTTCTGATTATTGAACTTCAACTTCCCTATCTTTACTTCCTGATTTCTCCTCCTGTTTCAACCTGTGGCTTTGTGACCTTGTTACCACATAGTCAGGGGAAAAATTCCAGGATGTACTTCCTGTAACACCTCTGTTGTCTGATTTTCCACCGGCTTTTCAAACAAAGTAGGCATCACTGTCACCTGTGATCCAGCTAGATCATGACCGAGGATAAACTGTACTTCTGTAACTGAGAGTTTCTCTATTACTCCTACCACCACTTCACCACTTTTCACAAGACTCTCCAACCTCACCTTATATAATGGAACACCACTCTACTCACTACGAATTCCATATATTACCACCTTTTCTAGTAATATTCCTTCCGAATTACATGTCTCCTCACCTCTCACCATCAAAGCACAAAAGCAAAAGAACAATGATTAGACTAGATTAGATTCCCTACAGTGTGGAAACAGGCCCTTCGGCCCAACCAAACCATACCAATCCTCCAAAGAGTAACCCACCCAGACCCATTTCCCTCTGACTAATGCACCTAGCACTATGGGCAATTTAGCTTGGCCAATTCACCTGACTCGCACATCTTTGGACTGGAGAAGTACAGCACAGGAACTGGCCCTTTGGCCCTCCAAGCCTGTGCTGATCATCACATCCTAATTGAACTAAAAAACAAAGCTTCTGCCCTTATTCGATCCAATTCCCTCTATTCTCTCCGTATTCATTTAACCATCCAGATCCCCACCAGGCTTTTGGCTATGATGGGTTTGCTCTTCATCACTGTCCTCAGCACTACTCCCACCCTTTAACTCTACCTCCGGCATTTTAAGTCAACTTTCACATTTTTGTTCCAACTTGCATAGTTCAAAATTCTCTCTTTCTCCCTTTCTTCTGTGAGAGCTATTCTTACTTTTGCTTTTCTTTCTGCTTTCAATTGTATGTCAGTTAGAGACAAAAGAACTGCAGATGCAGGAATCCAAAATAAACAGGCAGGAGGCTGGTAGAATACAACAATCCAGGCAGCATCAGGAGGTGGAGAAGTTGACATTGGTGGCAGGGAGCAGTGGCAGTGAGGGGGAGGGGCAGGAAGGGGAGTCAGAGGATGGGAGGGAGGTTATTTGAAATTGGAGAACTCAATGTTGAGTCCTCCGGGCTGTAGGCTGCCTAGACAGATGATGAGGTGTTGTTCTTCCAATTTGCGGTGTGGTTTGTTTTGGCAATGGAGGAGCCCAAGGATGGTCATGTTGGAAAGGGAGTGGGAAGGGGAATTGAAATGGGCAGTGACTGGAAAGTCAAAGTTGGCCCCTGCGGGCCCAGCTGAGATGCTTGGCGAACCGTTCCCAAAGTTTATATTCGGTCTCCCCAATGTAGAGAAAACAACATCGGGAGCACCTGATGAAGTAAACTGGGTTGGAAGAGAGGCAGATGAACTTCCATCTCACCAGGAAGAACTGTTTGGGGCCTGGATGGAGGTGAGGGGGTGGTGTACCGGCAGATTTTGCATCTTTTCCGGTTGCAGTGGAAGGTACCTGGGGTTTTGGGGGGGGGGGGGGGGGGTGTTGTAAGGAAAGTGGCACAAACCAAGGACTATCAAAGGGAACAGTCCTTGCAGAAGGCAGAGAGGGTTGGGGAGGGGAAGATGTTCTTGGTGATGGGGTCTAGTTGGAGTTGGCGGAAGCATTTAAGGTTGATGCATTGGATGGGGAGACTGGTGGAGTGGTGGGTGAGGTCAAGGTCTTTGAGTCCAATGATCCTAAACCCAACCTGGAAATAGAAATTTTCCTCTTCACAAGAGCCTCCAGTTTATTATGGACCAGAACAAAACTCCCTCAAAACATATCAAGGAGATAGCTTCGACCTTAACTTTTATCATATTTAGAGGCAATTATAAGGCACTGCATTCCAGATGTGATTCAATTGGTCAAACTGCTATTCTTTAAGCAAACCACACTTTATTCTTACACCAGAGTTAAAAGACAAAAAAAAAAATTCGGGATAATTTTAATTCTATCAAAATATTTCACAAAATAACATATTTTTAATTACTACTCATCAACTGTTCCAATACAGCAGCATCCAATAACATACCTTTGCCAAAGGCAGATTGAGCAAAACAGATGTCCCTCACTTGTGATCGCCTCCAGAACAGGAGAAAGGAAAAAGAATGAAGACAGCAGCAGAGAGAGAACTCAAGCTTTTGCAGCAGCAGAGAGAGAGCTGTATCTAGCAGCTTCAACAGCAAAATCCCAATTTCAACAACAGAAAGCAAACGCGAGATCCCTAGGTCAGTGTGAGCCTGTCTCCACCCAGTCATGATTCTTTTATCTGATATTTTTAAAAAAAACAAAGCTATTTACTCTACTTTCCATGGAGTAGACACCTCGTCACCAGATTTACAACAGCCTTCTATCAGAGAACCAGGACAGAACAAATCCCCCTTAAAGGCACATCTTGTCAAATCACACTAATATAAAATATGTAAATGGTTTGTGTAAAAGGAGCTTTTAATCTGTGTTTTAATACTTTGCTTTCTAATTTACTGCAGCATTTGTGAAAATAAAATCATTGAGGTGAATATATGTTTTGTGTAAATAAAAACTGAAAGAACTGCAGTTGCTGTCTAACCCATCCCTCACACTTCGGCCCTCACCTGCTCTTCTCCCACCTGCAACAGTGATAGGGTCACACTTGTCCTCACCTACCATCTAACCAGCATCCACATCCACATAATCATTAACCACTATTTCCGCCACCTCCATCCAAGATGCCACCATCAAACACACATTCCCCTCCCCTCCTTTGTCTTCCTTCCACAGTGAACATTCCCTCTGGGACACTTGGTACACTCTTCCTTCACTCCCAACACCTTCCCCACCAGTCTCTTCCCCAACCCCCCCACAGCCCCATGACACCTTCCCTTGCAACCTCAGAAGGTGTAACACCTGCCCATTTACCTCCTCCCTCCTCAGTATCTAAGGACTCAAACATCCCTTTCAGGTGAAGCAGCGCTTTGCCTGCACGTCACACAATCTAGTCTATAGCATTCGCTGCTCACAATGTGGTCTCCTCTACAATAGGGAAACAAAGCTTTGCAGAACACCTACATTTGGCCGCAAAAACGACCCTGAGATTCCAGTTGTCTGCCACTTCAATATACCACCCTGTTCCCTGGCCAATATCTCTGTCTCAAATACAAACCAAAAGGACTGCAAATGATGTAAATCAGAAACAAAAACAGAATTTGCTGGAAAAGCTCAGCAAGTCTGGCAGCATCTGTGAAGAGAAATCAAAGTGACCATTTCGGGTCTAGTGACCCTTCCTCAGAACACACTGGATACGAAATGTAAACTTTGATTTCTCTTCACAGATGCTGCCAGACCTGCTGAGCTTTTCCAGCAAATTCTGTTTTTGTTTCTGATTTACATCCTTTGCAGTCCCTTTGGCTTGTTTGTTTTTGTCTCTCTCTCAGGCTTGTTACAGTGCTCCAATGAGCATAAGCTGGAAGAACAGCATAAGCTGGAAGAACAGCACCACATTTTCTGCTTGGGGACCCTGCAACCTTCTGGATTCTATCAAGTTCAACAACATTAGGGCTTGAGCTCTCCCATGTCCTTACCCCAACCCCCACACATCAGGCCTTGTTATCACATAATCTGCTATTACACACAACCTATTGTTAGCCACTAACAGTTCTCATTAATCATTATTCACCCTCCCAGCCACATTGTTATCCATAGCTTTGTCTGTCCAACTGTTCTCTCTTTTGGGGCTCTGTCCCGATCTATCATTTACTCCTTACCCCCTCCCCCACCTTATCTTCTGCACATAAACTGACATTTTCCTAGCTACCATCAGTTCTGACAAAGGGTCACTCAACCCAAAATGTCAACGTTGGTTTCTCTCCACTGATACTGCTGAGCTTTTCCAGCTATTTCTGTTTTTGTTTCTGATACATTTCTGCCTATCGGTTTATCGATTTGAAATTTACTGATAGGTAAATGGTTAAAGACATGATTCAGACAGAAAATAGCTGGGCACTTTTTGAAACATATTAGGTTAGACACAGAAAGATTTTCTGAATGGCACTAACAATTGAAGGTATTGTTATATTAGTTGTTTAAATAGCTCATGTTTTTATTTTGTGATTGCTGAATCTAGGATGTTCCTACCTCAGCTCAATGGTAGCACTGTCACCACTGCACTAGAAGGTTTTGGTTTTGAGTTTAAACTCTCACTGCCCGAACCACTCCTTCCAAAGACCTGAGCACATAGGCTAGGCTGACACATCAGAGTTACTCTGTCAGAGGTACTAGCTTTAAGGGGAGCATTAAACATGTCTGCCCCACAGCACTATTTGATGAACAGCAAGGGAGTTATCTCAGTGTCCTTGAGAACATTGATCCCTCAACCAAAGCCTAAAACAAATGAGCCTGGCAATTTGCTTAATTGATGTTTGTTGGAGCCTTCTGTGTGAAATTTAATTGCCAGCCATGATTATGTCTAGAAATACATGTGGCAGAACATGGTATATTCTGAAAACTGATAGTATCAATGATTCTTTGTTAATCCTTGGAGCCCTCTATTGGTGGATAAATATGAGATAGAAAATGACAAACTCTGGTTCAGATGGGATGTGGGTCTTTTTACTGGAGTGGTCAAGGGTGCTTAAGATGGTACATAAGTACCCTCAGTGATGTTGAGTGCCTTGAATGTTGTTGCCATTACACCTTTTCATGCAAATGGAATGTATTCTATCAAAGCCGTGACTGTGCCTTGTAGATAGTCGACAGGCACTGAGGAGTTGGAAGTTGAGTTACTCTGCATCTGACTTGCTCTTGTAGCCATTGTATTTATATTGTTAGTCCACCTCAGTTTCTGGTCAATATTGGTGGTGGGGGTATCAGCAATGGTAATGCCATTGTATGAGGCCAACGAACACAAGTTGCTTCAGTGCCTGCTGAATTTCAAATTGTGCTGAACATTATACAATCATCAGCAACCATCC
Organism: Chiloscyllium plagiosum; assembly: GCF_004010195.1. Classification (NCBI taxonomy): domain Eukaryota; kingdom Metazoa; phylum Chordata; class Chondrichthyes; order Orectolobiformes; family Hemiscylliidae; genus Chiloscyllium; species Chiloscyllium plagiosum. Next base: position 77,199,778 of record NC_057714.1, read on the forward strand.
CCATCTTTACAGAATTTACACTTTTACCTCATGTGGTGTTGACCTATCAACAATGAAGACTAGTGATAAATCTGTGAATTGGCATTTGCAGACAGATTTCACAATGTCATCAAATCTCTTCCAGTATTTGTTGTCTGCCTATGATAGAGGATTTAATTGCTTTCTGATTCAGTCAAGTGTCTTGTATCTCTCTGAACATTGAACAATCCTGAAGATGTTTTGTTAAGTATTGTATTGGAATAGCGATGAAGTGTCATTGCAGTAAATTCTGTAGGGACAATGTTTCTCCTCCAATGGTTTTGGGATTACCTCATTGATTTGATTGAACCAAACTTTGACCAAACTTATTAGAGTTAGAGTCAAGGGCCTTGAGAGTCGTGAAGAACATTATATCCTGAGGGTTGCCCTGTCATCCTCAGTGAGTGCCCATTTAAACTGTACACATGCAATTCTTGAATTTCTCTGAAGTGAGATTCTTTCATGCGCATCTGTTTGAGTGTTGAGATATTGAGACATTTGTGGTCTTTGTTTTCTTGCATGTCAAAATGATATATTTCGTTGCTTATTTTGGAATGATAAGGCTGTGGTCAGTCCATCAGTCAGTGTTGTACATTGCTTTCATTCCATACTAATCCTGTGTGTCCCTGCCTGGTAGTGACTGTATAGATGTCAATGTACAGAACTAGGCTGCATCCGAGATGCTTCTTTACAATTAGGGAAGTGAAAAAAACTGTGTTGGCGATTAAAATCTCAAACTCTGTACACATCTTCAACCAGCAGAGACCATTATTATTACAATTGCAACCTCATTTTTTTTCTGATAAACACTTTGCACATCTGATGATCTGCATCAACTCTTGCATTGAAATCGCCAAGTATGATTAGCTTGTCAGTGCTAAGGAATAGCAAAATGTTGAAAGAGATCAGATAAGAAAAAGCAGGAGGAGGTCAAAAAAGGGCCATCATTGAAGATTGGCTGAGGGCCATGGATTTATGAACACTTGACATAATGTAGCACCAGAGACCCAGGACATAGAATACTTTGACAAAAAACTGTAAGGCAGGATTAAGGAGTAGTTATTTTAAATAATCACACAGACTGGTGCTACAGGGTGGTACGGTGGATTAGTGGTTAGCACTGCTGTCTCACAGCACCAGGGACCTGGGTTCAAATCCACCCTTGGGCAACTGTCTGTGTGGAGATTGCACATTTTCACTGTCTCTGTCTGGATTTCCTCCAGGTATTCTGGTGGTTCAGCCATGGGAAATGAAGGGATGGGGTAAGGAGGTGGGTCTGGTTGGAATGTCCCTCTTCAGAAGGCTAGTGTGGATTTAATGGGCCAAATGGCTTTATTCCACGCTGTAGGGATTGTAGGATTCTCACCTTGTTTAGCTTGCATTCCAGGTCTGAAGAAAGTGAGGACTGCAGATGAAGGAGATCAGAGTCGAGAGTGTGGTGCTGGAAAAGCACAGCAGGTCAGGCAGCAGCCAAGGAGCAGGAGAATTGACATTTCGGGCAAGTGCCCTTCATCTGGAATGAGGCTTATGAGTGGAGGAGGTAGAAAGATAAAGGGGAGGAGGGAGGGAGGTGGGGAAGGGGGGAGGGGGTGGGGGGCAGGTAGCTGAGAGTGCTATAGGTAGATGGAGGTGGGTTGAAGGTGTTAGGTCGGAGAGGAGGGTGGAGCGGATACATGGGAAGTACCTGTCCATCATCCTCATTCCTGATGAAGGGCTCTTGCCCGAAACATTGATTCTCAAGCTCCTTGGATGCTGCCTGACCTGCTGTGCTTCTCCAGCACCACACTCTCAATACTGAAGCAAGTACCTGCCATATTCTCTGTCACAAACACCTAACAAATACAACTCTTCTCGACCAAGGGGAGACTTGGGAATCTGATGTGTCCTACTTGACAAATAATAGCTGTTCTGTCAATATGTGGAAAATATTTAGCTGAAGCTGGACCACCCCCCCCCCCCCCAAAAAAAAAGGCATGAACTCTGGTGTTTTTCATCCTGCACACCTCCTCTTCAGGGGCCTGCTTTTTTTTATTATTATTTAAGCAAAATTTTTTGGTGCAAGATTTAAATGCATTATTTTAATACTCATCAATGTTATGCACGATCATATTGTTTAGTCTAATTTCTCACTTAGTCAACTCATTCCTCATCTATAGTTTGATTTGTTCAGAGTTAAGATCCTAATTTTAAACTTGAGCAATTCCTATCATTAACTGATCATGATTCCCCGGATCACCTTTACTAGATTTGTAAGTAGCCTTTTCTTATTCCACAAACATTAGATCCAAATTAGAATATTCTCCATTTGGTTCCTCCATGGACAGATATAAAACAACTATTTTCTGTATATTTGAGAAAGTTGTCCTCCAAATTACTGCTGCAATTTTTTTCCCGAGTACACAAGAAAATTAAAATTTTATAAGATTACTGTATCATCGTCTTATATACACTTCTCATTTCCTGATTTAAACAGTTGTATTCCATAACTACAGTTAAGGGGCTGGTAAATCAGTCCTACTTGCATCTTCTTTATTTCTTAGCTTCACCAAGATTGATAAGGCACCTTGATTTTTCTCCACAGCCTTTATTCCATTATTTGTTTTCAGGACTACCTTTCCATACCCACCCCCAAACAACTTTTTCTATTTTGCTTAACCTTTCTAGAAATATCCTGGAACTCTGAGTTCCTGACTTTGCTCACTCTGTCATCATCACGGCTCTATATTAATGGATAGAGCTCCCATGAGAAACAATATTCCCTGTTGATCACTCATAGTTGGCAGCACACTCTTGTGCTCAACTAGCCCATGTCTGCAAGCCACAGAAAGGTATATCCACCACCAGATCTGATTCTGCTGGTAGAAATCATTTACTGAATCATCTGGAGTATGCTAAGAATTAAACCAGAAACCAATTGAAGATCATCAGCTGTGTCCACAGTGTGATGCATTTATGCATGCTAAAAGTTACATACAAAAATATTCTAGACCCTATTTTATGTAGGTAAAAGGAATTTGTACATACATTGTATCTCTTCTTTTCACACAAAGGTGTCTTGGAGACATCCAAACTCTGCTGAATCCCCTATGACAATGTCCTAGCCAATCGATATCTACCTGCCTAGGCACGTGAAATTGAGATTGACAGTTAATGTTCGTGCCATTGACAACCCAACCAACCTGCACACTCTTCTCATTCTGCATAAAATGGTCACCCTCTTTGTTTTTCCAAGCATGTTTCTGACACCCTTCTGCTGATGAATACAAGGCAAAAAGCTTCAACTTCCAGTTTTTGCTATGCTTAAATTCTATACTACCAAGCATTTATTTGAAATAAATGAGTTTGCAACTTTGACAAAATAGGGGCAGCACAGCGGCTCAGTGGTTAGCACTGCTGCCTCACAGCGCCAGGGACCTGGGTTCGATTCCAGCCTTGGGCGACTGTCTGTGTAGAGTTTGTACATTCTCCCCGTCTCTATGTGGGTTTCCTTCCACCATCCAAAGGTGTGCAGATTAGGTGAATTGGCCATGCCTAGTTGCCCATCGTGATCACAGATGTGTAGGTTAGATGGATTAGTCAGGATTAAATAAAGGGTGGGGGAATGTTTCTGGGAGGGTTGGCGTGGACTTGTTGGGCCGGAGAGCCTGTTTCCACACTGTAGGGATTCTTAAAAAAAGTGATTACAACATGAAAGCAATCAATCAATAAATACCACACAGCAGAATTTCAACTTGATACCTTCTGGTTTGGTAAATTCAGGGAATAGTAAGGTTCCTTTTTCCCATGCTCAAGTGTGTGGCTAGATATTCCTGGACAGCAAATGAGTCATGGTCCCAAAAAAAAGCCATCTGATTAATTATATAAAATGGTGAAGAATCAAATCATTATAAATGTTTCGTTAACATCAGGTTCAAAGCCTTCCCGCTCTTCTAAGTGCATCAGACCACTATCAAAACACGGATGCTTGACAACAATTCTCAGCAATTTATTTTAAGGCATATTGCTGTAATAGAAAGTGTACCTTTAAGTGTTCATGCCTTTGAATCATCATGGTATCATTATGTTACTCAGTTACACTGAGTTAGGAAAAACAGCCATGATCAGAAGTTACAGACTGCCTTCTGGCTCACTCTTAGAAAAAAAACATTAAAAGCTTTAAAGTTAAAAATATAACACCCAAAAGATACAATCTCAATCAGCTGTCTCCCTTTCAAATTTTGTATAAGACCAATTAAATGAATTACAGGAAGAGCTAGGAAAAGTGGCATGAACATCTATAATTAAAGGCAAATTACATGTAGACTTTATAATCATGGAACTCCCTTGATGTTTGTAAAAAGTCTTATTCAGTGGACAGCATTTGCTGGTCACCTCTGTATCATCATTGCCTCCTGGGAGATACAAAGACTTTGCAAGATGAATTGTTTTGATTGTTACTTAAATTACAGATAAAACAAAAGCTAAGGAACCATTGAGTAATTTTCTGATTCAGTATGTGGACGTACCTTTTAGAGAAGTTACAAAACTTAACCTATTGTTGGGATATAAGGCAGGACAGATAACTGAAGTGTCAGTGGGGGAGCACTTTGGGGGCCAGTGACCATAATTCTATTAGTTTTAAAATAGTGATGGAAAAGGATAGACCAGATGAAAAAGTTAAAGTTCTAAATTGGAGGAAGGCCAATTTTGATTGCATTTCAAAAGTCGATTGCAGGCGGATGTAAAGGTAAAGGGATAAGAAAATAGTATGATCCTGTTAGGGTGAAGGGCAAGGCTGGTAGGTACAGGGAATGCTGGATGACTAGAGAAATTGAGGTCTTGGTCAAGTCTAAGAAGGAAGCATACGTCAGGTAAAGACAGCAGAGATCAAGTGAATCCCTAGAAGAGTATTAAGGCAGTAGGAGTAAACTTAAGAGGAAAATCAGGAGGACAAAAAGGGGACAGAAGATGGCTTTGGCAAATACAGTTAAGGAGATTCCAAAGGGATTCTACAAATATATTAAGGGAAAAATCTGAAACTTCAGAAAAGATTTATAAGAATATTGCCAGAGTTGGAGGATTTGACCTATTGGGAGAGGCTGAACAGGCTGGAACTGTTTTCCCTGCAGTGTCAGAGGCTGAGGGATGACCTCATAGAGGTTTATAAAATCATGTGAGGCATGGATTGGGTGAATAGATACGGTCTTTTCCCTGGGCTGGGCAAGTCCAAACCTAGAGTTTAGGGTGGGAGGGGAAAGATTGAAAAGGGACCTAAGGGGAAAGCTTTTCACGCAGAGGGTGGTGCATGTATGGAATGAGCTGCCAGAGGAAGTGGTAGAAGCTAGGATAATTACAACATTTAAAAGGCATCTGGATGGGTATATGAATAGAAAGGGTTTAGAGGGATATGGGCCAAGTGCTGGCAAACAGGACTATCTGGTCAGCATGGACAAGTCGGACTGAAGGGTCTATTTCAATGCTGTACAGCTCTATGTCTCTATAATAATGTCAGAGTTACACTTTGATATATTTAAATGACAGATTTTCATTACCCTTCTCTGTGGAGGGCTGGGAATTATCGGTATCATGGAATGGGATGGTTGAATTAATTACATTGGCGGTCCTAAGATTAAAATCATCAACTGCTCATGGAACATCTGTTGAATCTCTATCTGTTCTAACAGTGAGTGTCTAGCCAGTTTGTGGAACTAATTCACCATCTGTGAATTCCTTGGCAATGTATTGTTTTACTGGCTATTGCCATTGACAATGGAAAGGCCTTCCCATTTTAGAATTTCATTGCTGATTAAAGGTATATTTTGCATAATGTTTCTGTCCCTAATGCAATTGAACGCATTCTTTAAGTAATGCCATAAACAATTGCATATTACAGTCAGCGAACTTGGTTCCGAATAGCTTCTGTCATTAAGAAGCACCACACAGGCTCATTTGCAAGTCCTAGTGTGGTGTGTACTGCACAAAAAGCAATCACAAAACCATTAAGATCCATAAACAACAGCCCAGAAAAAGATGAAAGCTGTCACAGAACTGCTTGTGCTCCAATTCCGTTGCTGTGACTTTGTCAGACATGCAGATGAAATCCTATGTTTACACATTATTAAGGTTTATGCCATATATTTAGTAAAATTGCAGCAGGAGAGGGTGGAAACTACTCCACGGAACTTCACTGCCAATATTTAAGGTTCACAGGATCATGGGAATCATTACAGAACTCAAAATGCTGACATTAGGCTGGACTCTCTAGGAATTCGGATGCAGAAGGTTAATGCATTGACCAAAGGCGTGCATCCTTTAAATGAATAGATCTGGCAATTAGTACTTGGCAATTTCTAATCATTTCATTGAATCATGGTCCATGTGTTGCCTGTGTGGATCAAGCGTAGTGTGGGAAGTTAATTCATTAGCAGGCCAGAATAACTGATGCAGCAGTCACCCTTAAAGAGTTTCTGTCGCAGCACTGGTTGAGAATTTCTTTTAGTTAATCCATGGGATGAGGGCATCGCTGACTAAGCCATCATTTTATTGCCCATTCCTAATTGTCCAGAAGGAGTTCAAAGTCAACCACATTGCTGTGGGTCTGGAGTCACTTGTCAGCCAGAGCAGGTAAGGAAGGCAGTTTCCGTCATAAATTAGTGAACTAGATGGGGTTTTCCCGACAACTGATTCATAGTCATCATTAGACTTCTTAATTCAAGATTGGTATTGAATTCAAATTCCACAACCTGTAGTGGGTTTTGAACCCAGGTCTCCAGATCAATACCTGGCTCGCTGGATTGTCAATCCTGACATCATAAAGCTAAGAGGAGTAATGGCCTAATGGTGTTATCGCTGGATTAACAGGGCCACCATTCCTCTTAACTTTGTGACATCAGGAATCCTTCCTCACCAAACCCACAAATGAATTTCCCTTCAGTGAAACAGTTTGTCTCCAAAGCACTAGGAGGCTGAAAGGGAGCGACCCTGAAAGATTTTGTCAGGAAAACTGGGTGAGGTGTGTGGAATGGATGTTTTATTTTTTCCATTTATCATTCTATGCTGGAAGTATACTACATTCCATAATGCATATTCTGTATTTAGATTGATAAATGATGTCACAAACAGGCAGCAGAAGTCTGCCTTGCCCTCACTTCATTACAGGGAGAAAGTGAGGACTGCAGATGCTGGAGATCAGAGCTTAAAAATGTGTTGCTGGAAAAGCGCAGCAGGTCAGGCAGCATCAAAGGAGCAGGAGAATCGATGTTTCGGGCATAAGCCCTTCTTCCTGAAGAAGGGCTTATGCCCAAAACATCGATTCTCCTGCTCCTTTGATGCTGCCTGACCTGCTGCGCTTTTCCAGCAACACATTTTTAAGCTCACTTCATTACAGACACAAACACCAAAACTCCAGACAGATAATAGATTGCAGGGATTGGGGTACAAATGGGGGAGAATTGAGTAGAACTGTTGATCAGCCTTGATGTAATTTAAAGACGGAGAAGGCTGAAGGCATGACTAACTAGGTAATGTTCCAAGTTCATGGAATGGATACTTGAGACTGATGATCCAAATTGCAGAGAGCTTCAGGATTCAAACACTTCATTACACATGTCCAATAAAATAAAATAAAGCCTTCAGGGAAAGGACTCAGTGTCAGAAATGCATGATCAAGAGGAAGAGCAGGATGGATTTTCACATAGTTTTAAGTGGACGTAGATATGTCCTGAGTATAAAGAAATTCAACGTATAACTTTTAACAGTAAATTACAAAAACCTTATGTTGGAGAGATAAGGCAAGCTCAGAAGATTTGTGCTAAATATTGAGTGCCTCCAACAAGTGTTAATGGTACACTGCATTTCAAACTGATTGGTGCAAGCAGTGAAGTTGGTACCTGTTCCCCACTGAAATGCAGGAAGAAAATTGTAAGTGGTTTGGTTGAAGTGCAAAGAAGAAAGAATTGATTTACAGTATCTTGAAATTATTCACAATATTCCAAAAACGAGATAAGAATAGCTGAATTATGTTATCAGGTGAAAGTGAGTACTGCAGATGCTAGAGATCAGAGTCAAGACTGTGATGCTGGAAAAGCACAGCAGGACAGGCAGCATCTGAGGAACAGAAACCTGATGAAGGACTTTTGCCCGAAACACGATTTTCCTGCTCCTCGGATGCTGCCTGAGCTGCTGTGCTTTTCCAGCATCACAGTCTTGACTCTGAGTGATGTTATCAGACAATGGGCTAATGCTTAAATCAAGCTCATTTCAACAACTTGTTCAAATACATTCACGTCACCACCTCATTGAGGTATTCATAGTTAAATGGCACGGTGGAGAAGGAAATAAAATTGCAGAGAATTTTCCATCAAAAGTATCAAAAATTTTGAATCCATATTTAAATAGAGTAAGTTATAGAGTCAAGAGTCATACAACATGGAAATAGGCCCTTCGGCCCAAGTCATCTATGCCATCCAAGTTTGCTACACGGAATTGGTCCTATTTGCCTGTGTTTGGACCATATCCCTCTAAATCTTTCCTATCTATGTACTTGTCCAAATGTCTCTTAAATGTTGTAATTGTACCCAATGTTATTACTTCCTCTGGCAGCTCATTCCGTAAATGCAACACCCTCTGTATGAAAATGTTGCCCCTCCGGTTCCTTTTACATTTTTCCCCTCTCACCTTAAACCTATGCCCTCTAGTTTTGAACTCCCCAATCGTGAGGAAATAACCTTGACTATGCCCCTCATGATTTTATAAAATTTTGTAAAGTCACCCCTCAGCCTCCTACACTCCAGGGAATAAAGTTCCAGTCCATCAGCTTCTCCTTATAACTAACACCCTTCAGTCTTGGTAACACCATCTCTTTTGCACCCTTTTCAGTGTTTTAACATCCTTCTCATAGCAGGACAACCAGAGCTGTATGCAGTACTTCAAATGTGGCCTTACCAATGTCTTATACAGTTGTAACATGGCATCCTAAACCTTGTACTCAGTGTCTGACCGATGAAAGCAAGTGTGCCAAATGCCTTTTTCACCACCCTGTCTACCTGTGAATCCACTTTCAAGGAACAATGTACCTACACGCCGAGGTAAATCTCTGCAACAAAATTCCTCAGGAACCTACCATTAATCATATAGGTCATGCCCTGGTTTACCTTACCAAAATGCAACATCTCTCAGTTCCCTAAGCAATCCGTCTAAACTGGCAGTTTTTAAAAAAAATTCACTCAGAGATGTGGGGTTTGCTGGCCATTTATTTTGCGTCCTAACTGCCCAGAGGGTTAAGAATCAATCACATTGTTATGGCTCTAGAATCATTTGTAGATCATACCAGAAAGACTGATGACAGATAGTTTTATGCAATTTAATGAAAATGGCAGATTTGCAAGAAAATGTTGCAATTTACCTTCACCAAGATCAGTTAATTCAGCAACTGGAAATTGAACAAGGGGCCCTTAATCATAATGTATAGGATATTTTGTTGAATATGTTCTTTTGACTACAAATAGGACTTCTTTTCATATAGGGTTAACCCTGCCCCTTCAGAATATATTTGAGGTGAATTTACGATGGGCTGTTTCTTTGCAGGATTGCCACACCATGGCACATTGCAAAATGAGGTTTTAGACCAGACCAAAATACTCTCATTGGAAATTTATTTAAGCATTATTTGTAGATGTCAAATGATGATGATAACAGCTGGCATGGTTTCCCATCTGGTTAGAATGGGTTGAACGGACCCAAGGAGAATGGATGATAATAAAAACTCCATGTGCAACGGAGCTCATAAAGTGAATGTTTGTTTTTCATTTATTTTCACTTTGAGTACAATCTTTATTTTTGTTTCTCTTTATCACATTTATTTTAATATTTAACTGGTATTAGTAAAGCAGGTTTAAAAAGAGCTGTTATGTTTTATGTTAGCAATATCCTTGAGCTCTGCATCACTGTACAACTTCATCAATGGATTTTGTGTCACTACAAACCAAAGTATGTTTTTACTTGGGCAATAAATCCAGGTAAATGTAATGAGTACCAACAGTTACAAGAAGTGGCTTGACTGTAACTCACAGGGATATTATCACCCCACTATGCAATCTCCATGACCGTGGAAGTTAAAGAAAGAAACATAAGCATTTGTATAGTGCCTACTACACCTGAGGACATTTCAAAATATTTTACATGCAAATAAGTACATTTAAAATGTGATCATGGAACTATAAATTTTCTATTACAAATGCTATCAAATACTCTGCATCGAATAAAGGTGTTTTAAAAATTTAGAAAGTGATTAGGTAAACAAATACAGCACCATTCTAAGGATAAAAACAAGAAGAGCTGGTGAAACTCAGAGACCCACATTCTCCTTTTTGTGCACATCATTTACATGTATTTTACTTATTTTCTTTAACACCATTAGCTGCGGGCACCCTCACAATCTGTTCCTCTTGCACCTTCTTCCCTCTGTCAAAAGCACAAGACCCATTATTTTCCAGCCCTTTTCGGTTCTAAAAAAGGAATCCTTCCACATGTGCAACATTAACTGTTCCCCCTCTACAGATGTTGCCAGACCTGCTGAATTTTATTTCTGACTTCCAGCATCTGCAAATTTTGCTTTTATTTACCCGAATGATACTAGGACTCGGAGAGTTAAATTACAAGGAGTGATTATTGTCAGGATAGTGGTTAAAGTATGGACTACCAGTTTTCAATTTCCACCATCTTATCTTAATTGAATTGAATTGAATTGAATTTATTGTCATGTGTATGGACGCAGTGGAAAACTTTGTTTTGCGAGCAATACAGGCAGATCTCAGAGTTAAGTAGCATAGATAGTAAATAATAAGTAAACAGCGGCAAAAACAAAAACACAGTTACAGGCGAATGTTAAGCGTTTGTGAGTCCATTCAGTATTCTAACAACAATATGGTAGAAATTGTTACGAAACCAGCTGGTGCATGTGTTCAGGCTTCTGTACCTTCTCCCCGATGGTAGAGGTTGTAGAAAAACATTGCCAGGGTGGGATGGATCTTTGAGAATGCTGGCGGCCTTTCCTTGACAGCGGGCCTGGTAGATGGATTCTGTAGATGGGAGGTTGGCCTTTGTGATTGTCTGGGCTGAGTTCACCACTCTCTGTAATTGTCTCTGATCTTGAATGGTACAGTTGCCATACCAGGTAGTGATACATCCAGACAGAATTCTCGTGATGGCGCACCTATAAAAGTTGGCAAGGGTATTCGCCGTCATGCCAAATTTCTTCAGCTGCCTGAGGAAGACAAGATGTTGTTGAGCCTTTGTAACCAGTGCGACCACATGAAGAGTCCAAGAAAGCTTGTTGTGGATGACCACTCCCAGAGCTTGTCACCCTCCACTCATTCCATCTCTGTGCTGTTAATGTGCAGGGGGGCATGAGAAACATCCCGGTGAAAGTCAATAATGAGTTCCTTGGTTTTTCTGGCATTGAGAGCTGGTTTGTTCTCAGTGTACCATTTTTCCAGGTTTTCCACCTCCCATTTGTAGTCTGTTTCACCGTCATCTGAGATTCGACCAACTATAGTGGTGTCATCAGCGAACTTGTAAATGGCATTAGATCGGTCTTTGGCGACACAGTCATGGGTATACAGTGAGTACAGTAGGGGGCTGAGTATATACCCCTGGGGGGCTCCAGTGTTGAGTGTTAGTGATGATTAAATATTGTCCCCAATCTTCACTGATTGTGGCCTATGGTTCAGGAAACTAAGGATCCAGTGCAGAGAGCGGAGCTTAGTCCGAGATCACTAAGTTTAGTAATCAGTCTCGAGGGGATAATAGTGTTGAAGGCTGAACTGTAGTCAGTTGGATTCTTATGTAGCTGTTTTTGGTGTCAAGATTTAGGGAGGAATGAAGGGCAAATGATATGGCATCTGACATGGATCTGTTGGTCCGATAGGTAAATTGGAGTAGGTCAAAAGTCATGGGGAGGCTGGAGTTGATTAATGCCATGACCAGCCTTTCAAAGCACTTCATGACAACTGAAGTTAGGGCCACTGGGCGGTAGTCATTGAGACAGCCTGCATGAGCCTTCTTAGGCACAGGGATGATGTTGGCCCTCTTGAAACAGGCAGGGAAAGTGGCCTGCTGCAGGGAGAGGTTGAAAATGTCTGAGAAGACCTCTGCCAGTTGACCTGCATGTGCTCTGAGTGCTAGTACTGGTACTCTGTCTTGTCCCATCGCTTTCCTTAGATTCACACAAAGGAAAACTGATCTGATCTCCGATGCCGTGATTGTTGAGATAGGTTTGTCAGGACTTGTTGGAATAGGTGTTACCTCTCCACCAAAAGTCTGCTCAAAGCAAGCATAGAAGGCATTGAGGCAATCTGGGAGGGATATGTCATTGTCTGCTAGCTTACACTGTCTCTTTTTAGAACCTGTGATGTCATTAAGTCCTTGCCATAGTCGCCGGGTATCTGTCTGGGTTTCTAGTTTGGATCAGTATTGGTCTTTGGCTGTCTTAGTGGCTCTGCAAAGGTCATACCTGGATTCCTTTTATTTGAGTGGGTCTCCTGATCTGAAGATCTCACGCCTGGTTTTTAGCAGGTTTTATCTGTCCTGATTCATCCATGGTTTCCTGTTGGGGAACACTTGGATTGACTTCCTCGGTCTGCAGTCCTCCACATGCTTGCTGATAAAGTCTGTATCGGTGGTGGCGTACTCGTCCAAGGTACTTGTGGACTGTTTGAACATGGCCCAATCAGCGATTCCAGACAGCACCAGAGTTGATCCTCTGCCTCCTTCATCCAATACTGGACCTATATCTGTGACGGGGTCTCCAGCCGGAGCTTTTGCCTGTAAGCCAGGAGAAGAAAGTTCCCGAAATGAGGACGGGGTATGGAGCGGTAGGCATCCTTCACAATGGTGTAGCAGTGGTCTAAAATGTTCAGTCCCTGGTGGGGCAGGTAATGTTCTGGTGGTACTTGGGCAACACCTTCCATAGATTGGCTTGACTGAAGTCACCAGCCACAATAAGCAGGGCCTCAGGGTGTTCCATCTCCAGGGTGTTTGTGGTAGAGTACAGCACATCCAGAGATTCCTCAACCTTTGTTTGTGGCGGTATGTATGCAGCAATTAGCACAGCTGCGGTAAATTCCCATGAAGGGGCGGCATTTGATGATGAGGAGTTCAAAGTTTGGTGAACAATAGCTCCACAAGGTTGCAATGTCCATGCACCACAAGTTGTTGATTAAAAAGCAAACCCCTCCACCCTTTGTCTTACCCAAGGACGCTGCGTGGTCCATACGATGGAAAGAAAAACCATCAGCCTGAAATGTGCAGTCGGGAATGGATGGGTTGAGCCAGGTCTCTGTGAAGGAGAATGCACAGCAGTCCCTCAGTTCATGCTGGAAGCTGAGCTGTGATCTGAGTCCGTCCATCTTGTTCTCCAGAGATTGTACATTTGCTAGGAGTAAGCTTAGAAGGGGGGTCTTGAAACTGATAGTCTCAGTTTTACAAGCAGGCCAGCACGCTTACCCCGCTTCCTCACAGGTTTCTTCCATCTGAGTGGTCTGGTGGAGTGGATTCTGACTGCTTCCAGTTAAGTGATCCTTCCTAGGACGCTGTGGTGCAGTTGGGGTTGCAGTTTAGTGTATTTATGCAGAGGGTCTGCTTAGGACCCAGTGTAGCAGGTAATTTACTGTCTGGTTATTTTACCGAAGGGAGTTTGCTTAGGACCCAGTGGAAAAGTTCCTGGTTTCAGTTGCTGCCGATTTGTTGCTCCAGGTCCAGGTCCAGCCACGTTTTTGCAGAGGTGTTTGGGCTGCTCTGCAGGTATGTTCTGATTGATTTCATGTCAGGCAGGTGTCTTATGGGGCCGGGAGGGTTTCGTGTCAGTTCTCCTCCTTGGGACAGGTCTCTCGGGTCTTTCCATTTTCCAATGGGCCCCAGGCCTGGGGCTTGCGTAGACAGTATCCGGCTGGCCTGGCCTTCTTCCGGGGTGGTTGGATGGGTCATGGGAACCACGTGGTCTGCTGCCTTCATTCTGTAGGGTGGCTTTAAGGATTAGAGGAGCTTCAAACTTGAGTTTAGATAAAACAGAGTTACTAGTAATTTTTAAAAGCATGCTATTAGGTTTAAAGATTGTAGGAAATAGGAAACTTGGATCTGCACGCAAGAGCTCGCAAGGAGTCAACCATATCTGGCGCCATCTTGCTCCAGTTAAGGTCTGAAAACTACATAAACTAAAATGGTTGGTGCAGGTGTCAAGAAACTTAGATCCCTCATTTTTTGTTTACACTTGTATGATTGTTATACATATTAGGCATGAATGGTTGCGTGTAACTATGTAGCTTGGAAAGACGATTAAACCAGACTTGATAATACATAAATAAGCCATGTTTCAAATAGCAGTTTGACAGTGTAAGGAACAGAGAAAAAGAAAAATAGATTGATAAAAGCAAGGGCTAGCAAATTCTCTATCTCTCTGGTTCCTTCTGGTCATCTCAAGCATCAGCATTGGTGATAAAACAAATCATAGAAATATACATAAAATGAGAACTCAAGCATTCTATGAATTTTGCCACTGCTGAGGATATAAGCATTGCATTGACAAGTAAGAATCATGGAATACAAGGGAGGGTAGGGGAGTGTTTGACTGGTGATGGCATCCTGCTGGAGGTTGGTAGAAATGGTGGCTAATGATCCTCTGGATATGAATGCTAATAGGATGGTAGGTGAGAACAAGGGGACTCTATCACTGTTGTGTTAGCAAAGAAAGTGGGTGTTTCCATATCCACAGTTAGCCTGGCCACAAATATCCACTACAAACTAATTGTCTCCCACAATTACCTTGACTATACATTGTCCTACTCTGCTTCCTGTAAAAACTCCATCCCAGTCTCCCAGCTTGTCCGTCACTGTCGCATCTGTTCTGATGATGCCAACTTCAACTAGGGGCCTCCGAAATGGCCACCTTCTTTCTCAACCTAGGATTCCCCAACATTGTTGGTGACAGGGCCCTCAGCCAGGTCCAACCTATGCCCCACACTTCTGCCTTCAGCCCCTCTCTTCCCTCCCCAACAGCGATAGGGTCCCCCTTTTCCTCATTTGCCATTCCAGAACTACAGAATCTCAACCAATCTGCAAAAGGATTGCAAAATTTACTGTTCAACTATTCATGTCAACGCTATCCGAAATCACTGTAACAGCTTCAATGTTTAACAACATGCTCTGTGTGAGCAGTTCAAAGAATGATTTGTTTCCCTGCTGTTTCTGTCTTTGTTTTGTTTGGATCCACCTTTTTTTTCTAATTTGCGTTGCATTACTATTTCTTCTTGCATTTAGAAATGATTAAGTTAGTCCTTTGTGAATTTAAGAATTCTTGTTAAATTGGCTGCTTTTAACATATAAATTCATTTGTTTTGGGAGAAAGGTATCCAACAGTGGCAGGGGAGGAGGGGGAGGGGGGTAGGTGGAAGCCTTTTGTAAATTAGTCTTGTTATGAGCAACCAAGGGAATGGGTAATAAAGAAGTGGAGCCAGTTCATCGCCCCTCACATGGGATTTTAACAGTTCAGAGTATTCCATCTGGAACTGGTGGGAATTGTAGAGCCTCATCTGGGTCTGGTCAAAACCCACATCATCAACTAAACAACATTGTTCTTAATTTCAACTCTAACAACTGAAGCAGTTTAAGAGTTTTTTGAAAATGGTATATTCTTTATCTACCTATTATATGAGACATTCTTCTCTTTTTAAAGTGTGTGCCTGTGGCGTGTTGGATGCTGTGTTTATTATTTAACTCTAAGTTCATAGGTACTAAACTTCCTCTCACTTTCACTCAAGCCAACTTTGTAATTGGCGCTTAACTACAATCTCATGACTACATTTTATTTGAAACATGATATAGCTTTGTACTATAAAAAATAAAAACATTTGTTGCGACTGGGAAGGTATAAAAAGAGGAGAGTTGATTCAACTTGTCATGGCTTTACACAAACCAAAACTGAGGCCCCTAGAATTTTAAAGATTAAGACGTGATTTATTCTTAACTTGTCAAGATATTAAAGGAGATTTATCAGGTTTATCATCATCACCAAACTTGGATGTGTCCTGTCCCACTGGCAGAGGTGGTGGGAGAGAGTTGCCCTGGGAGTCCTCAACATTGACTACAGACCCCATGAAGTCTCATAGCTTCAGGTTAACCATTGACAAGGAAACCTCCTGCTGTTTGCTAGGTACTGCTCTCCCTTGGCCATGAATCAGTTCTTCTCTATGTTGAACAACACTGAAGTAGCAAGGGAACAAGATGCACTCTGGGTGGGGGATTTCAATGTCCACCACCAAGAGTGGCTTGGCAGCAGTACTACTGATCAAGCTGGTCAGGTCCTAAAGGTCATAGCTGCGAGACTAGGACTGCAGCAGGTGGTGAGGGAACCAACAAGAGGGAAAAACATACAAGACCTCATCTTTAATCTGCATCTGTCCATGACAGTATCAGTTCACAGTCCCGCCATTCTGGTGTGAACATCCTCTATTGTGTTGTGTGACATTATCCCTGTGCTAAACGGAACAGACTTCAAATAGATCCAGCATCTCAAGTCTGGGCATCCATGAGGTGCTGTGGGTCAATAGCATCACAGTCTGTAACTTCATGGCCCAACATATCCCCCATTCAACCATTACCATCAAGCCAGGAGATCGACCCTGGTTCAATGGATAGTGTGGCTGGAAAAGCACAGCCAGTCAGGCAGCATCTGAGGTGCAGGAGAGTCGATATTTGGAGCATAAGCTCTTCATCAATATCTGCAGTCCTCACTTTCTCCCTCTCAATGGATAGTGGAGAAGGGCATGCCAGGATCAGCACTAGATATACATAAAAATGAGCTATTTAACTTGGTGAAGCTACCAAACAGTACTACTTGTGTGCCAAACAGCATAAGCAGCAAGTGGTAGACAGGGCTAAGCAATCTCACAACCAAAGGAATAGATCTGAGCTCTGCAATTCTGCCATATCCAGTCGAGAATGGTGGTAAGCAGCTTACTGGAGGAGGAAACTCCACAAATAACTCCATGCTCAGTGATGAGCAATACAAAAGACAAGGCTGAAGCATTCAGGCAGAACTGCCGAGCGGATGATCCATTCTCGGCCTCCTCCAGTAGTCCTCTGCATTACAGATACCAGCCTTCGACCAATTTGATTCACTCAATGTCATATCAATAAACGGTTGGAGACACAAATGGATACTGCAAAGCCTATAGGCCCTGACAACATTTCGGGAATCATACTGGGGACTTCCGATCCAAAATCTGCTGCTCTCCTATCCAAGCTGTTTGAGTATGGCTACAACACTGGCTTCTACCCGACGTTGTGGAAGTTTGCTCAGGTATGTCCTGTTCGCAAAGAGCAGGACAAATCCAACCTGGCCAGTTACTATTCCATCAGTCTATTTTGAGCATCAGTAAAGTGATGGAAGGTCATCAATAGTGCTATTAAGCATCACATGCTCAGTGATACCCAGTTTGGGTTCCACCAGGGCCACTCAGCTACTGACCTCATTACAGCCTTGGTTCAAACATGGACAAAAGAGCTGAATTCGAGAGGGGGGTGGGTGCTGATAGTGAAAGCTGTTGATAAAATATTGCATTTAACAGAATGTGATATCAAGGAACTCCAGGAAACTGGAATCAATGGGGATCAGGAGCAAACTGGTTGGAATCATACCTGACACATAGGAAGATGGTTTTTGATGTGGGAAGTCAGTAATCTCAGCTCCAGGACATGTCTGCAGGAATTCCTCCGGGTAGTGTCTGAAGCCCTTCATCTTCAGCTGCTTCATCAAACCTTCCCTCAAACAAGTGGGGTTGTTTGCTGATAGTTGCACAATGTTCAGTACCACTCATGACTCCTCAGATACTGAAGCAGTCCACGTTCAAATACAACAAGATCTGGACAATATCCAGGCTTAGGCCGACAAGTGGCCTGATGAAGGGCTTTTGCCCGAAATGTCGATTTTGCCTGTCCTCAGATTTTGCCTGTCCTCGGATGCTGCCTGAACTGCTGTGCTCTTCCAGCACCACTAATCCAGAAAGTGGCTAGTAACAATCATGCCACATATTTGCCCGGCCATGACCAGCTCCAGTAAGGGACATTCTGACCATTGCCCCTTGACATTCAATGGTGTTACCATCACTGAATTCCCCACTATCAACGTACTTGGCGTTACTATTGATCAGAAACTCAAATGTTTCACCACATCAACACGGTAGCTACAGCAGCAGGTCAGAGATTAGGTATACTGCAGCAAGTAACTTACCTCCTGACTCCCCAAAGCTTGTCCACCATCTTCAAGACACAAATCATGAGTGTAATGGAATATTTCCCACTTGCCTGGATGGGTGCAGCTCCACCAACATTCAAGAAGTTTGACACCATCCAGAGCAAAGCAGCATGCTGATTGGCACCACATCCCCAAACATCCATTCTCTCCATCACTGATGCTCAGTAGCAGTACAATGTACTATCTGCAAGATGCACTGCAGAAAATCATCAAAGATCCTTAGGCAACACCTTACAAACCCATGACCGCTTCCATCTATAAGGATAGGGGCAGCAGATATATGGAAACACCATCACCCTCAAGTTTCCCTTTAAGTAGAAGATAATCAGAGGGCTAGATAGTGTGGACAGTGAAAGCCTTCTTCCTCAGATGGTAAAGGCTAACACAAGGGGACGTAGTTTTAAATTAAGGGAGGATTGATTTAGGACAGATATTAGGTATAGTTTCTTCACTCAGAGAATAGTAGGGACGTGGAACGGCCTGACTGCAACAGTAGTAGACTCGACAATGTTAAGGGCATTTAAATGGGCATTGGACATACATATAGATATTAATGGAACGGTGTAGGTTAGATGGACATCAGATTAATTTCACTGGTCGACACAACATTGAGGGTCGACGTTCTATGTTCTGTGTTCTCTAAGCCACTCACCATCCTGACTTGGAAATATATTGCCATTCCTTTGCTAGGTCAAAATCCTGAAACTCCTTCCCTAATGGCATTGTGGGTCAACCTACAGTACATGGAATGCAGTGTTTCAAGAAGGCAACTTCTCAAGGGTAGCTAGGGATGGGCAAAAAGTGCCAGCCAGCCAGTGACACCCATATCACACGAGTGAATAAAAAGAAAAGATTAATAGAGTGAAACTATTTGGCTAATCTTGCCTAAGAAATAAAGTCAAATAATTCAGGAGTATGTTTAAGAAACATTTCTCCCTGCAGAAGACAGTAGATGTTTGGAATTCTCTTCCACAAATGACAGTTGATGTCTGATCAATTGTTAATTTTAAATCCAAGATGAATAGTTACCTGTTAACCAAACACACGAGAGAATTATGATAAAGATGGGAATACGGGCTAATGCTACAGATCAGGCATGAATGGCAGAACAGCCTGAAAGGGCTAACTTGTCTACTCTCATTCATGGAGAAAGTGAGGACTGCAGATGCTGGAGATCAGAGCTGAAAAATGTGTTGCTGGAAAAGCGCAGCAGGTCAGGCAGCATCAAAGGAGCAGGAGAATCGACATTTCGGGCATAAGCCGAAACGATCAGGGAGCAGAGTGCCGCAGTGGGAGCGTGCTGGGCCCATAACCCAGAGGTCGATGGATCGAAACAATCAAGAAGGGCTTATGCCCGAAACGTCGATTCTCCTGCTCCTTGGATGCTGCCTGACCTGCTGCGCTTTTCCAGCAACACATCTTTCTACTCTCATTCATGTGTTCCTCAAAGCATTTATAATATTGCCAGCTCTGGCGAGATGTTTTTCTGGAGATTTCATGAAGTGACCAACCAGCATTTTCAACCAAACAACTATGTTCCCATCTCCAAACATTTTATTACAGATAAACAAAGGTTAAGAAAATAATGAAAACATCTCTCTTTTGGATTATTTACCGCACTATCCAGGAGATTATTTTTTAATTCCTGTGAGGCGCAGCATACCTCTGGCAGTTTGGTATCCCTCCCCATTCTTGTTACAAGATGAAATGAATCCACAGACCAGGTAGACATCAGCAAACGGACTTCATTATTGTACCTGGCCCACGTGTACTGTTGGGACATCAGCAGCCAACCAACACTGTTGTTTCAGTGATACACCAAGTCACAACCAACATTTCCACTAACTCCTGCTTTCTGTGCTCAACACAATTCCTTAGGACTGCCTTTTTTTAAATTCATTCACAGAATGAGGGCACTGTCGGCCAGGTCAACATTTATTGCCCATTCCACATTGTCCAGGGGCCATTAAAGAGTCAAGTGCACTGCTGTGGGTCTGGAGTCACGTGTAGGCCAAACCAGGTAAGGTTGTCCTTCCCTAAAGTACATTCATGAACCAGATGGGTTTTTCCTGACAATTGATTCATGATCATCATTAGACTCTTAATTCCACCGTCTGCCATGGTGGGATTTGAACCCAGGTTCCCAGGACATTACCTGGGTCTAACAGCCCAGCAATAATGCCACGATGCCAATGCTTCCCCTGTAACCAATAGAAATGCATCTTAAAGGAATCTTGCTTGTGCCAGGCCTGTTTGTTCCCTATTATAGTCCGTCCCCTGGTTGCTGTGTGGTTGACAACCTGTGCAGCATAAGATGCATTGATCACCCATGTTAAGCAACACATGATAAATGCTTTGATCAGTTTATGATTTTCATTTCCGTTCCCACCAAACAACATTAACATGGTATTACTGGCTGACGTAACCATAATGTGTAAGCAATTATTAAAGCAATTATGTGGCTTTCAAGCAGCAGGTTCCTGCTGTTCTTCTGCTACCACCGCTTGGTCCTCCAGTCTCTGCTCTGTGTGCAATGGGCCACCCACTAAAGTTTATACACTGCCTTCTTCAGGATTTGGAAACCATGCTGTCATGCCATAGTGGGAAACAAATGAAGGGAACTCATCTTACGGACAGTATCACAAAATTACTCAAAGATTGAAACATTAATTTAAGTGGAAAGCATGGAGATACACCCATTCCTGACCAAGCTACAAATTTCTGCCCCTTTCATAGCTAAAAGGAAAAACTTACCTGTTCCTTTGTGATTCAGTTTGTGGTGTAACATTGAGGTTATATTTGAGATATAATAGGAATCCAATGAAAAGGGAAATGTACCGAATCCTAATTAGCTGTAAATTCCAATTAGAACACTGTTAATAGCGTAATAACTGTGAGAATGCAAAGCCAAACATTTACCCACAAATGAATACTATAAAATTCATCTTACAACAAAAAAAAACAATATTATCAGTAAATTATTGTAGGCTTGAATACAAGGAAATACTGGAACAGCTGTTTTTTTTTGTTGCCAAAGTGTTAAGTTGTTTTGGAGGATTTCTTGCCACGAAACCAAGCAATATCTCTCTTGTATCTGATCAAACCCACATCATTAACTATCTACCCCCATCATGATGGCATTGCTGTCCCCTATTCTAGCTCTAACTTACTATGAACTGTTCGCAGGATGACTCACCACTCACCAATAGCCGCCAACAGACAGCAACACTGTCACTTGTGCCATCTTTAAAAGGCCACTGCACACCTGGACAAGTGTTGGGAATCGGGTCTTACCCCTCACTGATGGTAATGGCACAACTGCCACAACAACATACTGCTCAGGATACATAGCCAGCATGGCTGATATTCCCTCACACATACAACCACACACTGTCTCACCCTACCAGGCTATACCATTTACCTGTCTGTAGCTACATCCCAACAAAGCACCCTTTCATAGTCACCTTTACAGTGTCTCCAATGCCCATTGTAGTGCATCAATGCAGCGTTAAATATCGCATACAGGCAAGTAATTGGACAATTCAAAACCAAAGCTTTTATTTCCAGCCATCAAATGGAACACAGACAGACAAAATGAATAGAGGCTGCAATTCACCTCCACATTGCAAACAAAATGCTGGCATCACGAGCAACAACTGTTTAACACTCCATTGGTCTGCTGCACCCAGCTCTCATCAACTGCAACTCAGTGTCAATCAGGCCCAGTCTAGTTTGCCGCATCCAACCCAGCTGAGCTCTGCCACAGACATCAAGTGATTCCATCCCCAATGCCTTCCTTCTCCTCACTGCAAGACTGCTCCCGTTCCTTCAGTTCCTCAGTATCTATCCCAAGGCCTCATTGCCTGAACTAATTGTGCACATCACAGAACACCAGGATGCATAGCACTCAGTCTGAACTATACTGAAGACTGTTCACTACCAAGGGCCTCTCCTATTATAACCCAACTGGGCCTCAGAAGCTACATCTCCCTCCTCCCATCACAGCCCTTGTCCCCACCAAAACAGAAGCCTCTGCTTTCCCCTACCACCAAACTTGCTGAAAATGGAAGTGAATCACATTCATTGATTTCCCCCTTATCAATTCTGATTAGACATTCCTTTAGCACTGTATAAATGGTGAAGTAATGGTTCAAATGAAAAACTCTGGTAATCAGAAAACACTGGGAGAAAGTGAGGACTGCAGATGCTGGAGTACCAGAGTTGAAAAATATGGTGCTGGAAAAACACAGCAGGTCAGGCAGCATCCAAGTAGCAGGAGAATCGACTCCCGTGTGGTTGGAGGGTTCCTAGGAGGAAGATGAGGCACTCTTCCTCCAGGCGTCGTGTTGCCATGGTCTGGCGATGGAGGAGGCCAAGGACCTGCATGTCATTAGCGGAATGGGAGGGGGAGCTAAAGTGTTCAGCCATGGGGCGGTTGGGTTGGTTGGTCCGGGTGTCCCAGAGGTTTTCTCTGAAATGTTCCGCAAGTAGGCGGCCTGTCTCCCCGATACAGAGGAGGCCACATCGGGTGCAGCGGATACAGTAAATGATGTGTGTGGAGGTGCAGGTGAATTTGCGACGGATATAGAAGGATCCATTGGGGCCTTGGAGAGAGGTGAGGGGGGAGGTGTGGGCGCAAGTTTGACACTTTTTGCGGTTGCAGGGGAAGGTGCCAGGAGTGGAGGTTGGGTTGGTGGGGTGTGTGGACCTGACCAGGGAGTTGTGGAGGGAGTGGTCTCTCCTGAATCAGAAAACACTTCAATAATGGAATTGGATATAACCCATCTGTTGGTGCATTTGCCAAGATTGTTTCAATACCCAACACCTCAGGTGACAGAGTAAAAGTAGTGCATAGATAGTTCCAAACTTTTGGGTATTTTTCTTGCCAAATAAACATTTTTTTTTACAAGCCTGCAGCTGCATTTCCTAGTGCCTGAGTGCCAACAATTAAATAAATGTTCCAGATATGCTTCTCCAATCTAAAGAATAAATGTCTTCTTTATTTTTCCTGCACCATTTGTGCCTATTTGCTGCCAAGAAAATTCTTCTGTGCAGATGTGAAATGTTCTAGAAATGTCTGGAAATATGGATGCATACTCAGCTGTGCAAAATAGTGCTTTCTTTGACACTGATGAGGAGACACTTTGGGAATGCAGGAGCCTCCATAAGCAGAACACATTGCAAAGGGTGCGATATGTATATACAGGTACTGCAAGCACGTTATATTTTTGTTCAGCCCTCAATTTCACATCACATTTCATGCAATTCATCCATATTAATGGAGAAAAGGACAGCAAGCACCATAAATGTACTAGTCAACATGTTTGCCTATTTAATCCATAGCTAGTTGGCTAGTGAAGTTTCCAACACTTTTATACATTTAAAGTGCGATATTGATATCTGAGACAATCAGTTGCCAGACTTTCAGGTTCGGACTATGGCTAATAGTACTGTGTGAAGCTAAACTATTCTGGCACAATCCGAACTGTGCATCAGTGAGCAGGTTTATTAGGAAATACTGCTTGATAACACAGTCCACAACTCCTTCCCTCACTTTAAGTGACTGGAAGTGGGCTGATAGGACATGCATAGCCAGGTTGGATTTGTCTTGTTATTCATGGATAGGACACACCTAGAACATAGAACATTACAGCACAGTACAGGCCCTTTGGCCCTTGATGTTGTGTCAACCTGTGGATCCAATCTGATGCCCATCTATCCTACACTATTCCATTATCATCCATATATTTATCCAATGACCATTTAAATGCTTTTAAAGTTGGCAAGTCTACTACTTTTGCAAGCAGTATGTTCCACGCCCCTACTATTCTCTGAGTAAAGAAACTACCTCTGATATCTGACCTATATGTATCACCCCTCACGATAAATCTGTCCCCTCATGCTAGCCATCACAATCCAAGGAAAAAGGCTCTCACTGTCCACCCGATCTAACCCTCTGATTATCTTGTACATCTCAGTTAAGTCACTTTCAACCTTCTTCTCTCTAATGAAAACAGCCTCAAGTCCCTCAGTCTTTCCTCATAAGATCTTCCCTCCATACCAGGCAACATCCTGATAAATCTCCTCTGAACCCTTTCCAAAGCTTCCACATTCTTCCTGTAATGACCAGAACTGTATGCAATACTCCAAGTATGTCCGCAGCAAAGTTTTGTACAGCTGCAGCATCTAGGTCATTTATAAAAGTGGTAATAGCAGTGGCCCCAAAACAGATCCTAGCGGTACACCACTAGTAACTGAACTAGTAACTAGCGGTACACCACTAGTAACTGAACTCCAGGATGAACATTACCCATTAACCACCAACCTCTGTCTTCTTTCAGCGAGCCAATTCCTGATCCAAAGCACTAAATCACCCTCAATCCCATGCCTCCATATTTTGTGCAATAGCCTCCCATGAGGAACCTTAGCAAAAGCCTTACTGAAATCCATATACACCATAACAATTGCTTTACCCTCAACCACCTGTTTGGTCACCTTCTCAAAGAACTCAATAAGGTTTGTGAGGCATGATTTTCCCTTCACAAAACCATGTTGGCCATTCCTAATCAACTTTTTCCTTTCCAGATGATTACAAACCCTAACTCTTATAATCTTTTCCAAAATCTTACCCACAACTGAAGAAAGTCTCACTGGTCTATATACTGTTTCACTTTATCAGCTATAAGCCAGTGTTGTAGCAGTTCTGGAACAGCCTAGTTAATCCTGGAGTGTACCTTTTCTGCACTATTGACAGTTCCAGTTCAGGCTGACAGTTTTATGCTGTAACCAGTGCACTGAGCCATTTTGTGATGTCATACAGAATGATTCAACTATAAAATAGTGTGCTTCAGTAACTTTTTCTGGCTGAATCTTCTCCATCAATTACATGATCACTTTACATAGCTGAGGGGTCCAAGGTTAGTAGTAAAGAATCAACCATACTACTGTCTTTATCTGGTCTAGAGTTACATGTAGGTCAGACCAGGTAAGGACAGCGTTTTCTTTCCTTAATGGAAATTAGTGAAGCAGATGGGTTATTCCCAACAATCAGCAATGGATTATTCATGGTCATCAATAAACTCTTAATTGCAGATTTTCCTTTTTAAAAATTGAATTCAAATTTCACAATGTTGAAATTGAACCTGGGTTTCTGGACTAATAATCCAGTGATAATAACCGCTGGACCATCACATCCCCCTGACAAATGGCAGACAGGAACAAGAGGCTGTTGTAGGAGTTGGCAGATTGCTAACAGTTACAAAGTCAAGGCATGCATCCAAGTTCATCTCCAACAAAGGAAACCCCCTGGAAAAACCAGCAGTTCAAACAGACTGGCGTATGAGGAGCAATTGATTAGGTTAGGATTGTTTTTGCTGGAGTTCAGATGAATGAGGGGGAAATCTCACAGAGACTTATAAAATTCGAACAGGATTGCCAGGGTACATGAAAGGAGGGTGTTCCCAATGGTGGATGTGTCCAGAACCAAGGGTCAGAGACTGAGGATTCAGAGTGGACCCAAAGAGCGGTGAGCCAAAACATTGAATGTATTCAGTAGGAAGCTCGATATAGCACTTATAGGATTTAAGGTCATGGGGAGAAAGCAGGATCAGTTGGACAATCAGCCATGATCATGATGAATGGCAGAGCAGGCTTGAAGGGCCAAATAGTCTCCACCTGTTCCTACCTTCTATGTTTCTATGTTTCCACCAACAGATTTAGTTTTCCAATTCAGAGGCACCAAGTTTAGCATTTAGGAGAACAGTCATGATTTCACTGGAATAATAAAGTCTAGAGCCAATAAAAATGATCAGCAGCTGATGAACTGTGATGGAGCAAAGACAGGTGATGCAGTGGGGGTGGAAAAATGGAGTCTTATCAATGGCATGAAATATGAGGTCAACAGCTGACCTTCCTTCAAATAGGCCATTAAGTTTGTGAAAAGACTGGCATAATTTCAGTCTGTTGACATGAACAGGAATGGAATCAGTATCCAGGAAATGGAATGAATCAGTAACCAAGAAATGGAATTTGGAGTAGGGAGTCACAACAGTGCCTTAAGTCTTTCCAATTAAATTGAGATGAAGCTTAATAGAAACCTAAACCCATTGAATATCAGGCAGCTATCAGTGGCTGAATGGAAGTTTGGAAAGAATATTAAATCCGTAATGATGCATTCTCTGCTTTTCATAGGCTGATTTCTTTTTGGGTGAGCAAAAGTAGGATTGGAAATAAAGGATAGTTGGGAGTTAAATCAGATTAATAAACTTCACTTATTTGAAGTAAATTACAGTGAGATTTCCAGACTTAGGATTTTATTAGTGTCATACTCTGACGTGCAGTGCTGACAACTGACTTGTCTTTTGTTTGTGGGCGACAGTCCCCAGTTATTTATTTTTGTTTGTTTACTCAAAATGATTGGTGTCAAAGTGATTTCAAGGAAAACTGGGCAGAAAGCCCACATAATCTATGTTGGAGCAAACTTTGAAAAATGTCATTAGAAACTAGTGAGATTGTAATAGCTACCTGTCAGACTGGAGGCTATCAGGCAGGTGTATCTGAGAGCATCACATCCAGGTATCCAAAGCCAAATTCTTTTTTTAGTAACTTGATGTCATTGTGTAATGATTTCTTATCCCAGTGGAAGAAAATAAATCTTTTTGACAGGGATGAAAAAAGTTAAACAGGCCATCAATCACTCTGACAAGGGATCACTGAATTCAAAATGGTAACTCTATTTCTCTCTCTATAAAGGCTACTGGCACTGCTGAGTTTCTCCAGCACTTTCTGTTTTTGCATCGATTATAACAGTTGGTTATAATTACTTTGTGTATCTGTATAACAATCCTATAATACTTCCTGAAACCATTTATTTTGATTTATTTATGTCTGTATAAACAGTTCTGTTTTAAAATTTAAAATAACTGTCACATTTCCAAGATAAACTGTTTCTTTTAAATTGTAAGGCAGAGTTACAATAGGTTCCAAAAATGTCAGAAAATAGCAGGCAGAATATTCTCATTTTCAGCTGAAATATTATGTCACGTGGCGCCCGGTTTGCCATAGCTCCGAGCAACTTTTCTCTCACAATCTTCTGCTCTTCACTTAATTCATTAATCCACAGAGATCGTTGGCAACATTCTCAGGGAATAACACGGCCCCATGCCAGAAAATATTTTTGCTGCTAGAACATTCTAACGTTCACTATACTGATGTTGCACTTAAACCCCCAGCTATACACCACTTCGGGTACCGCAAGCTGGGAAATGCCCCTCACAATGCTGCAACTGATCCATTAAATTCAAAGCCTGTTCCAGAGGAATGGAAAGCTTGCTCCACACTTTGCAGACTGGATGTTCAGGAGGTCTTAGTAGACATGGGTCAGGAGATGGGTTTGGGCTCACATTGCAGCCTGAGTCAGTGCTGTATCCTGGGTGAAGCAGGAAGAAGATCAATAATCTTTTGTGTTCTGCAAGGGTATGTGCCATCATCTTCTCTACTATCTCACACTCACAGGACCACCAAACCCTGCAATTCTGGAAATAAGCTCTTAATAATGGATATTATTAAACGAGAAAGAGTGCTGAACAGATTTACTAGGATGCCACCTAGTTGAAGGTTTGAGTTATAAGGAGAGGCTGGATAGGCTGGGACTTTTTACCCTGGAGGGTAGGAGACTGAGGGGTGATCTTATAGCGATCTATAAAATCATGAGAGACATAGATAAGATGGATAGGCAACCGCTTTTCCTCATGGTAGGGAAGTCTAAAACTAGAAGACATAGGTTTAAGGTGAGAGGGGAGAGATATAAAAGGATCCAGAGGGGCAATTCCTTTACTCAGAAATTGGTGATTGCCTGGAATGGGCTGCCATAGGTAGTGATGGAAGTGAGTTGAAACTTTATTGCTGGAACAGCACAGCAGGTCCATGCTGTAGACCTCTATGACTCCACGACTCTCCCAAGGCTTACGGACCTACAACTCTCAATATTGCATGCATCATGTCCACTCAATGCGTGTCATAGAATCACAAAGATGTACAGCATAGAAACAGATCATTCAGGCCAACTCATCCATATCAAAAATATATCCTAAATTAATCTAGAACCATTTTCCAGCCCTCTAAACCCTTCTTGTTCCTGTACCTATCCAGGTGCCTTTTAAATGTTGTAATTGTACCAGCGTCCTCTGGCAGCAATTTCCATACACTCACCTACCTCCCACCTTTGATTGAAAAGTTGCCCCTTTGGTCCCTTTTAAATCTTTCCCCTCTCATCCTAAACCTATGGACTCACCCAATCCAGGAAAAAAAACCTTGTCTACGTCCCCTCTCCATGCCCCTCATGAATTTATAAACCTCTATAAGTTCACCCCTCATCCTCCAAAGCTGCAAGGAAAACAGCCCCAGCTTATTCAGCCTCTGTCTGCAGCTCAAACCTTCCATCCTGGCAATATCCTTGTAAACGTTTTCTGAACCTTTCAAGTATCACAACATCCTTCCTATCGTGTCACCTTCCTCATTTTCCTAAACTAGTACAATTCTTTAACAATACCAGAAATTGCTGGGAAAACCCAGCAGGTCTGGCAGCATCTGTGGATAGAAAGCAGAGATAATGCTTCAAGTCCAGTGACCCTTCTTCAGCTGTTTTTGTTTCTGATTTTCAGCATTTGCAGTTCTATCGATTTTTTTTTTGTCTATAACATTTACTCGTCTTCACATTAAAAAGCAACACGAACCCCAGATGCAAGCAGCATTTACCCCAGCATTAAAGACACTAGGCACTGAGAAACCAATGTGAGATGTACAGAGGTTGGCAGCCTCTAACTAAGTGCAAAGTGAGTCAGCACTATGAATGTACCATGGGCCAGAAAATGGATGCCTGTGGAGCTGCATGTATGCCCCTGCACACAAAGTGACCCAGCAGAAGCATGCAAGTCACAGGTGTTCCTGAGATACAAGGTAAGCTGTCAAAGGCCTGAAGTGGTGGGTGTGTTTGTTCTAGGTAGACAATGATTTGGTGAGTCTAATGTTCTGACAATGAGAAGTTAAATGATTAATGGGTGGAAGAGGATGGTCACCATGAAGCATCCAGAGACATTTTTGTGAAGAGCTGTTTATATGTTGGCCAGGAAAAATATCCAGTGAGTTGCAGCCACCAGGTACCTGCTGTGATTTATAGTCCAGGAATTTTTACTGTTTAACTACTCTGTGAAGGACAGCAGAATTGGAAAAGGTACATAAAATGAAGCAAGTTGGTTCTCTTTCAAGACGCTAGGGGATGGAAATAAAGTAGTCGCCTCTCAATGGCAAGATTATGAGATTATCATTTAAAGCTTAAAAGGAAAATCATCAATATCTTCCGTAAGTGAGATTCTTATCTTTTCATTCTCTCTGTATTTTCTCACCTTTCATAATATGTTCATGCTACACCAAGGAATGAAAATTCTTACTCAGTGTGAAACATCAAAGCTATCTTGGAATAGTTACAAATCAAAACTTCCTGAGAGCATGTGATGCATCATTCCCAAAAATAAACACAGAATGCAACATTTATGACTTGTTTCAGTAACTTCTAAATTTATTATTGTTGGCAATCACACTTTTACATACTTCAGGAGTTTCCTTTTGTTATGGACCAGATCAAATCCCCTCAAATACATCAAGAAGCTAGCCTGGTCCCTAACTCTTATCTCATTTAAAGGCAAGTGCAAGGTGCTGTGTTCTAGATGTAGTTTGATTGGTTACACTATTAGGCTTTAAGTACGACAGGCTTTATTCTCACTATATAATTAAAATACAAACAAAAAAAAGAACTTGAATAACAACTCTATTTGAAAACTTAGCACAATATTAGGTTATTTAACTACTAAACAGCAACTGTTCCAATATAGTAACATTCCATAAACACATGCAACATTTCTCCAATCCAGGAGGAATCAACATCAAGAGAAAATTGTAGCAGAGAGAGAGACCGCACCAGTTTTGCTGTAATAGTGAGAGATGTATGGCAACTTCAAAACCCCAGCAACTACCAAAAGCTAAACTAAAACCTTGGTTCTGAGGGAGCTTGACTCCACCCATTCATTGGAGCCTTCTCGTGTTCCAGCATTTTTAAAAAAAAACCAGGTTTCACAAACTATTTACTTAATTGGCTTTCAACAAAAAGGACAAAATACATCTCTTAAAGCACCGTATTGTCACACACTGTTACAAGCATGAAATCTCTGTTACTTATGATACTAACCATCATTTCCTACTGCTCTAGGCTTTCATCTTTCTGTGTTATGTGGCCTGTTTACTCTAGAGTTGCTATTATTTCTGGATGATGTCAGGTTTTTTTTCAGCTGTTCATGAGCTTTTCCATGTTTTAAAGATTGGTCTACCTAAAGCTATTTGCATAAGTTTATATTGTAATTGGGACTATCGCTTTGTGTAAGAGCATTTTGTGCATCCAGAATTTCTTCCCCAAGAAAATGATAAATTATATAAATTAATGGAGAAATCAGTTTTGTAGTTTATTTGCTGAATGATTTATCTCCACTTGCTTCCTCAACTGACACAACAAATCAGAGACATTCATCCTCAAATAATTATTATCAAAGAGAAAGTTTGTTGGCGAGACAGTCCTTTCTGTTTCGAGTTCAAATGTAAACGTTTTTAACTTCTGGAGCAGGAAGGTATGAGAGGTTTTGTAATAATTGAGGAACTGACAAGTCAGGCTTGGCAGAATGTCAATAGTATCTAAGAATTGAATGACCAAGATAAATACATTAACATTGTCATGAAATAAATTAGGTTTGTCTTTAGCATTCTTAAAGTTATTTAGAATATTTAAATGTTTAATGAAGAACCTTTTTGCAAACACATTATTGGACAATCTCTGCTGTATTGTTTTATGGAATTTCAAAACTCAGAGGAGCTTATCAAGAATCCTCATTACACTTTGATCAACCTGCATTAAATCCACATAGGCCAAATGCAAATTGATTTTCTGTCAGTCAAAAGCTTGTTCTGCTTTGATTTAATTATCCACGGGAGTGGAGTGGCATAAGCATAAGGTTCGTTGGAACATTATGACCATAATAATATTCTATGTACAGTTTGTAGCAGTGAAAAAAGTTGCATTTTGACAAGTTCCCTAGTGAGATTTCTTTGAAACATGAATTTATTAAGCAAGTACATTTTACATGATGTTTCCACAGGCAGCCGACTGCTGACAGGCTCTTTATAGAACTACAGATGGACACACAGATGGACTGGCCATTGTGTTAATATAAGCCACATTAAGAAGAAACACTGTATATTTAATATTTAATATGCAATTATAACACATGTCATTAGTAACCTATCAACAGTGTAATTATACCTGTGATTCCAATATCTGACTTATGCCTTCAGTGTGTCATGCAAAATTAGGCACATTTAGATAATCGTTTTTTGTCATTGATAGCTTAATTGACCAAACTCTGAATAGATGTAACATTTTTATTCTTAAACATTGAAATAGAAATACCCTGGATAAAATAAATCCTAATGCTGTTGCTGCTGTTGCTACAAAGCATCATGTGTCCTCTTTAGGTTAAGAATAATTGTCAAATCTAGTACTGCGAAAGTCAGAGCCATATTCATATATAAGCGTTCTGAATTTCTTTGCCTGGTCCAGTTACATAGAGTACAGCACACAGGATTATGTTCCACATTCAGTCAAGAGTGTAGGAAAAGGCTAGCTGGGGCAGATCCAAGCTTTGGAATCTCATCTTGAGGAAGCCTACCATCTAATCCATGAGGGCCCTGGTGAAAGAATGGGTTGCATTGAATCTATGATTAGCCTCAGTCAGGGAGTTGCATTGTAGAGACATCAGTCATGGTTGGAATGGGTAGTCCTCACCTTCAATGAACTTGTTAGGCATCCAGCTGTTAAGATGCAGCATGAACCTGAGAGTTCTCAGTGTTACCATAATACCTGGCACAGACCACTAAGGTGTGATACTGATGATCACAGCTACCTTCTGCAATGATAGAACTCCTTTTTATTGAAGAAGTCAGATGAGTTATGATATGGCTCTCTCAACATGACATGTGCCCTGCATTTCTGTGAAGCCAACTATGGAGAACGGTGAGGGTGAACGGTCAGTGGTCACGGTACATGTTAGTATCAATGACATAAGTTAAGAAAAAGGGATGAAGTCCTACAAGAAGAATATTGGGAGTTTCAAATAAATTGAAAAGCAGAAGCTCAAAGGTAGTAATGTTAGGATTGCTACCAGTGCCACATTTTAGCATGAGTAAGCATAACAGGACATACCAGATGAAAATGTCATTGGAGAGACTGTATAAGAGGGAGGGACATAGATTCCTGGAAGATAGGAGCTGTTTCTCGAGAAGGTGAGATCAGTGCAAGCAGGATAGGTTACATCTGGGCAGGGCCAGGACCAATGTCAATGGTGGGGTGGGGAGTTGAGGAGGGGGGAGATGTTGGCTGGTGCTGTTGAGAAGGATTTAATAGGATAGCAAGGGGATGGGTACCTGATCAGGGAGACAGATGATGGAGAAACAAGGTTAGAAATGAAAGACAGAAATGTAAGAAGCAAAAGTGGAAGGCAGTAAAAAAGACAATTTATATAAACAATTCGGATGAGAATATAGAAGGCACAGTTAGTAACTTTGCAGATGGCACCAAAATTGGTGGTATAGTGGACAGTAAAGAAGGTTATCTAAGATTACAAAGAGATCTTGATCGTTTGGGTAAATGGGCTGAGGAGTGACAAATGGAAATTAATTTGGATAAATGTGAGATATTGCATTTTGGTAAAACTAACAAAGGCAGGACTTATACAATTAATGGCAGAACCCTGGTTAGTGTTGTAGAACAGAGAGATCCAAGGGTTTTGGTACATAATTCTTTGAAATTTGCATCACAGGTAGGAAGGATGGTTACAAAGGGTTTAGCACACTTGCATCCATTGCTCAGACCTTTGATTATTAGAGTTGGGGTGTCATGTTCAAATTATACAGGATGCTGGTGCGGCCTCTTCTAGAGTGCTGTGTGCAGTTCTGGTCACCCTGTTATAGGAATTGGAGAGAGTTCAGCAGAGTTTTACCAGGACATTGCAAGGAATGGTTTGAGTGATAGAAGTAGACTGGATAGGCTGGGACTTTTTTCACTAGAGAGTATGAGGTTGAGGGGTGACCTTACAGAGATATATAAAGTCATGAGGGGCATAGATAAGGTGAATAACAAGGGTCTTTTCCCTAGGGTGGAGGGAGTTCTAAACTAGGAGGCATATCTTTAAGGTGAGAGGAGAAAGTTTTAAAAAAGACACATGGGGCAGTTTTTTTTTATTACGCAGAGAGTGGTTCGTGTGTGGAATGAACTGCCAGAGAAAGTGATGGATGCAGCTATAGTTACAACATTGAAAAGCCATTTGGACAGGCACATAGATAGGAAATGTTTGGAGGGGTATGGGCCAAACAGAGGCAAGTGGGACTAGTTTGGGAACATAGTCAGGGTGGAGTAGTTGGACTGAAGGGTTTATTTCTGTTCTGTATGACTATGAATCTGTGAGGGTGAAAAACAAATGGTGCCACAGTTCAACCTAAAGCTGTGCTGACTAACAATGTTAAAAAGACAAGCCTATAGCCTTTGTATCTTATTGTGTAGAGGGCTTGCAATAAGGTAAATGAATTGGCAGAGCAAATCCATATACACAATCATAACATAGATGTAATTACAGAGACATGGCTGCAGGGTTACCAAGAATGGAAACTGAACATCCAGGAATATTTATTAACTAGGAAGGAGAGAAGGAGGTCGGGTAGCCTTGGTGGTAAAGGAGGAGGTCAGTGCAATAGTGAAGAAGGATATTAGCTTGGAAACCATGGTGTGGAATCTGTATAGGTAGAAATAAGGAACATCAAGAGACAGAAAATGATGATGGATCTTGTCTATAGGCCCCAAACAGTACTAGAAATGTAAAGGAAGATATTAAATAAGAGCTGTTTGGAGTAAGGGTACAACTGTAATCATAAATCACTTCAATTTAGAAAAGGTTTGGACAAACCAAGCTAGCAATTGTATTGAGGAGCAGGATTTCCTGGAATGTACAGGATGCAAGGTATTGCATTTTGGTAAGATGAACAAGGACAGGACTTACGGAGTGAATTCTAGGAGCCTGGGGAGTGTTGTAGAACAGAGAGCCCTAAGCGTTCAACTACATCATTAACTGGGAGTTGCATCACAGTTAGATGGAGTGGTAAAGAAGGTGATTGGCACGCTTGCCTTTATTGCTCAGACCATTGTGTATTGGAGTAGAAACATCATGTTGCTGTTATACAGGATGTTGGTGAGGCCACTTCAGGAGTACTATGTACAGTTCTGGTTGCCCTGCTATAGGAAGGATAAGTGTGAGGTGATTCACTTTGGTAAGAGTAACAAAAAGATGGGGTACTGGGATAATGGTCGGATACTTGGTAGTGTGGATGAGCAGAGGGATCTTGGTGTCCATGTACACAGATCTTTGAAAGTTGCCACCCAGGTAAATAGTGCAGTGAAGAAGGCATGTGGCGTACTGGCTTTTATTGGTAGAGGAATTGAGACCGGAGTCCTGAGATCATGTTGCAGTTGTATAAGACTCTGTTGCGGCCGCATCTGGAGTATTGTGTACAGTTTTGGTCGCCATACTATAGGAAGGATGTGGAGGCACTGGAACGGGTGCAGAGGAGGTATACCAGAATGTTGCTGAAAATGTGTTGCTGGAAAAGCGCAGCAGGTGAGGCAGCATCCAGGGAACAGGAGAATCGACGTTTCGGGCATAAGCCCTTCTTCAGGAAGTTGCCTGGTATGGTAGGAAGATCGTATGAGGAAAGGCTGAGGCACTTGGGGTTGTTTTGAGTCGTGAGTTCGTGGAATGCCCTGCCAGTAGCAGTGGTGGACTCTCCTTCATTATGGGCATTTAAACGTGCATTGGATAGGCATATGGAGGATAGTGGGCTAGTGTAGGTTAGGTGGGCTTGGATCGGCGCAACATCGAGGGCCAAAGGGCCTGTACTGCGCTGTATTCTTCTATGTTCTATGTTCTATGATATTAATACATTGGAGAGGTCCCTCATAAGGGGTTAGTGGGCAAAATTAAAGCACATGGAATGAGATAGTATGTTGGCATGGATCAGGAAACAGGAAGGGGCAATAAATGGGTCATTTTCTAAGTAGCAAACAGTGTCTACTGGGGTTCTGCAAGAATTAGAATCCCTACAGTGTGGAAACAGGCCCTTCAGCCCAACAAGTCCACACCTACCCTCCGAAGAGTAACCCACATAGACCCATTCCCCTACCTTATTATCCAATATTTACCCCTGACTAAAGTACCTAACCTACACATCCCTGAACACTATGAGTAGTTTAGCATGGCCAATTCACCTCACCTGAACATTTTTGGACCGTGGGAGGAAACCCACACAGGCATGGGGAGAATGTGCAAACTTCAAGCAGACAGTCACCCAAGGCTGGAATCGAACCCAGGTCCCTGGCGTTATGAGGCAGCAGTGCTAACCTTTGAGCCACCATACCGCCCTAAGGAACAGCATCTTGGCACAACTATTCACGATATATATAAAAGATTAGATGAGATAACCAAATGCAACCTGTCTAACTGTAGTAATAGTACAAAACCAGGGTAGAGCTGTGAGTTGTGAGGAGGATACAAGGAGACCACTAGATGGTTTATACAACTAAGTGACTAGGCAATACCTGGCAGGTGCAACACAACATGGCGAAATGAGAAGTTATACACTTTGGTGTGAAAAACAGAAATGAAGCTTTTTTTTAAAAAATAGTTACTGGGAAGTGTGGGAATACAAAGGGATCTGGGCATTCTTGTATATCAGTTAATGAAAGTAGACAGGCAGATACAACAAACAATTAGCAAAGCTAATGGTATACTGGCACTCTTTGCAAGAGGATTTCCGTACAGAAGTCTTACTGTAATTATACAGAGCCTTGTTGAGACAACACCAAATATTGAGCATTGAGTGCAGTTTCAATCTCCCTACCTAAGTAGCAGTACTTGTCAAAGAGGGAGGCCAGTCAAGATTCACTAGGCTGATATAGATAAGCTGCAGAACTGGGCAGAAAGGTGGCAAATGGAGTTCAATTTAGCTAAGTGTGAGGTGATTCACTTTGGTAAGAGTAACAAAAAGATGGGGTACTGGGCTAATGGTCGGATACTTGGTAGTGTGGATGAGCAGAGGGATCTTGGTGTCCATGTACACAGACCTTTGAAAGTTGCCACCCAGGTAAATAGTGCGGTGAAGAAGGCATGTGGCGTACTGGCTTTTATTGGTAGAGGAATTGAGTTCTGGAGCCCTGAGGTCATGTTGCAGTTGTATAAGACTCTGGTGTGGCCGCATCTGGAGTATTGTGTGCAGTTTTGGTCGCCATACTATAGGAAGGATGTGGAGGCACTGGAACGGGTGCAGAGGAGGTTTACCAGGATGTTGCCTGGTATGGTAGGAAGATTGTATGAGGAAAGGCTGAGGCACTTGGGATTGTTTTCATTGGAGAAAAGAAGGTTTAGGGGTGACTTGATAGAGGTGTACAAGATGATTAGGGGTTTAGATATGGTTGACCGTGAGAACCTTTTTCCACATATGGAGTCAGCTATTACAAGGGGGCATAGCTTAAACTTAAGGGGTGGTAGGTATAGGACAGATGTTAGGGGTAGGTTCTTTACTCAGTGAGTCGTGAGTCCATGGAATGCCCTGCCAGTAGCAGTGGTGGACTCTCCCTCTTTATGGGCATTTAAGCGGGCATTGGATAGGCATATGGAGGATAGTGGGCTAGTGTA
Source organism: Chiloscyllium plagiosum (assembly GCF_004010195.1). Lineage (NCBI taxonomy): Eukaryota > Metazoa > Chordata > Chondrichthyes > Orectolobiformes > Hemiscylliidae > Chiloscyllium > Chiloscyllium plagiosum. The sequence continues at coordinate 77,236,921 of NC_057714.1, forward strand.
GGTTAGGTGGGCTTGGATCAGCGCAACATCGAGGGCCAAAGGGCCTGTACTGCGCTGTATTCTTCTATGTTCTATGTTCTATGATATCATGGATGACACAACAATGCCCCCTCTTCTTCCTCAGGCAGCTCAGGAAATTCAACATATTCACCATTGACGGCATTTTGTCTGGGTGCATAAAGGCCTGGTATGGCAACTGTTCTGCTCAGGATCATGAGAAACTACAAAAGCCAACCTCCCATCCATGGACTCCATTTACACAGCTTGCTGCTGCGATAAGGCTGTCAACATCATCAAAGACCCAATCCCCCCACCACCTGCTCTCCTCCATCAGACAGGAGATACAGAAGTCTGAACACATGCACCGGTAGGTTCAGGAACAGCTTCTTACCAGCCATTATTAGACTGATGAATGGTCTCTCTCGCTTCAAATAAAACTGATCTTACTAATGTTGATCTCGCCTAGCACACATACTGTTTTATGTAACCTGCATGCCTATGTCTAAATCTTTTTCCAACCTCTGATCTGTATATCTTTGCTTACTATGATCTGCCCATACTGCTCATAAACAAAGCTTTTCACTCTACTTCGGTACACGTGACAATCAATCAATAAAGGTTTATTGTATGAGGAGAGATTAGTTTGGATCTGTAATCAATCGAGTTTAGAAAGATGAGTCAGGGTCTGACTGAAAAGTCTCAAATATTGTTGAACAGGGTTGGACAAATTAAATGCACAGAGGATATTTTCCTTCATGGGGGAGTCTAAAAATAGGGGACACAGTATCAGGAGATGAAGTAGATAATTTAGGACCAAGATGAGGAAAGTGTTTTTCACTCAAAATGTTTTTCGCTCACCTGTAGAATTCCGTATCACAGAAGGCTGTAAAGGCCAAGTCAAAGCAAATATTCAAGGAAGAGCTAAATAGGTGATTAGACTTTAAAGGCATAAAAGGATATGGAAAGAAAGTGGGAATATGGTATTGAGAGAGAGGACTAGCCATGATCATTTTGAATGGCAGAGCAGGGTCAAAGGACTAAAAGGCCTACTTCAGCTGCTAGTTTCTATGCTTTTTGTGGTGGAAAAGTCTACTGCCTGGCTTGTAGCGCTGACTTTGTGATGGGGAAGTGAGATGAAGATGTGTGAATTATTTGCCATGGAGACTGCTGTGTGAGATTGACATAGCACAGTGCCACACAGCAACGTGTCCTCCCTCCTGACAGTTCCTTTGTTGGCAAACATGACAAGCTGTCTCACTTTCAGTCTGTCTAAACAAGAAGGCAATACAAGAGTGCGCTGAGCTTGTAAACTCTGAATGAGGTGGCAAAGCTGAGAGAGTGATGCAGTGAACATAATACCATATGACATAGAAGCCCCTTTGAAGTAAGCCATTCAGCCCATCAAGTCTTCTCCACCATTCTCTGAGATCATGGATGATTTGAAAACGCCCAACTCCACTTTTTCAGCTGCTCCCCATAACCCTTGATTCCCTTTCTGTTTAAAAATCTATCTCAGCCTTGGATATGCTTAATGAAGTCGACTCAGCAGCTAGCAAAACGTACAGACACAAAGTCAGGCATTATGATATTCCCATGTGCATTCTGCCTTTCTCCTTCCTGTTAGAAATAATGGGTTTGGAGGGTGCTGTTACAGAGCCGTGGTAAGTTATTGCAAGTCTACCTTGTAGGTGGCACACACTACTATCACTGCACATCAGTTGTGAAAGAACTGAATGTTAATGATGTTAGGTGTGTTTCTAGGTGATCCTGGATGATGTTAACCTTCTTGAATTTGGTTGGAACTGCATTCATCCAGTCAACTGGTGGTTATTCTGTTGGATTCCTGATTCCAGTCTTGTTGATGGTGGGTGTGCAGGGGGTGAATTTCCAATCTTTGACCTGTTCTTATCAACCATGTATTTATGTGGCTGGCCCAATTCAGTTTCTGGTAAGTGGTAACCACTCAGGATGTCGATAGTGGTAGACCCATTGATGACAATTCCATTAAACGTCATCAAGGGGCAATGATTAGAATCTCTCACGTTCAAGCGGGTCATTGCATGGGCTGAGGAGTGGAGTTTAATTTAGGCAAATGCAAGGTGCTGCATTTTGTAAAGGCAAATCAGGGCAGAGCTTATACACTTAATGGTAAGGTCCTGTGGAGTGTTATTGAACAAAGAGACCTTGGAGTGCACGTTCATAGTTCCTTGAAGGTGGAGTCCCAGGTAGACAGGATAGTGAAGAAGGCATTTGATATGCTTGCCTTTATTGGTCAGTGCATTGAATATAGGAGGTTGGAGATCATTTTGTGGTGTACAGGACATTGGTTAGGCCACTATTGGAATACTGTGTTCAATTCTGGCTCCTGCTATAGGAAGGATATTGTGAAACTTGGAAAGGTTTAGAAAAGATTTACAAGGATGTTGCTAGGGTTGGAGTGTTGAGCTACCGGGAGAAGCTGAATAGACTGGGGTTATTTCCCTTGGAGCGTCGGGGCTGAGGGGTGACCTTATAGAGGTTTATAAAATCATGAGGGGCATGGATAGGGTGAATAGACAAGGTCTTTTCCACACAGTGGGTGTGTCCAGAACTAGAAGACATCAGTTTAAGGTGAGAGGGAAAAGATTTAAAAGGGACCTAAGGAGCAATGTTTTCACACAGAGGGTGGTGCATGTATGGAATGAGCTAACAGACAAAGTAGTGGAGGCTCGTCCAATTATAATATTTAAAAGGCATCCGGATGGGTATAAAATAGGAAGGGTTTAGAAGGATACGGGCCAAATGCTAGTAAATGGGACTAGATTAATTTATCTGGTCGGCATAGATGAGTTCGACCAAAAGGTCTGTTTCCGTGCTGTACAGCTCTATGACTCTATGTGTCATGCAAATTTTATTTGCCATTTTATCAGCCGACACTTCAACGTTGTCCAAGTCTTTCTGCTTCAGTCATTCTTCTATCAGTTTATTAAAATGCAGAAAAAATTGGCTCCAAGTGCATTGTAGCTCATTGAATCAGTTGTCCTTGGAAGTCATGACTGTCATGAAATGATGAATGAAAATAATAATCCAAATTTGGCATTGAGATTCTCACCAATTTTGCCATTTCCCAGAGTGTTGTAAGAGCTGAGAGACATAACACAATACCCCCTACGGTAATCACATTTTTGGTAGAACAGAAATATAAATCGAACGCCTGTCTGAAACATGTATGAACAATTACTTCCAATGTCCATTCAAGATTTATTCTAAAATTCGCTGAAAGATAAGTACGGGATCCTACTTTTACAGAATGGAAGAGTTTTAGGAGGATAGCTTACATGAATCTTTTAGAACGTATAATAGAAGTTTCTCAATGTAATGTTGGGTGGGGTTTGGGGATAAATTTTGCTACTTTTAGTTGCCATTGATGTCAGTTCCTTTTGCAAGTGATCCCACTACAAGACCTTAAAGTCTTTATAGTGCAAATTGTCCACTCTCAATTTTCAACAACACCAAATCTGAGGCAACAATTTAAGTAGTTAAACAAGAAAATGCTGGAGGACCTGAATGGGTCTGGCAGCATCTGTAGAGAGAAAGAAACAGAGTTAATGCTTCAAGTTCAATATGAGTCTTGTCCCCAGATGCTGCAAGATATGTTGCATTTTTTCAGCACTTTCTTTTTATTTTCAGATCTCTAGCATGTGCAGTATTTTGTTTTAATTCAATTCAAAAATTTAGCCAGAATCAACAGGTTGAAGTTGTCTCGCATGAAACACTCTATGAAACAGCAGGAATATCAAATTCCATTGCATGCAATTACTGATCTTTACTGATTGATATACTGTTAAATTGATGATGGCATCAGAATCTACTCATATTACCATAAACCAACTGATGGTAGTTATGGCAAGTCATTTTTGATGATCTAGCTGCATGCTCCAATCTCACATTAATTTCACGTTAGGATTTTAGTCATCAATAGTAACTATAATCACACCAATGAAAATGAGCATTAATGAGAAATTAATTAAAGGCTGTCCTTAAATTCGAGATCTTTAGACTTAAAATAATGTGATTTCATTTTGCATAGCAACAAAAAGATATAGATACCAACTACCTTCATTTCACTTTGGTATTCTAGAAAGCAGAATTCAAATTAATTGATTTTCACATTATTACTGTTACAGTGGTTTGTTTTCCAACAGAGGGAAGTGTTGGGATCCCTTCACTACTCAGTTCATATTTAAAGTTATAGTGAACATATTTGTTGCAATTAATCATTGCTGTCGTAATCTACGCTTGGTGTAAATTGCCTGAGAATACGAATTTGATTATAAGTAAGGACACAAGTTAGATTTCTATTGTTCAAATCAAAGGGCCTTGGGATCATTAGATGCTCACCCCTCCATTTAGTCATCCTCAGGTGCAGCTCCATGCTAAGGTATTATTTTGATAAGGTATCTTTTTAGCTGTTCCCCAGAGGTTCTCTTTATGACCACCGGTTAGGTTACTTTTCCATTTTGTATTTTTTTTCCTGTGTTCAGGGAAAGAAAAATCCCTCCTGAATCCTAAAACAGACACTGGGTTGCTTGTTATTCCAAATAGTAAAAGTCGATTTTTGTCATACCGATGGTTCAGCCCTGACTGTTGATATTGAACTATACATAGTGTGTTTCATTGAATTTCAATTTGAGATATCAAATGGAGATTGTTGGGATTTTACTGATCAAAGATAGTCATCGCCTTGTGCTATTTAGCAATAATGTGCTTGATACTCATCAGCCCAAGCCCAGATCTTGTTCACATTTTTCAGCATGTAGTCATAGATTGATGTATTCTCAGAAAACAGTGAATAAAGCTGGACATTGTGTAATCATTCGAATACAGCTACATCTGACATCATTAGGACAAAGTCATTGATGAAACATCTGAAGGCAGTTGGTCCTAGAATATTGCCTTTATGAACTGGGCTCTTGTGAAACATTGACAGTGTCCCTTCCTCTGAGCCAGGAGGCCCAGGTTCAAGTCCCACCTGCTCAGGTGGTATGTCATAACCTCTCTGAATAGTTTGATATATACAATGTCTGTCATAAGGAACTGGGCTCTTATGGTGCAGTGGCAGTGTCCTGCAAATCCTACTTGTGCCAGAGCTACATACTAATATCTCTGCCCTAAGGAGCTCCTACAGCAGTGTTGTGGCCCGAAAACCCTCGAATAACTGCAACACTTGTGCCAGAAATTATTCTAGTCATTGTAGTGTTTTCATCTGATCCCCACTGACTTCAGTTTTACGGGTGTCCTTGGTTCCACCTTTTTTAAGCTTTGATGTCAACAGCCGTTATTCAAAATTCTTGTTTTGTGTCAGTAGGAGTGAAATCCCCCTACTGGGGACAAAGACCCAGGACTGGAAATGTGTTGCTGGAAAAGCGCAGCAGGTCAGGCAGCATCCAGAGAACAGGAGAATCGACGTTTTGGGCATAAGCCCTTCTTCAGGAATGAGGAAAGTTTGTCCAGCAGGCTAAGATAAAAGGTAGGGAGGAGGGACTTGGGGGAGGGGCGTCGGGAATGTGATAGTTGGAAAGAGGTCAAGGTGAGGGTGAAAGGTCAGACCTCTTTCCACCTATCACAACCTTTCACCCTCACCTTGACCTCTTTCCACCTATCACAACCTTTCACCCTCACCTTGACCTCTTTCCACCTATCACAACCCCAGTCTGACCTTTCGCCCTCACCTTGACCTTTTTCCACCTATCACTCTCCGCCCCCACCCCAGTCTGACCTTTCACCCTCACCTTGACCTCTTTCCACCTATCACATTTCCGACGCCCCTCCCCCAAGTCCCTCCTCCCTACCTTTTATCTTAGCCTGCTGGACAAACTTTCCTCATTCCTGAAGAAGGGCTTATGCCCGAAACGTCGATTCTCCTGTTCCCTGGATGCTGCCTGACCTGCTGCGCTTTTCCAGCAACACATTTCCAGCTCTGATCTCCAGCATCTGCAGACCTCACTTTCTCCACAAAGACCCAGGAGGCAGGCAGGGTTCAGGCACACGGCAGTCTTTATTCTTATCAAGCAATTACCCATCCATTGCAGGGAGAGGGGCAAGAATCTTCCCCAAATCAGCCTCGACGTGAGAATGCAATTGTTCCCATAATCTTGGCTCAGATCGGAAGAAAGATCAAATTTACTCTGATTTTCACAGCGAGTTACAGCACTTTTAGATATTTTGTGTTACAATAATTACATGCAATGTCGTCCTTCCCTTATGCTATACATCTAATCCTGTGAAACACCTAATCAATGATGGGCACTCCTGTACACAGCACAGGGTACCATGATCTCATGGTGTTTAACAGACATTGTAACCTTTAGGCTTTGGGATCTTTCTGTGCATCCTATTAATTCACATTACTAGCTATACTCCTTCAGACATGTTCCAGACATGCTTATCTTTAAGACTGCTTGACTTCTGTTATTCATAGCATATTTCATATTCTATCAAATTCTGTTACTCCTCACATTTTGCCACTGTCCCAATTATATACGACAAAACAAAAGATAGTTGGTTCTACCTGACTGCTATAAGATTTGTAATATTAATTTCTATTATAAAGTTAGTTACGTGCAAAGTTTTACAGCCACTTCTATTGTTAGCACTCTTCAGCTAATGAGTAAAGTTTCCCCAGACTAATTAACTTTCAGATCTGTTTGAATGTTTTCCCCTGATGCTTCTATTATACTTTGGTTATATATGTCTAATTATAATTATGTTGAAATCTATCTCTGTGATTATCTGAAGAATCTTTAACTCGAATCTCTTTCTTAGTATTGTGCATAACTTCAAAGAAACAACCGATTACTACAAAATAACTTTAGCTGTTGTTTTCACAGCTGGCACAATGAGTTAGGTTGACTGTCTTATGGACTGAAATTTACATCCCTAGTTCTAATTGGCACTGTTCACCTAATGGGACAACATCCTTTCATTAGTGAGGCTGGAATCAGTCACTTATCATAGTTTAATGAACTTTTGTCTATCCTTAGACATCCTCTTATTGAACTATTTCTGGTGGCTGTTTGTGCAGGACCCTCCTTTGGCCTTGGAGTAACCCCTGTTCAAAGTACCATTGTGTTTCACTTAAATGCTGGAGTAGGCATTTTAATTCTGTTTGTCCCTTGTTGGCCATTTTGTGTCTTTCAAATATGGGCAGCCCTTACAGTCTCCATAATTGGATCAAAGCTATAGTTCTAACAGAGAGATATTCTGTTCCCTTATTTGCCTTAGTGCTTCCTCCAAGGGATGTTCAATTGGTTAATTAGCAGAGGGAAGATTTAAAACTCCCACATGCATTTTTGCTCAGAAACCATGAAAATTTGGTGGATCTAAAGTTAATAGAGGACTGTCAGATCCACTCCTCCCTGCAGTACACAATTGTGCCATTACCCCTGGCAACAGTGTTCTGCACTTGGCACAGAACACACTCAAAGTTAATGGGGGAGGAGTCCAGGTTGTTGTTTCATAGATACAAATTTGAGGATATGAATATCTCAAACAGTTGTTTGAATAATTTATAGGATAAATCCCCTAATTTTAACAGTAGTCCACATATTTTATTGCAGAGGAGTTTCCTGGACTGATTGTATCTTTTTTTATGATCCGATTCAATGCCTAAGTGACTCTCAGTGCTGAGATTTGACTTTTCATTGAAGAAGGATGAGATTGAAGGGACTCCATGCCCTTAATGTAGAACATAGAAAAGTACAGCACAGAACAGGCCCTTTGGCCCATGGTGTTGTGCCAAGGATTGTTCCTAATTTAAAATAAAATAGCCTAACCTACACATTCCTCAACTCACTGCTATCCATATGCATGTCCAGCAGTCACTTAAATGTCCCTAATGACTCTGCTTCCACCACCACCGCTGGCAACGCATTCCATGCAATCACAACTCTCTGCGTAAAGAACCTTCCTCTGATGTCTCCTGTACACCTTCCTCCTAATATAAATCCATGACCCTTGCTATGATATCCCAGTCCTATGTTCCTAACCATGCCCTGAGTTCATCTGCCTTCCC
>NC_057714.1:77245828-77252579 GCF_004010195.1 Chiloscyllium plagiosum
CCTCCCCTAGATTATCTCGCCATGCTTCAGGCTCTCTGCCTTTATTCCTGATGAAGGGCTTTTGCCCGAAACGTCGATTTTGCTGCTCCTCGGATGCTGCCTGAACTGCTGTGCTCTTCCAGCACCACTAATCCAAAAACCTTGAAAAATGGGTCACAGGTAGATAGGATAGTGAAGAAGGAATTTGGTATGCTTTCCTTTATTGGTCAGAGTATTGAGTACAGGAGTTGGAAGGTCATGTTGCGGCTTTAAAGGATGTTGATTTGGCCACTGTTGGAATATTGTATGCAGTTCTGGTCTCCTTTCTATTGGAAGGATGTTGTGAAACTTGAAAGGGTTCAGAAAAGATTTACAAGGATGCTGCCAAGGTTGTAGGAGTTGAGCTACAGGAAGAGGTTGAAAAGGCTGGGGCTATTTTCCCTGGAACGTCGGAGGCTAAAGGGTGACCTTATGAGGTTTATAAAATTGTGAAGGGCATGGATAGGGTAAGTAAATAGACAAAGTCTTTTCCCTGAGTTGAGAGTGTGGTGCTGGAAAAGTACAGCAGGTCAGGCAGAATCCGAGGAGCAGGAGAATTGACATTTCGGGCAAAAGCCCTTCATCTTGATTCATTCTCGACTCTGATCTCCAGCACCTGCAGTCCTCACTTTCTACAAGATCTTTTCCCTGGAGTGCACGAGTCCGGAACTAAAGCACGTAGGTTTAGGGTGAGAGGGGAAAGATATAAAAGAGACCTAAGGGGAAACTTTTTCACGCAGAGGGTGGTGCATGTATGGAATGAGAAGTGGTAAGGGCTGGTACAATTGCAATATTTAAAAGGGATCTGGATCGGTATATGAACAGGAAGGGTTTGGAGGGATAGGGGCTAGGTGCTGGCAGATGGGACTAGACTGGGTTAGGGTATCTGGTCGGCATAGACGAGTTGGACTGAAGGATCTGTTTCCATGCTGTACATCTCTATGACTCTATAAGCTTAAGAGGTGCCCTTAGAGGGGTGTTCAAAATTATGAACAATTTTGACAGGATAAAGAAGGATAATGTGTTTCCCAAAATTGGATGTCAGTAACTAAGGATCACAATTCCAAGATTGTCAGCAAGAGAGCTGGGAGAGAGATGAGACGAAACCTATTTACTCAGAGAGTTGTTAGGATTTGGAATGTGCTCCCTGAGAGAGTGGTAGAGATAAATTCCACAGGAGGTTTTGAAAGAGCGTTGGATATATGTTTATGGTGATCGATTTAGAGGCTTATTGAGGTAGGGCTTGAGAATGGAACTAGCTGGGTAGCTCTTTCTAGCACCATCACAGACCTTCTGGGCTGAATGGCCTCTTTCTGTACTGTAAAATTCAGTGATTCTATATATGTTCACAAAGATTACCAAGATTTGTTCAGATCTTGGTAATACCCAGAAATGATTGAGACTTCAACTCACCTTGTGCTCAAATCCCCGTATCAGCAAAGTAAAGGTCTTGCTCTATCAATTCTCAAATTGTACAGCTATCAGAATGTGCAAAGCACCCACAGCATTTGCCCTTTCTGTGCCTTAACCAGTCTGCTGTGTAGTGATTGTGATCAAGGTCATCACTGTACCCATTACTTTATTGCATCTGCTGTGTGTGCTGATTCTGGAGCAGAGGTTTTAGTGATCTATACTGAGTCCTGCAAACAAAACCATTAACATTCAGAAAGACCACACATTGATTAATAATAATGCATTCCCAGAGAATTGAAATGTTCACCTTTAAGAGATGACTGCTCATGATAAACCTTGCAATTTTTTCCCCCTCCTTCATGAACTGAAGTAGACTCCAAGGGAAACTTCAGGAAAACTTGTATGCTTTTAAGAAATGAAAATATTTTTAAAGATATATAGAATAATAAATCCCTCTTGATTGTTGTTTCATTCTCCTACAATGTGCTTTTGTTTTCATATTTTACCTTACAACTCACAGCAGCAGCTCAGATGCAGCAATATATCTTTGAGACCATGTAAAAATTCAAACTGACAATTAGCATTGGGGATCATGCTGGCATATGCTAAGTATTTTATTGCTTTGACATCAGCTTATGTAGCCAACAGCAAAGGCATACTGCAGCTTGCGGACAGTATAGATAACGCCCATTGGGAATACATGTACAGTCTTTTAAGCTGTGCTTAGCAAAATTGTATTTCAAGAAACAGATTAATCAGACTCTGCTTACGATAAAGTAACAATGAAAAAGGATGAGGCAAACAAGAAAGAAGATAGTCTTGTAGAAGTAACTAAATAACTCACCAGGAGTGCTGTAGTGAAACTGTCTCACCTTTTCCTCAGTTAACTGCACAAGCTTAAATCTGGACACAAGAATCTATGATCTCTCTTTATAAGACTTTGCTGTCTCAAATTATCAAGGAGAAGTGTAAAATTCCATTCCACTACCATAAATTGATCATCCCATGTCACTTTAACTTCATTATAGCTGTCATTCTTGATATTTCCTGTGAAGTATAATGATGCATGAAGGCGAAGGCTGCATTAAGTACTCCTGATTCATTTAACACGACTCACAAGATAGATTTACATTGATGGATCCAGTTTCAGGTGATTGATTTATGATGGATGGGCCAAACTTAGTTCTGAGGAAAATGGAAATATTTTGTTCAACTGGCACTCCATTTTCAAGCTGACATTCAACAGCTAAGATATTTTGTTATTTGTCAAGCAATAAAATAAATGCATGCCAAATTTCTCTGACTGTGATTCCAAACATCACATGTCATTTTAACAAGAGCATCTTACTGTTACAGTGATGAGAGTTGAATTTCACCAGAAATCAACAAAGTGTCAATTTTGATGAATTTCATTGAAGGTTTCTCTTTCCTTACATTTCATGTAGCAACAAATTTAGTCAATGAGTGATCACTGCCACCAGTTCACATCAATTGGAGCCAGGCACCAATTATGTCCTGTCTGATTTGTTGTTCCTGACCCATACAGAAAGTAATGCACCTCTCGTTCAATGTCTTCATTTCTCCTTGTCAAAAAATTGCTGTTGCATCTTTAGCAGCCATTCATTTTGCCTGCTCCCGTTGTGCAGTGCACAGTATACAAGGATTATGTGGCACAGTCTGAACTGTATTGTAAAACAACCCACCCACAACTAATCCACTTAACCAAGCATCGGAATCTTATCTTTAACAGATATACCAATTGCTCCATGATATCGCTGGTCAAAAAATGAGCAGCACTGTACTTATGCTTGGTCTCGGTCAGGAGTTCTGTAATAGAATCATCAGCTATAGTTGTACAGCATAGCCCTTATCCCCCAATAACCATCTTTGTAAAGTGTCCTGCCCTTGATTGTTGAGCATCCTTCACTATACAGTGAAATATAGAGATTCCAACAACAAGGGACATTGAATTCCTCTACATAGGCCTTTGACATAAGGACCTTATTCTGATGAATGCAGCACAAGCCATTTTGCTCAAATGCAATGTAAGTACAGTATGACTACTGAAACCTTGTCATTCCCTCAGCCATGCTCACATCACCCAAAATGGCAGCATTGGACATGTAAGAGCATGTTGATGAATGCTTCTAATTACAAAGTGAGAGGAAATCTGCCTTGGGCTGCCTATGAGATCTTGGTTTATCTTTGTCAATTATGACCCCCAGGTACCATTTTCAAAGTCACGTGTGATTGCTTCTGACTCAAAGTGATGATTATCTTCAATCTGCAATGACTAATCCCATGGTCAAGATTGCTTGCAACCAGGATTTATATCCCCACACTGTTGAACACTGCAAGCATTTCACATGGAGGGTGCTATGAGTACAGATGATTTCAATCTGTACTGTGAAAGTATCTGATTAATGTGATTGCTGCTTGAAGGGCCTCACACCATTCATAGGTTGAGCAAACATGCTCACACAAAAAGAAAGTACTTGTTCTGCCCACTCTGTATGGTCGCAGCTATTTTCCATTTCCTGTGCACACTTACTTTTTACATGAGTCCAGAATGCAGGTCACAGTTGGCAAAGCGAGTCACAGGCTCGGCCTGGTAATCAAGGACTCTCGCCTCTGAACCTCAGTGTTTCTCTCTTCCTGGCAATCCCTGTTGAGCCATCCATACTGAGCTTCCACATATTCCCACATGCCACTAAATTATATCTTCATCTCCCAGCATTACCTCCTGAAGCCTGGCCCTACAGCATAGCCATGTCAATCATCATGCTGCACTGACCCATTGTCCAGTTCAGGCTGGTTGTGGCTATTGATGATCCCCCTCCACAGTGACCCATGCCTTCTAATTCAAAATTGTCTCCTCCCGTTATATATTGAGTGACCCTCTCTGTATCCAGTATGCTGCCTCCAATCCCCAGCCTTGACTTCCCCATTTCTCTACCACAGCAATGGCCTGCTGAGTGAAGGCTGTCTCCCTTGGCCTGATTGAACACTATTCTTCTTATATTTTGAGAAATGGTCATTTGGCTGAAGCACATGCAATGCGTTTCCTGCATATACTGCTGGAACTTAGCTTGGGTCTAATATTGACATTGCACAGTGCCATACAGCAATATACCCACTCTTGACTGATCACTGCTGACAGCTACAACAAACTGCCTAGCTTTGTATTTGCATTAAAATACAAGAAAAAAAGCACTGGAGCCTTTAAGTTAAGGCTGAAGGGGGCAAAATGCAAAAAGGTGAGGCATAAATTCTGTGATATACCAAGTTTGTGCAAAGTGAATGAGCACTTAAGACAGCAAGTGAGAAGCACTGAAACCTGTAAGATGTAGGCCCTGTTCCTGCATGAAAAGTGTCCTGGTAGTGGCATTATAATGATAAACCCAATGGGCTCCAAAGTGCTGCATTGAGCTGCAGAACAGCATTTTAGGAAGGTAAGAGATGTTCTTTGGGGGTCCAATGCCAACAAGGGCAGTGTGGGTGATGGTTGCCTTGAGATGTTGGAGCTTCCTGTCCAAAATGGATGCCCAGAAGTGCAAGCGATGAGCTGGAATCACCAGGTCCCCTCTCTGCCTCTTCATGTTGGGCAGTATTGCTGTATCAATGAGGTGAGATTAGGTACTTATGGAATGCAGATGGATGCATATTGACCTGTCACTGCTCACTAGTGTGATTCTCATCTCATTGGTCAAAATTTGGTTGGAGAATTGGACTTTTATTCTCAATGTAAAGAGTCTAATTTCATTTGATCCTGCCCTTTTTTCTAAACTTTCTCACCAATATCCACATCATTCAGATGCTGGAAAGTATCTGCCCATTGTTTGAAATCAATCTTGAGAACTTGGTCTTCTTGGCCAGTGAACTAACAAAGATTTTTGGAAAGGAGACAAAATCCATCATTATTGTTAGTGAGAATCATACAAATCAATTATTTATGATATTAATTGGCTAATCTGTTGAATTATTATTGAGCTTGTTTGTGTAGCTGCATATCTGAGCAGACATAGAGTCATAGAGATGTACAGCATGGAAACAGACCCTTCGATCGAACCTGTCCATGCCGACCAGATATCCAAATCCAATCTAGTCCCACCTGCCAGTACCAGGCCCATATCCCTCCAAACCCTTCCTATTCATATACCAAGCCAAATGCCTTTTAAATGTTGCAAATTTACCAGCCTCCACTACTTCCTCTGCAGCTCATTCTGTGTGAAAAAGTTGCCCTTATATCTTTCCCCTCTCACCCTATACCTATGCCCTCTAGTTCTGGACTCCCCCACCCCAAGGAAAAGAATTTGTCTATTTATCCTATCCATGCCCCTCATAATTTCGTAAACCTCTATAAGGTCACCCCTCAGCCTCCGACGCCCCAGGCAAAACAGCTCCAGCCTGTTCAGCCTCTCCCTATAGCTCAAACCCTCCAACCCTGGCAACATTCTTGTAAATCTTTTCTGAACAATTTCAAGTTTCACAACATCTTTCTGATAGGAAGGAGACCAGAATTGCACGCAATATTCCAACAGTGACCTAATCAATGTCCTGTATAGCCATAATACTCTGACCAATAAAGGAAACCATACCAAACATCTTCTTCACTATCCTAACTATCTGCGACTCCACTTTCAAGGAGCTGCACTCCAAGGTCTCTTTGTTCAGCAACACTCCCTAGGATCTTACCATTATGTGTATAAGTCCTGCTAAGACTTGCTTTCCCAAAATGCAGCACCTCGCATTTATCTGAATTAAACTCCATCTGCCACTGTTCTGCCCATTGGCCCATCTGATCAAGATCTTATTATAATCTGAGGTAACCCTGTTCGCTGTCCACTACACCTCCAATGTTGATGTCATCTGCAAACTTAGTAACTGGACCTCTTATGTTCGCATCCAAATCATTTATGTAAATGACAAAAAGTAGAGGCCCAGCACCGATTCTTGTGGCACTCCATTGGTCACAGACCTCCAGTCTGAAAAACAACCCTCCACCAGCACCCTCTGTCTTCTACCTTTGAGCCAGTTCTGTATCCAAATGGCTAGTTCTCCCTGTGTTCCGTGAGACCTAACCTTGTTAATCAGTCTCCCATGGGGAACCTTGTCGAATGCCTTACTGAAGTCCATATAGATCACATCTTCTGCTCTGTCCTCATCAATCTTCTTTGTTACTTCTTCAAAAAACTCAATCAAGTTTGTGAGACATGATTTCCCATGCACAAAGCCATGTTGACTATCCCGAATCAGTCCTTGCCTTTCCAAATACATGTACATCCTGTCCCTCAGGATTCCCTCCAACAACTTGCCCACC
>NC_057714.1:77252708-77306582 GCF_004010195.1 Chiloscyllium plagiosum
TGCTATGCTTCTAGGAATTCCCTGGCTGTTCTCTGTCAGAACTGCCAGGGAATTCCTAGAAGCATGGCACTCATCCACTAACTCCATCAACAAACACATCGACCTGGACCCAATATACCGGCCACTACAGCGGACAGCTGAAACTGACAACCGGAAGCGGCAGGGACAGGCCACTATAAATGCCGGAGGAAACACCACAGAAGCACTTCACAGGAGGCTCCCAAGCACTGAGGATGTCACCGAGACAGGGGACGAAACGTTTGCAACAAAAATTTCCAGCTCGGCAAACAGAACCACAACAACGAGCACCCAAGCTACAAATCTTCGCACAAACTTTGAATTTATTACCCATCCCAGAGGTCAGTTGAGAGCCAACTACTTTGCTGTACATCTGGAGTCACATATAGCCAAACCCAGTAAAGGAGGGCAGTTTCATTCCCCGAAGGACATTAGCAAACTAGTTGGGTTTTTCCAACTATCATCGGTCAACTCTTAATTCCTTTTTCTAAATTGAAGTCTTCTTTTTAATTTTGAATTCAAATTCCACCATCTGTAGTGGTGGGAATTGAACCCTAGTACCCAGAAAACCTAGCTCTCTGGATTAACAGTCCAGTGATAATACCATTAGGCCACTGCCTCCCCTGTTGATCACTTGCCTCATTTGACCGTTGACCCTCATGTGTTAGATATTACTGTATGTTTCAGAAGTTGACCTGTTTGCAGTTCTAAATTCCAGTGTCATTCCTTTCAGCCAACCCAGCCTGAATGTAACGCTTACCACCCACCAAGAAGGAAGATGGTAGATGATTCATTGAATTTAAAATGATACAGTGGAGAAGGAGGCCATTTGACCCACTGTATTTGTGCAGCCTCTGAACGAGTTATCTAATTAATCCAAATCCCTTGCTCTTTCCCCCTATCATTGTCAATTCCGTTTTATTCCAAGGATATAGCAAATCTCTTTGAAAGTTCTCATTGAATCTGTTTCCAACCATCCTTTCTCACATTATCTTCCCAATTATAATTTACTGGGCATAAACTTAAGAACATAGGAAATGGAAGCAAGTGTAGGCCATTCTCTACCTTTGTGCCTGCTCTGTTATTCATACTGATCACAGCTGATCAGCTACCTCTTTGCCATTTTACCCCCTATTCTGACATTCCTGGTTATTATACTCAGAAAATCTATTGATTTCAGTCTTGATCCTGGTCAATGATTGAACTACCATAGCTCCATGGGGTAGATATTTTCAAAGAGTATCACCCTCTGAGTGAAGAATGTTCCCCTGTTGCAATCCCTCAATGCAAGTACACCCTTTCTTACATAAGTAGATTCTAACTATATACAATAGCAAGGTGCAGTCTCATCAAAGCTGTGTATTATTGCAGCAAGATATCTTATGTTTCCTCTGAAAAAGGGCCGTATGAACCCGAAATGTTAACTCTGTTTTTCTCTCCACAGATGTTGAAAGACATGCTGAGTTTCTCCAGCACTTCCTGTTTTTATTTCAGATTTCCAACACCTACGCTACTTTGCTTTTATGTTTACTCCTGTATTCAAATTCCTTTGCCACCTCCAAAACATGTTTATCAACAAACCCAAGGATATTATATGGTAGACAAGCATCTGCAGTTTCTTTGTCTCTAACCAAGGATATTCCATGTCACCAACTAGACTAAGAAGAGTTAGTGTTCATTTTACCAGGCTCTGCTTGATAGGTGGAATGGTCATTAATTTAGCAAGGCTCATATTGGCATTAGTTCTCAGAACATTACTACATTACATTAAAGATAAAGGGAGTGATGAAGTGGTGATTATCCAAGCTTAGGTTTTACAAATAAAAACAGAAAATGTTTCAGGTCTTCTGTATTGTCATCACGGTTTTTCTTCACCGATGCTGTCTGACTTGTTGCATTTTCTGTTTCTTTTCCTATTTCCAGCAGCTGCTGTTTTTTACCTTTGTTTTGGGCTTTAAAAATGTGCAAATTGTCAGTAGAAGAAAGAATTGATGAGGTGAAAAGCTCCAGGTTTTTGTGGACCAAGGAAAATAGAATTATGTTTCATTGTTTATGATCTTAATCTTTCAGGATTTATAACCTGTAACAACCAACTATTGGAAAATGGGTGCAGGAATTTTTACACTAATACTTTTATGGAAGAGAAAATCCTGTGGGCAGGATTAATCTAAATACAATTATTCAGGGTTCGTGGCATGCTTCAAGTTATTGTTATTGTCAAACTGCCAATATGAGATTATTTTACTTTTTCACCAGCTGGTAAGTAGTGCAGTTCAACATTAGGTATATCCTTGGAAATCAAAGAGGTTAATGGCAGGGAACTAGTCACTGTCTTGTTGATAAGGACTCAGTCTTTTCTTGTGAACAATGAGCAACATCTTTTTGGTAATCAAGATGAAGGTTATTGGAAAAATAAACACAATTGCTGCATTTGGGTACTTCTTGATTGGATGTCACTCATAGAAGTTAAAGTAATTCTTTTGTGCCCTGCTAGCAAAAATATACCATCACTCAACCTCTGAGGACCACCATTCTGTGCATCACTGTATATATTTCTACTTCTGTTTTGGGCCCTCTTAATGTTGTTGTTATTGGTTTTGCATTACAGCCTGAGGCCCAATATAAAGTGGATTGAAACCACCCATATTTATTTAATGTATCACCAAGGGAGAGGTGAAGACTATCCGCTTGAACTAGATTTCAGCTCAGGTCCCAAAGGTGAAGGTCAAATATGTTTGCGTAATAATTATAAAAGCAGAAAATGCTTGCAGAACATAGAAGGTCATGCAGCTTTGTGGAGGAGAGAGAGAAACAAAGTTAATAGGCAGCATTTTACCATCCCCTTGCAAGGACACTTGCCTTAATTGCTCAGACCTTTGAGTAAAGGAGTTGTGACACAGTGGTGAGGTTGTACAGGATTTCAGTGAGGTCTCTTCAGGAGTACTGTGTGCAATTCTGGTTTCCCTTTTATAGGAATTATATTATTAAATTGGAGAGGGTTCAGAAAAAAATTACAAGCAAGTTACTGGGAATGGCGGGCTTGAGATAGAAAAATAGACTGAAAGGCTTGGACCTCTTTCACTGGAGCCTAGAAGGGTGAGGGGTGACGTTATTGAGGTTTATAAAATCATGAGGGACAGCGATAAGGTGAGTAATGAGGATCTTTCTCCTAGGGTTGGGGAGTTCAAAGGTGAAAGGCGAAGGGTTTAAAAGGGACAACATTTTTACACAGAGTTGTTCATGTGTGGAATGAGCTGCCAAAGAAAATGGTGGTTGAATTTTCAGTTACATTTAAAAGACATTTGGATAAGTTTTTGAATAGGAAAGTTTGGAGGGATATGGGCCAAGTCCAGGCATGTGGGACTAGTTTAGTTTGGGTAATTGGTCAATGTGGACTTGTTGGACTGAATAGTCTGTTTCTGTGCTGTGTGATATGATTCTATGACATACGGAATAGAGGAGCTGTTATCCCCACTATTGTGAAATACAGTGCAATGTTTCAGGCTGATGATCTGGCTTCAGATCATTGCGATACTCCCTTAGTAACTCATCCACCCCCTACATCTTTCACTCTTCATGGATACAGCAGAGAAAACAAAACTCCTGTAAATACTTCTCTAGCATATACCAGATTTTATTAGCAATAAAAGATTCTTGGCTCAAAAACAGGCCTACAGCATCACAGTTCCACAGCCACAAATTGTCAAGAGGACAAATAAAATATCTCATGCCTCATGTATAGAATTCAAATCTGTACAGGAACTACAACTGTCTGTATTAGCAAGCCCTCCACCTCTTTTCTGTAAACATATTTACCTGCATTTGTGTGTGAATGTTTAATGATTTATTTTCGCATTTTTGTCAGGTTTAATAAAATTCCACAAACCTACACTAATAAAATATTGGAATTGGCTCCTCTTCATTTTTAATTTTGTTAACTAAGTTTAATTGACACGTGAGAGATTTTTAGTAAAAAGAGAAATAAAAATATTTGCTGTAACCAGTTGAAAGAGGGTTAAAAACAAAAGGAAACTGATCACTCATCCTCATCAGATTGTAATAAATCATTCATGGGATGTGTCAATGATAACGTAAGTATGACTGTATGTGTGGAGTTTGCACGTTCTCCCCGTGTCTGTGTGGGTTTCCTCTAGGTGCTCCGGTTTTCTCCTACAGTCCAAAGATGTGTAGGTTAGGTGAAATAGCCATGCTGAATTGCTCATGTGTTCAGGCATATGTAGGTTAGGTGCATTAGTCAGGGTCAGGTATAGGGTTAGGACAATAGGGTAGGGGAATGGGTCTGGGTGGGTTACTCAGAAGGTCAGTGTGGACTTTGTTGGGCTGAAGGGCCTGTTTCCACACACATTCTATGATATGATGATGATTTATTTCTCATCTCTAAAGGTTCTTGAAAAGATGTGGTGAGTCATCTTTTTGAATACAACAGGGTGATTTGCCAACCATTTCAGAGAAAAGTTATGAGTTAATAGTGAACTTGGAGACATATGTAGGGCAGATTAATTAAGGGCTGTAGATTCCCTTTCAGAAAGAACATTAGTGAACAAGCTTGATTATTTTATGACAATTCATTAGTATCATGGGTACCAACATTCATATTGTTTTGTTTTCTTAATTTAGAATTAAAATTAGAATTAGCCTTTATTATCACATGTACTCAATGGGCACAATGAAATGTTTACATGTCACCACTTACAGCATCAACTTAGGTACAAAGGTACTTTAGTTACAAGATCTTAGACAACAGAGAAATTAAATGTTCAGTGTTGCAGAAGCAAAAGTTCAGAACAACAGGCCACGCTGGCTTGTAGCTTCCAGTTGGCACCAGGCCCTGACTCCAGACCACGCTGGGCTTCACCTTGAGGATCATGAGGCTGGGAGAATGCTTCGGACTGCCACACCTGGCCGAGAGGACGCCACGCCAGGAGCCGTCTGTGCCACGTGGGGAAGTCACCTTGCCAGGAGGCCACTATGGGAGGCCGCTGCAGGAGGCTACTACACCAGTCTGGAAGATTGCCATGCCACACTGTGAGGCTACCATGGGAGGCCACTGCACCAGGCCCAGGGAGGACACCATGGGAGGCTGCTGCACCAGGCCAGGGGGGGGTCACCATGGGAGGCCATTGCACTAGGCCAGCGAGGTCACCATGGGAGGCTGTTGCACCAGGCCAGGGAGGTCATGGTGGGAGGCCACTGCACCAGGCTGGGGAGGTCAGCATGGGAGGCTGCTGCACCAGGCTAGGGGGGGTCACCATGGGAGGCCGCTGCACCAGGCCAGCGAGGTCACCATGGGAGGCTGTTGCACCAGGCCAGGGAGGTCATGGTGGGAGGCCACTGCACCAGACTGGGGAGGTCAGCATGGGAGGCTGCTGCACCAGGCCAGGGGGGGTCACCATGGGAGGCCGTTGCACCAGGCCAGGGAGGTCATAGTGGGAGGCTGCTGCACCAGGCTGGGGAGGTCAGCATGGGAGGCTGCTGCACCAGGCCAGGGGGGGTCACCATGGGAGGCTGTTGCACCAGGCCAGGGAGGTCATAGTGGGAGGCTGCTGCACCAGGCCAGGGAGGTCACCATGGGAGGCTATTGCACCAGGCCAGGGAGGTCATAGTGGGAGGCCACTGCACCAGGCTAGGGAGGTCATAGTGGGAGGCCACTGCACCAGGCCAAGAGTTGCCAGAGGCTGGCAATCAGCGCCAAAGGCCGGGAATCATCACCAGAGGTTGGGAATATTCACTGGAGGCTTCTAGGTGATGGCCCATGGGCATTCTTACTGGACTATTGACAGTTGGTGGAAATTGAATTTAATAAAAATCTGGAATTACGGCTCTAAGGTTAACCATGAAAACCATTGCCCTTTGTTAGGGAAAAGCGCATCTGTTTCATTAATGTCCTTTAGGGAAGTAAATCTGGTTTACGTGTGAATTCAGACCCACAGCAAATAGACTCTTAATTAGGCAATAAGTGCTGGCCTAGCCTGTGATGCCCACACCCAATGAACGAATAAAAACAATTATGTAGAAATCACGCACATCGCTTTTCCAGACGTCCAACATATTAGTCCAAAATATAGTTGTTATGCTATCATACCAATCAAAGCTGTTGTAGTGATGAAGTTACTCTTGATTAATAAGCAGTATTGGTATTATAATATATGACTCACAATGCAGGAGCTGAATTGTTCACCAGCCCTCACTGGAGTTGCTGACAGTTCATGGTTTAGTGTTGCATGCACCAATACTATTCAGAATTCCTTATTTCTCAGTGCTTTATTTCAAACAATGTAGTATTTATTATTCAACCTGAAATATTAGCTGGGGGTAGGTGGGTCTGGGTGGGATGCTCTTCAGACTCAATGGGCTGAATGATCTCTCTCCAAACTGCAGGAATTCTATGATCCCATTGACAGGTGAAATTTAATCCAGTACAAGGTAATGTTTTTGGGGAGGTCAAATGCAAATGGAGAGTACACAGTAAATGGCAGGACCTTTAGGACTGATATGCACAGGGATATTAAGGTGCAAATCTGCAGCTCCCTGAAAGTGGCAACACAAGAGATTAAGGTGGTAAAGAAGGTGGACAGCATGCTTGCCTTTATAAGTTGGGGCATTAAGTATAAAACTTGGCATCTATGTTGCAGCTGTATAAAACCTTAGTTAGGCCATACTTGGGGTATTGTGTACAGTTCTGGTCACTATAGGAAGGATGTGGAGGGCTTTAGAGAGAATGCAGAAGAGTTTTACCAGGATGTTGCCTGCATTGGCATGTATTAGCGAACTGAATCGTGATGAACGTTATCTTAATTTAACTTTTTTGTATTACTGTGTATGACTTCTGTCATTAATGTGGGCAGTGGCGGGGTGATTCATAAAACTTTATAAAACTGTATTTTGCACATAAAAGTACATGTGACAATAAGTTTCAGTTCCATTCTATGCTATCAGGAGACATTGGACGAACTTAGACCATTTTCACCAGAATTTAAGAGGCTGAGAGATGACCTGATAGAAATATATTAAATTATGAGAGGCATGGATATGTTGGATAGTTGGAGTCTTTTTCCCAGGGCAGAAATGTCAAGTACTAGGGGACAAGTACTAGTGGAGTTTGCACATTCTCCCCGTGTCTGCGTGGGTTTCCTCCGGGTGCTCCGGTTTCCTCCCACAGTCCAAAGATGTGCAGGTTAGGTGAATTGGCCATGCTAAATTGCCCGTAGTGTTAGGTGAAGGGGTAAATGTAGGGGAATGGGTCTGGGTGGTTTGCGCTTCGGTGGGTTGGTGTGGACTCGTTGGGCCGAAGGGCCTGTTTCCACACTGTAACTAATCTAATCTAATCTAATCTCATCTAAATCATTTCAAGGTAAACAGAGGCAAGTTTAAAGGGGATGTGTGAGTCAAATGTTTTACACAGAAGGTGGTAAATGCCTGGAACGCATTGCTAGGGAAGGTGGAAGAAGCAACATTTAACCGACTTTAGACAGACACATGAACAGGCAGGGAATAGAGGGATACGGGATGGGATTTGTTTAGGATGGTAACATGGCCAGCACAGACAGGTTCGGCCAAAGGGCCTGGTTCCTGTGCTGCACTGCTCTATGTTCTATGCACTTATTTCCTTCAGCAGATATAGCAAGATACCTTACTGACAATCTCAGGATGCATGATGTGTTTAGACTGAGTCCGCCTAATTGCCCGACTTCCAAAGGAGAACATCTGCAAGACAATTTGTTTTCTTCTAGCCTCTTGTCTTCAAAAAGCAGTTATTAACACAGCAACTGTGAAAAACAACAATACCACACAGATGATCAAGATGAGTATATAGTACAATAATAGTCCAATTTTATGTGATAGATAAATAGTGACAACAGTCTCTTAGAATTTCCCTTGTTGTTACCTGATAGAAGTCACACAGTGGATACAGAATGGAAAGAGTAGGACTTCTAAATAATAAAACCCACAGTTAATACTTCTTATAACACTTTCTAATGACTTTTGTTCTTTAACCAATCAACCTTGTATCCTTTACATAATTAGTTGACACATCATTTTTCTCCATGAATCAGTTCAGAATAACCACTCTTTTTCTGAGACATTCATTGAATAATTCAAAATTCAGATTTTAATTAGTGTCATAGAGATGTACAACATGGAAACAGATTCTTTGGTCCAACTTGTCCAGATGTCCTAAACTGATCTAGTCCCATTTGCCAGCACTTGGCCCATATCACCTGTACCCATCCAGATGCCTTTTAAATGGTGTAATTGTTCCAGCCTCCACCACTTCCTCTGGCAGCTCAAAGGTTCTGTGACATTTTATGTTTTAATCAAAACCAATTGCCCCAGTCTTTGTCTTCCTTCATACATGTACACAGCTTTCCATCAGGATTACCATTCTTCCAGTTCTCGCTAACTGTTCTGAGATTACTTTAGCTATAAGGTTTTAGTCAAGGCATTATGACAGTGATAATCCATCTTCTTCTAATTTAATCTGAGCTATTGTCAGATAGCTGTTGTCCATTATAATTAGGTGGTAGTAAAACTGATTCATCTTTTATGATGTACTTTTAAAAAAGCATGTAAAGCCTCATAGCCAAGTACTGAAAGGTGAGGAAGATATAACGAAAATTAACCAAGCTGTAATGTCCCAACTTCTACATAGGATACTCCTTTACAGTTCTATATCTTGCTCAGATTAAGTCTTAATTTAATGCTACATTTGGAAAGTCGGGTTTTATCAAGCAGAATGTCTTCTGGGAAAAGAGAGACCACTTCACACCAATGTATGTACAGTGATCATACATCAACATAAATGTGTGGAGAACACAATGTTTGCAGTTAAATTGCAGCATTTTATTAGAGAAGATATTATACTTTGAAAACAAGCACCAAGCAAGTCATTCTTCTCATGAATATTGAAAGGATTTTAGGACCCCAATAAAAATAAAGTAGCAAATAAAGCTGAACAATCCAGAAATATTTGCAATTTTCCCAGAAGGCTGAAAAGCCTTTGTGATCAGGATGGCACAGGTACATAAATTATATTTGGAAGACTATATTTAAAGGAAGAGCCTAAAATAGCAGAAGTATAAATGGAAAGAGTAAAAATGTTTACCTCTATAATGAATTATTGTAAAATTGTTGCAACCTGACAGAGGATTTCAAAGCAACTTGAAAATGGAAGCTTCAAGGGTAAAGAAGTAAAGATTAATCTGGAGAAACTCCATGTGATGCAACCATTGAAGTGAACCAACAACTATACAAGATAAAGGGTAAAGTCCAAACCAGAATTAAGTAGTGTTTATCAGTTACTACCATGTATGCTTCAGTGTGTCAGGAGAAATAAAGATGAGGATGCCTCTGTCTTCAAAGTCATTTGCAATAGTTTGATTACATGATGACATACACCAGTGGTGTAGACATAATTAGGTAAACTGGTACATATTATCAGGTGAGCTATCTCAAAGAAAAAGTGTGCAAAGTTTGCCATAGTATATTAGAGGAACACTGTGCTTCCCAAACCTCTCCCACTGTGACCCCGTTTAATGGTTTTAATGTTGTTATTATCCCTCAACTGTGAGCATGAAGGCCTGTTAGAGCAGGACCATGGCTATTGTAAACACCACAGTAGCCTCAGATCCCATGACCCCAGACCTCATGACCTTAATTAAGGTCAGAGGGATAATACCCCCCACTTTGGTAAGGTCTAGGCAAGCATTAGGAGGAACCAGAGGATGAATCAGACATCATGTATTCTCCTCAGTAAGCATTTGTAACTTTTTACATCCATAGTTCAACTTCAGTTCAGATTAAATCAAATAGCAAGTTCCTTCAGTTGTTTATAATAGTCATAATATAAACCATACTCAACCAGTTGCATTTCTAATGTCCAAAACAAAACATCTACTTTTAGATGTGATTACATCTACATTACTGAACAATCTTGGGTGTCCTAATAACTGTACTAGAAACCACTTTAAGATAATCAGTCAAGTTCATAATTCGACTCATTAACATTTGTGAAAAGCAAATATTCACATGCAGGGACCTGCTTTCCACAAACAAAAAGGATATGTTCAAAGTTTGTACCTTTTCTGGATTGTTTATCATGTCCATTTATCATTAGTTCCCTTTCCTTTCTCCAGGGCAATACTCAGCCAGTCAGCATCAACTTGTGAAGGAAACAGTACACTTTTCCTCTCTAGTATGAATTGTTGTGATCATTATAAAACTTGAAGTTCTTGTGTTTGTCTTGATTAGTGCAATTTGTCTCTCTTTTCAGAAATATTCAAGGCTGTACTACCAAGAAACAGTAAAGATAAAATTGCTTCTTCCTACTGACTAAGAAAGGTACTGCTTTGGTTTCCCCAAAACCCCTCGCCACATGATCCCTGCAATGTTCCCCCCATTCCTGATTACTTTCTGGCTGCTAATCTTCTCTTGGCAATCTCCAAGATCTTCATTTCCTTTTCTGGCCAACTTGTGGGTGACATTGGAATAAGTCTGGCAACCTCTAGGTATTCTGAGAATTCTGTGAGAATTGTCATCTAGTTCTTTAAATTTACTGGTGTGTGGTAAAATTGACCATAAATAAATTAGCAATGTTCTCAGCCTATCAGTTTCAAATGTCAGTTTTTCTTATCTTGAAGTGATTGGCTCAAGTCCCACTTTCACACCTGACAACATAAGCTAAGCTGTCATTTGGAACTGAGGGAGAGTGGAGGTATCCTGTTATTTTAGCCATTTTTACTAGAGACCATTTGTTATTTGAGGTGATCATAAACAGTGACTAGGATTTTGCATACATGTTTAAAAAAAGAATAAATGAAAACATTTTAAGGACAGCCAGATATGAACTGGAGGTCAAGCTAAGATGGAGACATGAAGAACAGCGAAATTAACTGTAGAAATGTGTAGAACTTCAGGAGGTGGAGGACAGAAAGAATTTCTATTTCACAACAGAACTTTAACTTGACGTTTTAGGATGGGTTGGAGAGATTGGTTTATATAAGCAAAGGAGGAGGGGATAGGAGAGAACAAATATGGATCACTCAAGTGCATATTATGAGTGAGAGAGAGATAGAGAGCTTCGGATCAATAGGAATTTGTGGATGGTAAATGGTGGGAGGCGTTAGGTTTTCTGCCCATAGACAAGCCCAGGCAATGTGCTATAACTTCTCAAGCCCGAAGTCAATGAACCAGCTTGGAGAAACAAATAAAAATAAGAGGAAAACTACTTATGCCAAACTAAGGGGAAAAAGTTCAGAAAATCAAGCCCTTGTAGGCAGTCAAACAAGATTCAAATCCTCCTCATGACTGTGAGGTAGAAGATCTATCTACCTTTTCTTTGTCAATATGTCAGCCATTATTTATTATTATACATTGATACACAGCTGAATTTTTATATTTCTAAAATAATTGTAAGGACGTATATACCAAAGAGTGAAATAAATATTCAGCTCACACTTAGGTATGTAAATTACCTAAATCTGGTCAGTCTGGTAATTATATTCACAGAGGAATACAAGGCAATGCATTAGACTGAACACCAAGACCTTAAAGTGCACCATTTATAATTTGTTTTCTGCACGTCTCATCTGTTTTAATGTTGCACTTACTCAAACCAATAGATCAGAATCAAGCAGCATAGCGCTCATTAACAACATGTATTTAAAATAATCTACAACCTTAATTTTTCAACATCAGCTGCTACTTATCGCAATACATGAACGCATACCAAATGACTGTATTTCAGCACCCCCACCACTTTTAATTTTGCTGTGACAGATTTCATGTGCTGCTCTATTTTTTCTGTAAACTAAAAAACAAATTACCTTTGGCTGCTCCTCACGTTTCTATTGTGTCACCACATCCATCACTGTGAAAGGAATGAATTAGTTTTAATATTGTTTGGTGAATTCATTGAATTGCTGAGACAGAGATTTCCATGCTGTGATTAAATGGCAGTGATTAAGCTATCAGAACAAACAAGGCTTTTTTTTAATTTCTACTGTGACTAAAGAAACAAGGATAAAGTGGCAAATTTAATGTGTCAGGGTAGAATTTCCATTTTGGGCAAAATAAATACAGCAGTCATAAATTGCACCTAAACTTGCACCTTTTTAGAAAAGCATGTTTTCTCAAGTGTGTAGTCAAATTCACTTGCATATCTCCAGATGTAAACATTGCTGTGATCTAAGGCTATTGCATAATATTTAAACAAACTTTGACTTTAAAGTATATTCTTCTCTATACTTAAGTGGCATCTGCTTCCAGTTTAGTTAATATGACTGAAAATGTATTTGTTGCAACAAAAAGCATATTAATCTTCATGCCAATCCACAACCTGTCAGTAACTTTGTTATAAATTATTGAAAATGGCTTTCAAAAATATATTGAATAAGTTGTTGATTACCTCAAGGTGCAGTAGGTCAGTTACTTAGTGAGTAAGACAAAATATAAAGTATTCAAAAATGCTCCTATTAGACCGGCATTCAATAGAACCCAACTTAATTTAACAAAATCAGGCCTCAAGTGAGTGTGAGTACGTCATCTCTTCATAAAAAATAATTGTAAAACATTGGACCGGTTGACTCAACTGCTCCTTTTTAAATCAGTTTTGTGCCTGGAAAATGATTGTAATGAGCATCACCAATTTCTAATCATTTTGACGCAGAGCTATTTGAGTCATTGTATTTTCCCAGATTCACTACAATGTAACACTCACGTTGGCTTTCAAATAAAAGTGAACAGATTCGTGAATGGGACAATTTGCCAACTGGATTTTGGGAAAGAAAAGTATTGAAATAATATTGCAGCGTTCCAATGTGCAGTACCTAAATGCAAATTCCCCCTTCATCATTATCAAAAATCACATCAGGCATTCAAACTAATAGTATGAAGATGAAACCACACTTGATGAACATCTATTTGAATTATAGTGGATTTTTTTCTCTAAAATATTTTAGTTTGAAAGGAGCGTTAAATGGGTGCATTTCAATCAGAGCAGTATACATGTTTCTGCTTAATTATATATGATTTCTGTTGTACTATTGAAGATATTTTCCTGAATTAAAACATATGCTACTGATGCAGCAGCTGCTCTTGAAATATAATACTTATTTTTTTTGGACCATATAGTGCCAAGTCAGTGTAGACTGAAAACTTTAACACCTGTAAGCTGTCAAACTGTGGTTCCAAACAGCCCAGTTATTCCCACCTGTCTGAATGTAGTATTTCCTATTCTCCTATAATCAACATTAATCATTCTATCCAATACTTTTATCTTCTGGCAAATGGACTAGGTCAGACAGCTGCAAATAATACCTTTTCCTTCTTTTTAAATGGATAAGTTTGAAGCTTTATTCCCAAGCATACTTCCATTGTAGAAACTTGGACAGTGCAATTTAATAAAGATACTAATCCATTAATCTGAATGAGTTAACCCCAAAATTCAAATAGAAAAAGTCTACAAAGATGTTCATATGCCAATGTTGTATCACACATTGTAATCCAGATATCTTGTTTCTGTATTACAGAGTAATCAGGGGAATGATGGTGTAGTAATAAAATCACTGAACGAATAATTCACAGGTCCAGCTAATGTCTGGGTTTGATCATATGTTGAAATCACCCCACACTATCTGGTGGAGTTTAAATTTAATGAATAAATCTGGAATCGAAAGTTAATCTCAGTTTGTTCACTGATATTATGAGAACTGGTAGTTTCGTTGTTATTCTCAAAGCAAGGATTGAGCCAAAGTTAAAATTCATTGTTAGGTGAACAAACACATTGCAACTAACATTAACAAATAATCTCAATAGTGCTGAACATGACAGCTATCATTGATTGTCCCAAAAACATATATGATTCATTAATGTCTGTCAGGAAAGGAAATGTGTCACTCTTACCTTGCCTACCCCAGATGTGTAACTCCTGACACACATCACTGTGTCTTGAATCTTATCTCCTTTCGGAAATGGCCCAGTCAGACACTCAGTTCAAGGACAATTATGGCTTGGTAACAAATCCGGGTCTTTCCAACAGTGCAAACATCCCAGAAAAAAATTAAAAAATGATTTAGAAGGCAGAATGACATTGTTGATGTCATTTATTTTCCTTCTTCAAATTTTGGTTTATGCTCTTTAATTACATCAAATGATTCCTCTAAATCTTGGAAAACAGAAATAGAAAAAAAAGGATCAGTTGTGTTTAAGAGTCTACATTTGTCATAGTGATGAAAAAATTATAATGTTCTCCACAGTAAATATGGGTCCAAAAACATCTGCCAGAGGAATATGTTTATGAGTGAACCATTAACTTTTACAATGTCTACATGTTGGAATTCCTCTTTAAACACAAATACCAGAAGTTATTGTTTTATGAGATTTGTCGATCCTTATGTTTATGGCCAAACAGTCTGTGAGGTTTTTGCAGCAGATGTTTGTTGGATTACTGATTTTAATAGAAAGGAAATTACTGCATTTGCTTAATAGTCCAATAAGCCAATAGATATTGGAGGATATATCTCAATGGATTTGTCATGTGAATAAGTAGGAGAAAGTGAGGACTGCAGATGCTGGAGATCAGAGCTGAAAATGTGTTGCTGGAAAAACGCAGCAGGTCAGGCAGCATCCAAGGAGCAGGAGACCCTAGGTCATCTCCTCTGCCCAGAAACCTGCTGCGCTTTTCCAGCAACACATATCCAGCTCTGATCTCCAGCATCTGCAGTCCTCACTTTCTCCTAGAAGATTTTAACCTACTGCGAATCCTCTTGCAAGGATGCCTTCCTTGAAGAAGCTCTCTTACTCCCTCTACAAGGATTTCAGTGAGTCTCTCTCTCACTGCACACCCTAGGTCATCTCCTCTGCCCAAAATTCCTGAAGAAGGGCTCATGCCCGAAACGTCGATTCTCCTGCTCCTTGGATGCTGCCTGACCTGCTGCGCTTTTCCAGCAACACATTTTCAGCATGTGAATAAGTACCAAAGCTGTTTCAAGTAATGTTATTTGCAAGTGTATTTGTTCACCTAACAATGTATTGGAACTTTGGCTCAAATGTTGCTTTGGGAGTAACAAGGAAACTATCAGCTCTCATAATATCATTAAGCAAACTGAGCAGCAACTTTTGGCATTCACAAATACACAAATAAATACTGAAACTTGGAAGCTGCGGTCTGAGATAGCCTGCTGTTCCAGATTTATTGTATTAGGTCTCATTAAAATCACGACAGTGCTGTGAACTTAAGATTCTTGTTCACTATTTCCCTGCTAAAGACACCAGAAGAATTTCAGCTTGCTTTATCCAGGAGCAAGTGAATTTTCAATAGCAGAATAAGTGACAATTATTGCTCAACAACATCAGTTAATTTTACATTACCTTTCAGTTTCCTAAATGGGAAGTGACTGATGCTCCAAATGCAAAAAAGATACATTTAATATGATCTCACTTTTCAGGCAATCGCAAGCAAAATGAGCACATGACTTTGCCAAGGCAGTGGAGTTTCCCATATAGCAGGATGCCATTTACTGCACCCACGTCACTTTGTGGGTGCCAAATGACAATTCAGGGATGTTCCACAACTTCAGTGTTCGAAGTGTGATGTTCAGATCCTGCCCAGTAAAGGACTGGGGAGACATCGGGAGATTTGTTCATTACTTCTTTAATGTCAATTCCATATGTTTCAGCAAAAATCTCTCAAAGCATTTGGTGCCTTTCTGAATGAAACCTGTGAAGTCACAAATCTCTACAATTCACGAATTGAAGGTTTTATTTGACTTCTTCAGAAATGCTCTGTGGCCATCTCTAAAGTATTTCTGATATCTTCCTGAGGGCCTCCTGCTACGACTGTGATTAGATTAGATTCCCAACAGTGTGGAAACAGGTCCTTTGGCCCAACTAGTCCACACCAACCCTCCGAAGAGTAACTCACCCAGACCCATTCTCCCTAACTAATGCACCTTAACTCTACGGGCAATTTAGCATGACCAATTCACTTAACCGGCACATATTTGGACCGTGGGAGGAAACTGGAGCATCCGGAGGAAACCCACGAAGACACGGGGAGAATGTGTAAACTCCACACAGACAGTCGCCAGAAGCTGGCATTGAACCTGGGTCCCTGATGCTGTGAGGCAGCAGTGCTAACCACTGAGCAACATGACTGTGTTGTGGGTTGAGAGGTTGCTTCAGGAATCTAGTGTGCTGCATGCAAAGGACATGCTCTGTCCAGCAGACCTGGACTTGAGTGATGGTACAGCAATCGTGATAACAGCAGCCTGAGCTTTTGTAGCAGTTAGACCAGCTTGAAAGAGTTAAGTCTGAACTTCCAATGTGTGCATCCAGACATGAAAGCGGAGACATTGGTCAGACATCTTAAGGTCTGAAAATAATGCAGTATCAATGACTGAGCTGGTAACTACAGGCATTATGATGTCTGAAAAAATGGACCTGATTGGAACCAGACTGGACTTCGTGCATTGCTTTGATAGCCATGGTGCCCCTTTGGGAAGATAAGCTGTTCCTTTGGATCCAGTCCTGGGACACCTTTGAGGGTGGAAAGATACCCTCTGGTGGAAGAACACTGGTCATAATCTTACAATCTTCTCTGGACTCAGGGTGGTGCTAGAAGATTGAAAATTGTGAAATTTATGGACTTGTGTAAAAAAGGTCGGAGGGCTAATCCCGGTAATTATAAACCGATCAGTTTAAGAAGAAAGAACAAGACAGGAACAGGCTGTTCTACCCATTATAGACTGTGCTCACACATGATAGACTTTGGTGATGGGAATCTTCTTGAAACAATAAGTAACAGAAAGGGTCAATGAGGGTAATATTTTTGATGTTCTATATATGGATTTCCAGAAGGAGTTTATAGAGTGCCACACAACAGACTTGTGAGGAAAGTTATAGGTCATGGTGTAAAAAGCCCCCATGTTGCTGGAGTGGACAGATAGGAGGTAGCTGAGGTTCAATGTAGAGAAGTGTGAGGTGATACATTTTAGTAGGAAGAACATTCAAAGGCAACATGCAATTGTAAATGGGCTCCAGAAGCAGAGGGGCCTGAAGAGATTTTTGAATGTGGCTGGGCAAGTGGATAGAGCAGTTAATAGAAATACAGTATTTTCATCTTTATTAATTGGGGCATAGAGTACAAGAGCAAGGAGATAATGCTGAATTTGTACAAAACACTTATTAGATTTCAACTGGGTGCTACATTACAGGAAAGATGTGAATGCATTGCTGACAGAGCGTAGAAATGACTTACAGAAATGATTCCAAGAATGAGCAACTTTGGTTCTGAGGATAGATTGAAGAAATTGGAACTGCTCTCCTTAGACCGAAGCAAGCTGAGAGGAGATTTCAAAGAGTTTTTCAAAATCATCAGTAGACTGGAGAGAATAGCTAGAAGAAGCTGTCCCCACGCTAAAAGGAACTAGAACAAGAGGGCACAGATTTTAAGTGATTTGTAAATGAAGCAAGAGATATGTGAGAAAAGCTTTTACACACAGAAACCAGTTTGGGTATAGAAGGCACTGCTTGGAAATGTGGCGGGGGGGGGGGGGGGGGGGGGGCAGGAGGATGCTTATTTGGATAGAAATAATGTGCAAGGATATGGGGAGAAAGCAGAAGATGAGCACTAAGTGTTGATGCTCATCTGAAGAGCTGCTGCAGGCATAATCGGCTGAATGGCCTTCATCTGCAATAATAATTCTGTGATTCTGTGAATTAAGGTGCCCTTTAGCAGAAGTGACATGATGTTTGGAACTTTTCAAAGTTGGTATATATTTGTGTAAATGATGGATAATCTACCACTATCAAGTTAATTGGAACAATTAGCAGACCTATCAAAATCGTCAGAACCATTCTGAAAAGGACAACTGTAAAAAATGCAAGCAAGAGCTGTTAAAGGAACCTGTCAAGAGGTCAAAACACGTCAAATGTTTCTGTCAAAAGCATAAAGCAATGATACATTTCAGAGGGGTGACTTGATGCATTTTTTTTGTTTCATTCCACAAAGATCACAATAAAATTTGAATTTAAAAAGCATGGCAAATATTGTTCAAAGGGATATTTTTATTAGACTATACATAGGTCTGTACCAGAAACAAATCAGCCAGCATCCTTAAATGACAAGAATTGCAAACAAAGCTTACTCAAGCAACTATATAAAGTTTATGAACAAAAGGTTTAAATCTTGACACACACTCACACACTCACACACTCTACTTTGGTCAAGTGACAATTAAATTTAGAAAAATGTATTATTCACACATTTCATCAAATGCTAATCCACAGCCAAAATCAGTTGCCACCGAAACTAATGGCACTGTAATGTCTTCCTGCATAAGTTCTGGCTGGCTGAATTCACTTATTCCAGAAACAGTGGTAAGATCCTCTTTCAGCAACCCTCCAATTGTGGTAATGCAGTCTTCCAATGACTTATCAACCCACAAGCTTTGATGACAGGGCATCCAAAGGAAGTGAGAGTGGGCAAAGACTTTTGTTTCTGAGGTGGATTATCTCAGACTCTATTCAAATCCAATGGGCAGAATCTTTCCAGCTCTTTCAATGAAATGGTCATTGGCAAGGAAGTTGGACAAATTACATCTATCGTCTTTATTGATCAGATTCTGATAACAGCCAAATCAATTCTATGGACTCCATACACCAAACCATTTCTTTAAGTTATAAAAGAAATGAATTGTGACTATCCTGTTACTCACTTAAACACATAAAAAGTCACATGCTTTAAGTGAGACAACAGGTTTTCCCTCTTGTACCTCATTCCTCTGCTCTGCCATCAAAGGATTAGGCCATTTATTCCATTCTGAGGGTCTTAACATCTAAATCCCCTTTTTTCAATTCCTCTAAATTCTGAGAGACTGTAATCAAAACATATAAATTATATGGGAATATAATAATTATACTCAACACAGGCAGATAATTCTATGATCCGAGATACTGGCACTTCCTGATCCAACAATCTGGAAAAATCTTATAATATCCATCAATGGATTTGTTTCCTTTACCACGTTTTCAAAGAGTTTGAAAAATGTAACAACTGTTAAATTTAATCTATATTTTTCAAAGACTAAATTTAGCTGTTGTTACATTTTTGAAGCAAATGTTGCTGACACAGTTTTGCTTATTCTAATTATTAAGTATTTACAGCTCTGAAAATTTCTGTTGTTTTTCTTCCTTACGATTTTTGCTCAACTGTACAAAATGCTTAGCTTTACTTTTGAAATTTGGAATTCTGAACCTGACCACTTCAATCCTATTTTATAAAATTTGAAGATTGTGAGATACAAGAGACTAGATTGGAGAATTTTAGACTTAGGCATCAAGACAGATTCTTGGTCCCCATGGGCAGATGCCCACTTGCCAGGATTTACCGACTGTCAGGAAAACTAAACTAAACAAAACAACTTGTGGCAGTCAGGATCATTGCTGTGTTGATTTTCTTTCTACACTGTCTGCAAAGCCATCTAAATTTGTGTTATCAGCAAATTTGGAAATGTGACTTTCGATGCCATTATCCATGTCATTTATATATATGAATAGTTGAGGCCCCAACACAATTGGGTAAATGGATATGACCTTAGAGCCATTAACGGATATAAGTCTGCAGAAATCTAAGTTGGGAACTTAATATTCAGGGGCATACGACTTTTCAAAAGGACAGGCGCAAAAGGAAAGGTGGTGGGATTACTTTTTAAGTTTGAGTTGGAATGAATAGAACATCAAGAAATGATTTGGATCAAATGGTGTAGAATCTATATGGATGGAGGTAGGAAATAAGGGGAAGCAAGCCTTGGTGGAAGTAGTTTATAGGCCTAAGAACTGTAGCCATTTTGTACAAGAGAATATGAATCAGAAAATAATCAGGGCATTTAAAAAAGGCAGTACAATAATCATGGATAACTTCAATCTTCATGTAGATTTGAGAAAATCAAACTAGCTAAGGTAGCCACAAGGAAGAATTCATCCAGTCTATTTAGGGTATATTGTTGTTGTGTTTCTGTTCGCCGAGCTGGGAATTTGTGTTGCAGACATTCCATCCCCTGTCTAGGTGACATCTTCAGTGCTTGGGAGCCTCCTGTGAAGCGCTTCTGTGATGTTTCCTCCTGGACAGGGGACAAAATGTCTGCAACACAAATTCCCAGCTCGGCGAAGAGAACCACAACAACGAGCACCCGAGCTACAAATCTTCTCACAAACTTTGTAGGGTATATTGTGGATCTGGGAATGTGTAATGAGGCAGATTTAATAAATAATCTCACAGTAAGTAATCCTTAGGAAACATTAACAATAACATCATAAAATTAGGCATTTAATTTCAGAGTGAGAAACTTGATTTGGGAACAACTGTGCTGAACTTAAATAAGAAGAATTATGTGGGAATTGGCTAGCATGGATTGGGGAAGGGGTTTGGCAGAAAAGTCAGTTGATAAATGTTTAGAAAATACAGTTCACAATTCACAGCAAAGATCCATCCCTGAGAAGAACAAATATTTTAAGAAAGAGATAAACTGACTGTGGTTAACCAGGCAAGTTAGGAATAGCATCAAATTGAAAGGAAATTGATACAATGTGGCAAAGATTAATGGTAAATCAGAGGATTGGGTGAGTTTTAAAAGCCAGCAAAAGATGAGCAAACAATAAAAGAGAGAGAGAAAATAAACTTCGAGGCCAAACTAGCAAGTATCATAAAAGCAGATATTAAGCTTCTTTGAATATATAAAAAAGGAAGGGGAGACCGCAGAGCATAGGACTCTTAGAGAATGAAGTTGAGGAAATAATAATGAAGACCACTGGAAATGGCAGAACAGTCAGTCTTCACAGCAGAAGACACAAATAGGATTCCAAAATTACTGAATGATCAAAGAGCTAAAAGGGCCAAGGAAATGATCACAATAACTATTGAGAAAAAAGATACTAGGAGCTAAAGACAGGAAGACCCCTGAACCTGATGGGCTGTATACTAGGATTTTAAAGAAAGTTGAAGCTGAAATAATGGATTCATGGCTTCCAAGAACCTTTGGACTCAGGAGAAGTCCTACAGGGTTGGAAAAATGCTAATCAAAAAAGGGAGATTAAAAAAAATTATTCAGCAGTTAGCTTAACATTGGTCATTGGGAAGATGTTAGCGTCTATTATAAAGGCATTTAAAAATAAATAATATGATCAAACAGTGTGGCTTCATGAAGGGGAAATCATTCCCAGCTAATTTATAAAATGATATAAATAACAAATAAAAATAAATATCCAGGAATTTGGAGAAGGGGAGCCAGTCATTATGACATATCTGGATTTTCAAAATACTTTTAATAACATACTACGCATTAGAATACTGAATAAAATAAGAGCCCATGTTGGTAATGGTTGTATTAGCATAAATAGAGGGTTGGCTAATTAATAGAAGATAGGCAAAAATGAGGACTGCAAATACTGGAGATTAGATTTGAGAGTATGACTCTAATCAGGTCCGGCAGCATCTGAGGAGAAGAAAAATCGACGTTTCAGGCAAAAGCCCTTCATAAGGAATGAGAATCAGGTGGGATGAAAGGTGAGCAACAGGGGGGTTCTGTTGCAGTTGGAGGGCAGAGGTGCGTGAAGTGGATGAGATCTACTGAAGGGCATCATCAATCACGTGGGAGGGTAAATTGCAGTCTTTAAATAAGGAGGCCATCTGGTGTGTTCTGTGGTGGAACTGGTCGTCCTGGGAGCAGTGGAGGAATTGAGAATAAGGAATAGCATTTTTGCAGGAGACAGGGTGGGAGGAGGTGAAATCCAGGTAGCTGTGGGAGTAGGTGGGTTTGTAGAAAATGTCAGTTTTGAGTTGGTCACCATTGGTGGAGAATACAGAGGTCCAGGAAGGGGAGAGAGGTGTCAGAGATGGTCCAGGTGAATTTAAGGTCAGAGTTGAATGTGTTGGTGAAGTTGATGAACTATTCAACCTCCTCGTGGGAGCAGTCATCAATGTAGCAGAGGAAAGGTTGGGGAGTGGTGCCAGTGTAGCTGTGGAAGATAGATTGTTCCATGTAGCTGACAAAGATACATGCATAGCTGGGGCCCATGCGGGTGCCCATGGCTACACCTTTCATCTGGAAGAATTGGGAGGATTCGAAGGAGAAATTGTTGAGGGTGAGGACCAGTTCAGCCAAATGAATGAGAGTGTCAGTGGAAGGGTGATGTTGGGAGAGGAGGAAACCGAGGGCTTGGAGGCCCTGCTCATGGCGGATGGAGGTGTATAGGGTGGTGAAGATGAAGCATTGGGGGCCAGGGAAATGGAAGTCTTGGAGGAGGTGGAGGGTGTGGGTTGTGTCCTAAACGTATGTGAGGAGTTCCTGGACCAGGAGGAAATAGGACAGTGTCGAGGTTTGTGGGGATGAATTTGGTTGGGCAGGAGCAGGGGTAGTCAGGCTTGTGGATCCTGGTTAGAGATAGAACTGGGTGGTGTGGGGTTTCAGAACCATGAGGATGGAAGCTGTGGGTGGGAGATCCCCAGAGATGATGAGGTTGTGTACAGTGTGGGAGATGATGGTTTGGTGATGGTGGTCGAGAGGCCAGTAGGAGGAGTTGTCTTCAAGTTGGCAATTGGCTTCAGCGGTGTACAGGTCGGTACGCCAAACTACCACAGCACCCCCATGTCCATTGGTTTGAAGGTGAGGTTGAGGTTGGACCAGAGGGAGTGGAGGGCTGTGCGTGTTGAGGGTGAGAGGTTGAAGTGGGTGGGGGTGTGGACAGGTTGAGGCAGTCAATGTCCTGATGGCAGTTGGAAATAAAGAGATCGAGGGCAGATAACAGACTGGCATGGAGTGTCCAGGTTAATGGGGTGTGTTGGAGGCTGGCAAAGGGGTCCTTGCAAGATGGACAGGAGTCTTGATTGAAAAAATAAACTCGGAGGTGGAGGTGGCGGATGAAGTGTTCGATGTCACAATGCATGTTGAGTTAATTCGTGAACAGAGGGGGATGAAGGTAAGGCCTTTGCTGTGGACTGACTGTTCATCCTCAATGAGGGGCAGGTCTGGGGGAATGGTCATAACTCGACAGGGCTGGGATGTAGGACCTGGTGTGGGGGTTGACACTATAACTGGAGTGGGCGTGATAGTGGAGAGACCAGGGGTGATGTCATTTACAGAAGTGATGCTCACCTCGGACATCGGGTGGTGGGTGGTGGGGAGGAAGGGGTGGAGGTGGTGACAGTGGGATTCCAGGGCGGGAGGAGGGTGTTGTCGCCAGTGTTCAGTTGATTGGTATCAGTGGGGGCGGAAGAGGTTGCGACAACGGTAGCTGTGGGGGCAGAAGTGGCGGAACCGTAGCGTTGATGATGACGTGGGGGCAGAAGCGGTGAAACACGTAGCGTCAGTGATGTCTGAATGCGCAAGTGGCTCTGGCAACGGCCACAAAGGGGACAGAAGTCACAGAACATGTAGCATAGGTGATGTCAGAGGGGGCAGAAGTGCCTGCGGCTGTGGCAGCAGAGGGGGCAGAAGTGTTGTTACGGTTGGGCCTTGCCTTGGTCTTGGCGGCAGCGGATCTCATAGTGGTCACAGTTGCGGCATCTGTAGTCTGGCTGGCGGGGATGGAGATTATGTCATCGTTCACCACAGTGATGATGGCTGGCATGGCATTGTGGCTAATAGCGACCAAGCAGCTCCAGGGGCCGGGGGAAGCTTCTGGAATGTTCGAGAAATGCTGACTATTGAGGTGGGTACATGAAAGTTTGTTGTACTTACAGTATTTGATGCCTGATACAGTGTAGAAAAAGCGATTGTTCAGTATGTGAATTCTTCTGAGGATGTAATAT
The DNA here is from genome assembly GCF_004010195.1 of Chiloscyllium plagiosum. Classification (NCBI taxonomy): domain Eukaryota; kingdom Metazoa; phylum Chordata; class Chondrichthyes; order Orectolobiformes; family Hemiscylliidae; genus Chiloscyllium; species Chiloscyllium plagiosum. Next base: position 77,276,551 of record NC_057714.1, read on the forward strand.
AGCAGGGGTCCTTTGCAGTTCTGAGAGAGTGTGGCCCTCATCTGAGGTAGGGCTAACTGTAGAGAGATAAGGTGGTGGCGCATGGCAGCAAGTGTGGAGCGGAGGATCCTGAACGAGTACCTTTGTTGGAGGTCTTGAATTTGTAGTCTGTACTGGTTGTCCTGTTCAGATCCAAATTGTGTTGGTCTGAATGTAGTTCGGAGTCAATGTGGAATCAGTTGGTTCTGTAGGCAGGCACTGAGGAAGGAGATGTGGCTGTGGTATACATAAACATCTCCACATAGGACCATTAGAATGATAAGGTTAAACTGCTCAGAATGTTCAACATAAACATGCCCAAACACAGCCTTCACGATGACTAGAAAATGTATTGACACTCAGTGTTTATGTAATGAGGGTCCATATGCAACATAGTACAGTCACACTCAAACGTGAACATCGACTTTTCCACTGTGTCTAGCGGAAGATGGACTGGTTGATGTCCATGATGCAGGAGGTGGTTATGAGCCAGATCCATGCCGAGTGCAGCAACACCAAGAGCACTTAGCTAGATGTTCACCAGCTTTATATGGAGGGAGACCATGACTCTCATTTGCCCAATTTTGTTTCACCATTATTAACCTTATTCCAATTTTTTTGCACTTGGCCATATCTCTCCAAATCGTATCTTCAGGTAATTTCACCTGACATTGAAGGAGATAAAAAATCAATATTCCCAGGCCCGAAAGAACCTAACTTTGTACTTTGTCACAGTTTACTTTGGCTCCTGAGGCCTGTTCAGTGTAGTGTCAGATAACTGTCAGTCTGTGCACTGACAGACCTGAGCCAAAGACATAAATCATGTACAAGATGGCTTTGACCTGCACACCTCCATTACTCAAACTGCACTGCTAGGACTTTTATAAAGCAATTAGATTCAATGATTCATTTCCATCTGAAAGCCCTTTTTGAGACCACATCTATCAAGAAAACTGTACGATATTCAGCCTCCTGGTCCTAAGTAATGGTACAGATATTCATTCACTTGTCCCACACATTAGCTATACCAACCCTGAGTAGATTTCACAGATCTTCCTGCTGAGTAGAGCATTGGTTTGGTCAGGATGAATCACTAAATCTAAGATCTCAATCACACTGTTGCATTGTTATGAGATAAGTTTATTCCTGAACAGATCACAAGATGGTTCAGACACATTTTGACACCCTTACTGTAAGCCAAGAGTCTGACAGAAAGGGCTTTGTACCTGCTAAATTGGATCCACTGCAGTGTGCAATCTGGTATCACACAGATATAGTCTGCCTGCATAAAATTATCCAATTGTTTATTTACAGATGGGAAACCAGATTGGTTTTGTAGTTAGTCTACTCACTACATTGATCTGAAAGCAGTAATTCTCCTCTATGTTATGTTAGCTCAGTGATTAGCACTGCTACCTCACAACGTCTGGGAACTGGGTTCAATTCCAGCCATGGGCGACTGTCTGTGTGGAGTTTGCAGGTCCTCCCTGTGTCTGCGTGGGTTTGCTTCCAGGTGCACCAGTTTCCTTCCACAGTGCAAAGATGTGCACGTTAGATGAATTGACCATGCTAAATTGCCCATAGTGCTCAGGGATGTGTAGCCTAGGTGCATTAGTCAGGGGAAATGTAGAGTAACAGAATAGGGGAACGGATCTGGATGGGATGCTCTTCAGGGGGTCGATGTGGACTTATTGGGCCAAATGGCCTGTTTCCACACTGTAGGGATTCTATGGTTCCATGTTGCTCTCGGAGGTTTTCAGTGCAAGTAGTCTAAAGTTCTGTCTAGACATGTTTGGGCCTGTATGGGGCCTATTACTGAAGTGGCTGCTGGATCTCCAGAAATGTCATTAACTTTGTAAATCTGTAAATAAAACAGAAATGAAGCTTTAGTATCCAGCTCACAGCAAAATATCAGTTTTATCACAATATTATGTTTAAATTAATATATTGCTGTTGATTGGATGTAATGCTGCAATGTGATCGTTTCCTCATCACAACTTCATTTCATCTACAGATGAGAAAACATTTTGCCTTTTAAGTGCAGATGAAATAGTATATATTTAATCAAATGTTGGACTCTTATCTTCTGGGTCATTAATACATTTATACAAATAAAATCTTCACATTGCCACTTGAAATAGAAATCTTTTTCTACAGCATCAACATTTTGTTTGCATCCATGTTTATCAATTGTATAGAGAATACTGCACTAACATAATGCAATACACAGGAGTCCATTACTCATAATTAATATTGTTAGAATGGCAATTGTAAAAACATATTGTGTACTGATGTTATTTTATATGTTAACAAGCATTTTAAGAACAGAGAAAAAGAAGTGACTAACTGAATTGCAATGACTACATGAGGGTGAATTTCTTTAGAGGTTCTCATTGCCCTTGAGTGTAAATTTGATGGATCTTTTATAGAATCTCAGTTACAGTATCTGCCAAATCCTTTCAAAATAGCAGCAGCACAATAGAAGTGGGAAAATTGTCAAGGAAATTCAGTTCATTACTGTAGTTATTACTAATATTGCACATAATTCAAATGAACCTTAATATAAGCACTTGATACCTCCAAATATAGAAATATGGGAGATACACTCTTAAAATGCACCTATTAAAAATTACTAAGAAAACAAATACCAAAATAATCTTAAGTATTCAGCTGAATCCTGATTGTTACTCTATATAGAACTCAGTAGGAGAAAGTGAGGTCTGCAGATGCTGGAGATCAGAGCTGAAAATGTGTTGCTGGAAAAGCGCAGCAGGTCAGGCAGCATCCAGGAAACAGGAGAATCGAAGGGCTTATGCCCGAAACGTCGATTCTCCTGTTCCCTGGATGCTGCCTGACCTGCTGCGCTTTTCCAGCAACACATTTTCTGCATAGAACTCAGTAGAACCAGTAGAAAAAGAATGGGGCCCAATTATCATAGATCTTCTCCAATTCCAGGAGATCTCTATCAAGCTGCTAGAGACAGTACCCATTCTTGTGGATGTAGGTTTGCTGACTGAGCTGGAAGTTTCGTTTTCAGATGTTTCATCACCATACTAGATAACATCATCAGTGAGCTTCCGGATGAAACACTGGTGGCATGGCCTGCTTTCTATTTATGTGTTTAGGTTTCCTTGGGTTGGTGATGTCATTTCCTGTTCTTTTTTCACAGGGAGTGGTAAATAGGATCCAAGTCAATGTGTTTGTTGATAGAATTCCGGTTGGAATGCCATGCTTCTAGGAATTCTCATGCCTATCTCTGTTCCAGCTCAGCAAGCAAGCCTAGATCTAGAACGTCAACATGACCTACAAATCTTCTCAAAACCCATTAACCCATTCTTGTATTTTCCGAGGTGAATGGTTTCAGGGCCCTTGCTAGTAGTGGAGATGCCTTTTTGCAAAGTTCCCACTTCTTTACTTCAGATGGAAAGTGTCATATTCAATTCAGGCCAGTATATATTGACAGTGATGGTACATGCCATCCCTCAGCTGGGGGCAATTGAATCCCATGAGGAGATCCGGTTGAGAGGAACAATGTGAAGTCCAAAGGAAGGCAAAGACTTTTAGTCTTCATAACGAAGAAGCCAAAAACACACAGCTGAGATGTTTCCAGCTATCTAGCTCAGGAGGGCTGACTTGACTAGGGCACTGAGGTCCTTACTTCATTTTTATTGACTCGCGGGACATGGGCATCACTGGCTGTCCAGTGCTTATTGCCAAACCCTGGTTGCCCTTGAGAAGAAGCTGGTGAGCTGCCTTCTTAAACTGCTGCAGTCCATGAGCTGTGGGTTAACCTACATTGCCATTAGAAGGGAATTCCAGGATTTTGACCAAGTGACAGTGAAGGAATGGTGAGGTATTTTCAAGTCAGGATGGTGAGTGGCTTAGAGGGGAATTTGGAGGTGGTGGTGTTCCTATATATCTGCTGAGGGGAATTTGGAGGTGGTGGTGTTCCTATATATCTGCTGCCCTTATCCTTCTAGATGGAGGTGGACATGGGTTTGGAAGGCGCTGGCAAATTTCTGCAGTGCATCTTGTAGATAGTGCCCACTGCTGCTACTGAGTTGGTTGTAGAGGGAGTGGATGCTTGTGGATGTGGTGCCAATCAACCGGTCTGCTTTGTTATGGATCAAAGCTTCTTGAGTGTTATTGGGGCTGCACTCATCCAGGCAAGCGGGGACTATTCCACCACACTCTTGACTTGGGCCTTAGAGGGTTAGCAGGGTTTGGGGAGTCAGGAGATGAGTTAATCTCTGGAGTATTCCTCTGACCTGTTCCTGTAGTCACTGCATTTATATGGGGAGTCTAGTTTAGTTTCTCATCTATAATAATCCCCAGGAAGTTGATTGTGGTTGATTCAGTGATGATAACACAATTGAATATCAAGGGGTAGTAGTTAGAATGTCTGTTATTGGCAATGATCATAACCTGGCATTTGTGTGGTGCCTTACATGCCACTTGTCAGCCCAAGCCTCTTTCTTGTCCTGATCTTGTTGTATTTGAATATGGACTACTTCAGTATCTAAGGAGTCACAAATAGTGCTGAACATTGTGTAATCATTGGCAAACATCCCACTTTTGATCTTATACTGGAGGGAAGGTGATTGATGAAGCAGCTAAAGATGGTCGGACCTAGGACACTGAGGAGCTCCTGCAGAGATGTCCTGGAGCTAAATGAATAACCTTCAACAACCATGATCATCATCTTATGTGTCAGGTATGACTCCAACCAGCAGAGAGTTTATTCCTAATATCAATGATTCCTGTTTTGCTAGGAATCCTTGATGCCACAGAGAGCCGAATGTCGCCTTGATGCCAAGAGCTGTCACTCTCATACCCCCTCTGGAATTCAGCTGTGTTTTCCATGTTTGCACCAATGCTGTAATGAGGTCTGGAGCTGACTGGCCCTGGGAGCCCAAACTGGGCATTGCTGAGGTTAGAGCTGAGTAGGTGCTACTTGATAGTGCCGTTGATGACACTTTTCATCACTTTACTGACGATCAAGTTGGGGCAGTAATTGGCCAGGGTGGTTTGTCCTGCTTTATGCATGCAGGACATATCTGGGCAATTTTCCACATTGTTAGGTAGATGTCAGTGTTGTAACCATACTGGAAGAACTCTGCTAAGATAGTAGCAAAGTTTGGAGCACAAGTCTTCAGTACTAATGCCTCTAATCATTTCTCAATAACATGAAGAGTGAATTGAATTGGCTGAAGACTGGATTCTGTGATACTAGCAACTACTGGAGGAAGTTGAGATTTATCATCTACTCAGCACGTCTGGCTGGAGATAGCTGTGAATGCTTCAGCCTTATCTTTTGCACTGTTGTGCTGGTCTCTTCAACCATTGGGGATGGTGATATCTGTGGAACCTCTTCCCCCATTGAGTTGTTTAATTGTCCATCACCATTCTCAACTGGCTGTGGGGAGACTGCAGAGCTTAGATCTGATCTGTTGGTTTTGGAATCACTTAAGTCTGTCTATCACTTGCTCCTTATCTTGTTTGGCATACAAGTAATCCTGTTGTACCTTCATTAAGTTTACATCTCATCTTCAGGTATGCCGTCCTGTATTCTCCATTGAACCAGGGTTGACCCCTCCGGGGTTTGAAGGTAATGGTTGAGTGGGAGATATGCCAGGCCTTGAGGTTATAAATTGTGTTGGAGTACAATGCTGCTGCTGTTTATTGTCCACAGTGCTTTAATCCTGAGTTGCTTGATCTGTTCAAAATCTTTCCCATTTAGCACGGTGATACTGCCACACAACATGATGGAGGATGTTCTCAATGTGAAGTCAGGACTTCATCTCCACAAGGACTGTGCGCTGGTCACTCTTACCCAATACTGTCATGGACAAATACGTCTGCAGCTGGCAGATCGGTAAGGATGAGGTCATGTGATTTTCCCTCTTGTTGGTTCCGCCATCACCTGCTGCAGACAGACTCTTGCAGTTATGTCTTTCAGGACCCAACCAGCTTGATCAGTGGCCCTGCTGGGAAGCCACACATGCTGATGGACATTGAAATCACCCAGTCTGATTTCTGTTTTCCTCCAAGTGCTATTCAACATGGTGGAATGCTGATTCATTGGCTGAGGGAAGACAGTGTATGATAATCAGCAGGAGGTGTCCTTGCCAATATTGAACCTAAGATTTCATTGGGTCCAAAGTCAATTTTGAGAACTCTCAGAGCAACTCCCTCTCTGCTGATAGAACTGGATCTACCCAGGGATGATGATGGTGGTGTCTGGTGCATTATCTGTAAAGTATGGTTCTGTAAGTATGACTATATCAGGCTATTGCTTGGCTAGCCTGTGAGACAGATCTCCCAATTTTGGCACTAGCCCCCAGATGTTTGTGAGGAGGACTTCCAGTGCCTCGGTCTGGTAGATGCCTGACTCACACCAGCGCACCCTCCCTCAACAGCACCACCAGACCTCAGCTTGAAACCACACATTGTATCCTGAAAACATCATTAGTTTGATCCAGATACAGAAAACAATTCCTTATGGCCGGAAAGCGAACGTGACCCACTTTATTTTCAGGTCCACTACCAATGTCCTGCAACTGAGACTGGTATTTTCCCTATAATGGTAAATTAACAAGGGTCATTAACCACCCGATACTTCCTTCCCAACCCTGACATTCACAATCCAGGCAGAATGCCTGCTCAGAATATATCCCTTTATCACCGTTAATTTCCTACTGTTTTAGATCAATTTACTTTGAATCAGAAGTTCAAGTAATTACACTGATAGCTTTATTTGTGCTTGCCTCATTACACCCAGAGAAATGGACTGAAGGTGTCATGTCTCTGAGATGTATGAAGTGCTGGTAATTACTAAATATCCATCAGATTTCTAGATGACTGCTTAATGCAACATTAGCCTTGATATTAAAAGTGAGACAGGAAGGATATAAGGTAAGTGAAGGAAAGTCCGAGGCTGGGGTTTGGTGAACCTGCTGACTTTAATAAGGAAAGCAGAAACTTTAATTTTAATTGTAACTTTGGAACCTCTTCTGGCCTAAATCAAGATAGGTTTAAATTGATTTGGGAATTGATGATGCTACTCACTCTGTGTCATCCCAAAACTATATTCCTACATCCTCAACAGCCCATTCAGTACTCTGAGATTGCAGTTTGCATATGGAATGCACTGCACATCAGACTCAATCGACATACTTAAAATGTTTCCCCCACACGCTACCCTCTCCCTTGCCCAAGGAGCTTTTATGTTCAGCTCCTCAAAAGACCAGATTAATATTTACATCCACTAACACCTGAGAAAGTGGATGACTGATTTTATTTTGATGTCTCTCTGCAGCAGATCCCTACACTTTCATTTTCCATCAGTTGAGTTAGGTAAAATTGAGCCTATGTCGCTCATCGAAACTGAGAGCCATTGACATGATAAAAGATCATTAAAACCATTTTCTTGGCTGATGTTAAATAATGGTCTTGAATTTCCATTTTTTTTATTTTCAGCTGAACACCTGGAGAAATGACATATCTATAAGTGTCTGTGTATGCCACTCCATTTGGTGATTTCATTGCCTGAATAGCTGAACAGTTAGTGGATGAGAGTCATACAGCGAGAAGCTTTTGGATCTTAGGAAGGCCATGTGCTTTCTCTCTCTCTCTCTCTCTCTTCCTCTGTCCAGTAAAATATCTCAAGCTAAACAGACAGTCATTTCTCCCATCAATTGCTATAAGCTTAGGTTTTTAATCAATAAGTCAGAGACTTTACAATTTGTGACCCAGTTATCGTGTGACTCCTGTGAAGAAATTTACAAACCCAATGGAAATACTTGCAAAACTAAAGGACTTGGGAAACTAAAGGAAACCCTTCATCAAATCCTGAGGAATAATACCATCAAATTATTTCCTCGGTATTTTATTTTCTCTCCAATATAAACCAAAGTGTTTTTGTCAGTCTGTATATGTAAGGGAATTCTAGAAGGCTAGAGTTTTAACTGGTGAAGGTTTATGTCAATGGTTCTTTGTTGTTTATCTGTGGCTAGAATCTATTTACTTCTAATAAAGAGTGGTGTTTGTTAAGTATAGAAACCTGGTCCATTGTTTCAATAAACCTGCATTTATCAGACAAATTGGGTACTCTGCATCCATTGGTAAAATTTTTTAACTTTTTGTTGACTCTGGGAATAACAAGGATTAATTTCCAGTGCATGATCCAGATGAAGCGTAACAATAATTTCCAGTTCTCAGTGTCACACCTATCTTCTTGAATAGAAAAAGTTACGTTTGTCTTTTCCAATTTGATGGAACCTTGCTAGAATTGAGGAAATTATGCAAAATTAACACAATGGTTAAACCCTTGGCCACTTCCTTTTAGACCCCGGGATGAAGTCCATCTGGACCACAGATGTGTCAGCCTGCAGCTCTTTCTTTGTAACCCTTCTCTCATTACTGAAATTTCACTGAGTTTCTCTGCCTCTTCTGACTCCTGCTTTACAGGTTATGACAATCCCATCAGAAATTCAAGGCATAGGAATGGATAATAAGTAACTTTGTAGATGCCTTGGATGGTTGGCAGTGAGGGAAAAGACATGTGGTTACAGAAGAGTATAAATGGATTGGTCAGGTTGGCAGACCAATGACAGATAGAATTTAACCCTGATAACTATCAGGTGATGCACTTTAGAAGATAAGGGAGGACACAATGAGTGGCACAAAGCTCAGAGGGATCTTGGGATGTTTGTCAACAAATCCCTGAAGGTGGCAGGGTAGATTAATTGGGAAGTCAATACAGCATAAGGGACACTTGTCTTTATTAGTCAAGGTTTAGATTACAAGAGCAGGGAGGTTATGTTGGAGCTATATGGCACTTTGGTTAGGCCACAGCTGGAGTACTGTGTGCAGTTCTGGTCATTACAAGATAGGGAGGATGTGATTGCACTGGAGGAGGCACAGAGAAGATTCACCAGGATCTTGCTTTGGGTGGAGTACTTTAGCTATGAAGAGAGATTGGATAAGCTCAGGTTGTTTTCTTTAGGGTACAGAGATAGAGGTATATGAGGGTATGATGGACATGGACAGAATGGGAAGCAGCTGTTCACCTTAGTTAAAGGGTCACTAACAAAGGGGTAGCACTTAAAGGTGAAAAGTAAGAGCTTTAGAAGCGATTTGAGTAAACTATTTTCACCCTGTGGGGGCCTGAAATGCACTGCCTGTAATAGTAATGGAGGCAGATAGCCTCAAAACTTTTAAAAAGTACTTGGATGAATGTTCAACGTGTGATAACATTCACGGTTATGGGCCTAGAAAGTGGGACTAATGTAGATTTAGTGTAGCTTTGGTGGGACAGACTTGATGGCGTGATGAGCCTCTTCTGTAGTAAAATAAAACAACAAACTGTGGGCACTGGAAATCCAAAACAAAAACCAAAATTACTGGAGAAACTCAACAGGTCTGGCAGCACCTGTGGAGACAAAGCAGAGTTAAGATTTCTAACCCAGTGAGTTCTGCAGAAAGTTCACTGAGCTGGGAATGTTAATGCCTCTTCTGGACTTTACAATTCGAGGATGCTCTATGCCTTTCAAGCTTTTCGTTTTTAGTAATGAACAAATGATTACTTTTGTCACTGTATTACAGAGTTGTGGCTTTTAAGATGTTAGTATATTTAGTTCAAATATTCATAAATGTTCACATTTATTTTCCCTTCATTTTTTCTTTGTTCTTTAAATAGCTTCATACTATAGCACCACAACATGGAATACATATGGGGAGAAAAGCAGAAAGAAAATTGCAATACAAACCTTTTGAGATCTGATGGAAGAGACTGCAAGACATAACATTAGGGGGTCTAAAATGGGAGTGACAAATTACAATGCGTTATACCAGAAGTGAACATGATGCAATTTTCACCCAAGCATTCAATAGGTGTTCAGAACAGTTGGCACTAACAAATGTCTTCAGCATTTGCCAGTGTTATTATTGAATGATTACATGTTATAGTCATAATGTCTCACTTGTTAGTCAATGTCTCCAATATTGTCAGTTTAATGTTTAACATTCAAAATGATATACACAAACAACAGAAGCTATTCTATCAAACAAGGCTGCATTAATTGATTTAAATGATTCAATTAAATGCTAATGGAGAATTGAATCTTACAATCCTAAAATGAATATACAGTACTGGTCAATAGCCTTTTAGTGGATGAATTCTAAGTTAGCAATTGAAGCCCCACTTTGATGTTTAAAGCAAACTGTTCCATCTACAAATGACTAGAAGTGCTTCAACATCCTTTGTGATGGAATGCAGAATCTTAAACTGATTTTGGAAATAATTTGTACCTTAATCCACTTTCTGATCCATCCCATGGTAACACATACGAGAATATTTGATGTAACGGTTATATGTTTCAGTTGACAGTTTGTTATCTCAGCACTTGTAGAAACATTACTTCCTTACGATACGTTTATGAGTTTTATTTGAAAAGACAGAAATCCTGCTGAACCAATGGACTAGCAGGTGTTTTGTGAGTAGGGCCTTGACTCAGATCTGCTACTTTCACCAACAATTACCCTGTCCCAAATTCAGAATATTGAGTGGCCTGAACTGATGACCATGGTGAGAGCTGCATTAAGGAAGTGATGAATCTTGAAGTAGCACCTTGATGCTACAAAACAATTTCCCACAGTTCAGATTGTATTAAAAAAGAAGCCAATTAGAAGAAATGTTGATTTTCCCTCAGGACATGGAAGAGCCAGGGAAATGAGGATCAATCCTGTTGAGATATTTAACTTTTTGTATTTGTAGTATAGGCTGTAGTTACAAAAATAACTTGCATTTATATAACTTCTTTGAGGAAAATAAAAATTGAGACCAGATAAAAGAAGAAAATTTAAGTTTGGGTGGTTAAAAGCTTGGTCAAAGAGAAAGGACAAGTGGAATGTCTTAAAGGAGGAGAGAAAAATGGAGAGATTTAAGAGGGGAATTCCAGAACAAAGGGTCTGTAAACAGATCTACCAAGGGTGAGGCAAGACAAGTGGAGAAAGTGGAGCTCTAATTTGTGTTGATGACATATGTTCAAATCTAGTCCTTAAATAATAACGCTTGCAATTATTACAAAACACTATCATCAGAATTCTTACAATTCATATGAAATCATTAAAAGTCATTGCATTGATTTTTCTTTCAAGCTGCACTAATTTCCACTAAGTTAAAGGATTGGACATCTGGCTCAACAAATCTGAAACCAATGACCTATTTCAACCATCAATGTATTTGGCATGAAACATGATGAGAAAATAGTTGAGGTTTTAATTTGACTCTCTAGAGAGAGGAAGACAGAGAATGGTTTTACCACAGTATTTCCATTTCAAAATTGTTCCTGGCAGAGACAACTATCTTTCAATTTTGCTTGCTCAAAAAGCAATTACTTGTGTTAATCCATCAGTATTGAGGGAAGGTTTAATGCTTTTTATTTATCTAGTATCTAAACTGTAACATTATAGGCTTGGCTTTTGTCAAGATGCCATTGAAAGCTCCAACCATTGGTCTCCAACCATGATGAGTCACCAGACTGATGAAAATGTCCAGTTTTATTGTACGTGATCTATGGTGGGAGAGTTCAAAACAAGCAGCTTTCTTAACCCCCTCAAAAATCAATCCGTTCCATCATCTTCACTCTTGACGTGAAAGATTCTGTGGGGAGATGAGTAACCTCATGAATTATGCAAACAAGAGTGCTGGTACATCAATTAGACCGATCTGGATTTATGGTGTGAGCAGTGTAATATTTGGATGAATTGACTTGTTAAGAAGCTTAATTGACTATTAATTAACTTTTTTAAAAAAAAAATGGTCAAGCCACCAGTTTCAATATTCACTCTCTTACAGTTTCATAGGGACTCAGTCAGAATCATAGAATCCTTACAGCGTGGAAGCAGACAATTCAGCCATTCGAATCTACACGTACCTGCTGAATAGCATCCCACCCAAACTCTATCCCTATACTCCTGCATTCCATGGCCAATCCATCTAGCCTGCACATCCCTGGACTCTACTGGCAATTTAGCATTGCCAATACACCTAAATCGCATATCTTTAGACTGTGGAAGGAAACCCATACAAACACTGGCAGAATGTGCAAACTCCATACAGAGTTATCTGAGGCTGGTATCAAAACTGGGTCCCTGATGCGGTGAGGCAATAGTGTTAACCACTTAGCGCAGGGGGACGATATCAATAGATACAAGTAGGAAATTAATGGCCTAGCCATACAATAAGCCTGATATTTTCCAAGATGGTGGCAGAATACTTTTGCATTTTGCTTATTATTATGTATAACTTCTGTCATTGATGGGGCAATTTATAAACTCTTTCACTGCATTTTTCATGTAAAAGTACACATGACAATAAATTTCTATTCTATTCTTTTCAATATATTTTACATATCCCACCACCACTAGCGTAAAACTTCTTGCTTCAGTGGGCTTAATAGCCAGCCTCCCATATGCTGCAACTCGCTGTTAGGTCACCCAATCTTTCCTTGGTCATTATAGTTCTGAATCCTCTCCCCACCCATTCTCAGTAACAATTGTACTGGTAATCTTTAAATAAAAGCACATGGTTTAAATAGCTGTGGTCTCCTGTTGCCTCTGGTAGGCAGGCAGTTAACCCATCCCAATGGAATCCCGCTGGAATCATACATCAAATTGAAATCTGTCCCTTAGAATCAGTTTTCTAAAGTTATTAAATTGCTATTGGAATTCTGTTTCAATTATAAATTAATCTTAACCAAAGGCTATAACTATTTGGAGTACTAAAGAGAGAGCCAGAGCTTCCTAGAGTCATGTATCAGGACTGAAACAAATTATCATTTTCAATGATATGGATATAAAAGAATATGGATGCATTTTGAATGCCAACCATTTTCCTTTTCTCTGTCTGGGAATGGCAAACCATAATCGCAATAAAAGTGAAAGATGGTGTTTTGCTTTCAGTGTATCAGGAGCAATAATTCCTTCTTCTTTCCTGAATGTTTTTCTTACTTCAATCTGTATTAGCCTAATTAAAAGGACAGATGCATTGTATTTACTGGGGTAAATTTTTACAGTAATTACAGATAACTGGCATCAAGTTGTATTTACAGCAAGATTCTATTCACAGTTTTCAAGGACTAAGTAACCACATAATTGGACAAATAAGTTTGATATTAATCCAGTTGTACAATGCAATCATCTGCAGTGCAATAGGACAATGATATCTTTCGTAATGCACTACGATGACCAGAGCTTGAAAATCTGACAAGTAATAATTTTGAATAATGAGTACCTTTTCAATCTATAGACAAGCAAAGCCCACAAGCTTGCATTGGAAACAAATAGTATACCCATCTGAAACAGACAGGTGACCTTAAGGTCAGCTATTGCAAAGCAGTCTGGGATGTGCTATTTGAAAAAGAAGGCAACATCACAATATCAATGTTATGCTACTCTGCCTTCTTTTGGAACAGATTTTATTGGTCCTCTAGAATTCCAATAGCATTTTAATACAGTCATATAATTTGAGGCTATGGCCCAAGTACTGGAAAGTGGGAGTTTTGTAGACACAGCAGAAGGTAAAATTAAAGGGGAAGTTGTCATTGTCTTAGCAGTCCATTCAGTCGCTGTCTCATTAGAGAGAGACAACTGGTGATGGTTTAACCTGAGGGTCATTGCCTGGGGGGAGGTTGAGATGGAGAATTCTGCATGGTGACGTTAGCTGGTGTAGGAATTAAAACCACACTGTTAGTCTTACATTGTATTGCAAACTAACCATCCAACCAACTGATCTAATCAATCACAGATTTAGAGTGTTTTTTTTTGCCAGAACAGACTTGATGGGCTGAAGGTTCTCTTCTGTACTGTTTGATTCTATAATTTCACTCAGCATGGGGGAGGGGGGGGGTGGGGGAAGTCAATGGTGTAATGGTAATGTAACTAGACTGATAATCCAATATGCCAGTCTAATGCTCTGGGAACATGGGTTTGAATCACACTTTCTCACCTGGTGGAATTTGAAATCAGTGAACTTTGGTATTAAATACTGGCTTAATGTGGTCGCTGCATAGATTGAAATGTTGGGAGTTGAGGTGAGTATGAGAGATTAGGAAAGTGGGGGAGGGAGGTATTGCAGTGTCTTGCTTCTTTTCCTACTCCCGCAGGTCCATGGGGCAGGGGTAGACCAGCTGTTACCTTTCAGAGAGGACGTGGGACCAACGGGAGCAGCTGATTGGTCGGTATTTTCAAATCATTTTTTTGTAAGTCTTTGTTTAAGCAAGAGTAGGGACTTACAGGTCGTTCTGCCATAACACATGTTTCATCAACATAAATTTGCTGTAACAAATTGGGGACACTGTTTTGACAGCATGAACTTTTCAAACATCCATTGGCTGTAACACGATTACATCGCCAATACTTTAAGCACTGTGTCTAAAGCGCTATTTTTCTATAATGCGGAATTATACTATCATGCAATCATTGCATTATAGAAGGACTACCTGTATTTGGTTTATTCATTTTTAGAAAAAAGATCTTCTAAAGTTTTTAAACATTAAAGGAGGACTCATGGCAGGAGGACTCAAAGCTGTGGTCTGTTCCTCTTGCTCCATGTGGGAGGCTGGGCACATTTCCAGTGTCTGGGGTCAGCACATTAGCAGGAAGTGCATCCAGCTGCAGCTCTTAGAAGTCCAGGTTTCAGAGATGGAGCAGTGGCTGGGGACATAGTGGAGCATCCATAAGTCTCAGAGCATTGTGGATAGCACATTTAGAGAGTGGTCACACCACAGATGAAATGACCTGAAGAAGGAAGGAAATGGGTGACACCAGGTAGTCGAAGAGAAACAGGCAGGTAGTTCAGGAGTCCCTTGGGGCCCCGTTCTCAAACCGTTATTCAATTTTGGAGGCTGATGGGAGTACTGGCTCCTCCAGGGAGTGCAGATACAACCAAGCTTTTGGCAATACTAGCAGCCCGACTGTACAAGAGGGGAGGAAGCAAGGAAGGGCAATAGTAAAAGGGGATTCCATAGACAGAGGAATAGGAGGGTGTTACTGCAGCCTTCAATATCATTCTAGAAAGGTATATTGCTTCCCTGATACTGGGCTCAGGATGTCGCTGAACAATTGCAGGGCATCTTGAAAATGGATGAATGTTCAAGCAGAGGTCATGGTACATGTTACTACCAATGACACAAGTAGAAAAAGGGATGACGTCCTGCATCAAGAATTCAGGGAGCTAGGCAGTGCAGATTAATGTGAGGCTTAACAGTTGGTGCAGGAGGATGGATTTTAGAGTCGTGGATCACTGCAACCATTTCTGGGTAAGATGGGACCTGTACAGGTGGGAAGGTCTATATCTGAACCAGAGCAGGACTAACATTCTTGTTTGCTAATGCTGTTGGGAGGAGTTTAAACTAATTCACCAGGGGGATGGACCACGGGCTGTTATCAGAATAAGGGCACAGAAGCTTACAGTAAAACAATTGAGTCAGAGGGAGTACAACTGTATTAATTTTCAAGGGAGTAAGGCAAAGTTGGATGATCTTTACTTTAATGCCAGGAGTATCACAGATAAAATGAATGAGTTAAGGGTGATGATTGAAACATGGAAGTTTGATATAGTAGCCATTGCAGAGACTTGGTTGAGGGAGGGGTAAGATAGGCAACTCAACGTTCCTGAATATAGAATCTTCAGGTGAGACAGAGGAAGGAGTAAAAGAGGAGGAAGCATTGCATTATTAGTTAAGGAGACAGTTACTGCAGTGAGGGGAGATGATGAGGGGGCATCAAATGAAATTTTGTCGGAAGGCTTAGGACTAAAAAAGGGACAGTCACATTGCATGGTTTTTATTAATCACCCCGAGAGTCAGCAGGAAATTGAGGAGCAAATTTGTGCACAATTCACAGAGGTGTGTAAAAATAATAACAAAAGGGTAATTACAGTCGGGATTTCAACTTTCCCAACATTAGTCGGGGTAGACATAGTGTTAAGAGTTTGGATGGAGTGCATTTCTTGAAATGTGTACAGGAGAAAGTTTTATATCAAAGTGAACAACGGGCGGATTTGTTCTGGGCCTAATTCAGGGGAATGAAGCCAGACAGGTGGTTGAGGTGGTGGTGAGGGAGTACTTCAGTGATAGCAATTGCAACATGGTACAAATAAAGCTTATTATGTACAAAGAAATGGACAAATTGCAAAACAAAAGTTTTGGATTTGTCGAGTGTAGATTTGGATCCATTTAATTAAACTTCATCTGCCACTCCTCAGCCCATTAGCCCATCCCAATCAATGTTACAGCCAACAGAGATGCAACTACATTGTTTTAGTGGAATAATTGTTAAGGGCTTGGGAATGCTGCAAGTTACACTGAACAAAATAGAAAAAGCTTCACTTTTGAGCCTGCACACACATCTCAATCTCAACTTCATCAGCAGAGTTGGAAGAGATGAAGAGCCTGGCAGAGATCAATAGTCATTCAGACATGGGTCTGGAAACAAATCATAAATTGTTCAACCAGTGAAGGGGCAATTGCTAAAAGGTGTCATTGAGCTTTCTGGACCCAAACTAGGAACCCAAGCAGAAGAAAAATCTCCTGGGAAATTACATATGTTAGCACAAAAGTGTAGGTTTAACATTGTCATCGTTGAAGAAGTCACAGTTTTCATAGGTCTGATGGAAATGTTTAATTCTCTGACTTCTGAAGCAGAATAGTTAATAACTGACAGAGACAGTGCTGCAATCTTTCAGTGCTGTGACTGAGAGTCTGAAAGATTGACATCACCTGTCAAACAACAGCAATGGGCAAGTGAAAACCTCAAGAAAGCTTATCTACATATGATTCCATGAGAGCCAAGCCAATATCCACAGATTCAGGACTTAGTCAAGAACCTGTCTGGTTTAAGCTATGATGATTATCTCTTCTTATTAGAAAGTAATTGTCTGGTTCAGAAATTTAGAATCCAGTAAGGTAGAATGAACTCTGTCCTGTCCAAGTGCATTCTGATAAAAGTATGAAAATTTGTGAGGGAATGTTGTAACAAGATCATGATTCTGAAGGTGTTAATGTTCATGTCACATTAGTCTCCACTCATTATGCTACTGTCACACAATGTCTGTGGGTGGAAGCAAGGAGTTCTACTCTAGCTTTCAGGGGGTTCAGACAGATTTGTTCCAGCTCTTTAAGATCCTGATAACTTTGCATGATAAAATGTGATATTTATTGCTGCCATGCAAGAACACCTCTTATTGTGTAAGAATAATGTCTCTTCTGTAGATATTCAACACTGATGTATTCTCCATCACTAATTACTCAAAATGCCTCAGACTCAGTAAAGACATTGGAAGACTGGTAGCAGCAAACCACCTCAAACAACCTTAAGCCAATACCACAGATTGGTGCAGGTGGCAAATAGCAAAAGATGCCAGCAGTGGTCTTTTGGGAAAATACAACCATGCACCATGTTTAAGATGCAAAGCAACATCGAACAAAACAATCCTCCACAGCACCTTCCAAAGCTGCAACATTTCTCACCTAGAACAACGAGAGCAGGTGCTTGAGAACTTCAGTACCCCTCTACCACCATCCTCCCCTACCCTGCCTCCCAAGATCCTCTTTAAATGAAACACCATGGTGTAGTGGAAATATATTACTGTTCCTTCATGGTCAGCTTCCTGACTCTCCCTCCTTTATAATATTGTTAAGGTGTCTGCATCTTCAAGGTGAGAATCCATACCACAATTTTGATATAAAAGTCGGTGTGCAGGAACAGCAAGTAATTAGGAAAGTTAATGGAATACTATGCTTTATTGTGAGGGGGAATGAATGCAAAAATGGGAAGAATATGCTTCAGTTATGCAGGACATTGGTAAGACAGCATCTGGAGAATTGTGTACAGTAGTAGTACTCTCCATTTTTAAGAAAGGATGTCAATGAATTGGAAGCAGTTCAGAGAAGAGTTATTACTCTAATATCTGCTCGAAGTGGGTTGTCTTAAGAGGACAGGTTGGACTCTGTAAGCTTGTAACTGCTGGAGTTTAAAACAGAAAGAAGTAACTTTACTCAAACATATAATCTGAGGGATCTTGACAGACTGAAAAGGATTAAAATCAACTAGGAGAAAGTGAGGCCTGCAGATGCTGGAGATCAGAGTTGAGGTCAGGCAGCATCCGAGGAGGAGGTAAATCGATGTTTCAGGCATAAGCCCTTCATCAGGCCCTCCTGATGAAGAGCTTATGCCCGAAACATCGATTCTCCTGCTCTTCGGATGCTGCCTGACCTGCTGTGCTTTTCCAGCACCACACTCTCAGGACTGAAAAGGATGCTTCCTCATGTGGATGAATCTAGAACTAGGATTCATTATTTAAACCTGAGCAGCTTCCCATTTAAGCCAGAGGTAAGAAGCATTTTTTCCCTTGCAAAAGGTCATGAGTCTTTGTAATGTTCTTCGTAAAGACAGTGGAAACAGAATGTTTGAATATATTTAAGGCAGCAGTAGCTAGATTCTTGATACGCAAGGAGGTGAAAGGTTATTGGGAATAAACTGGCAAGTGGTGCTGTGAAGCAGTGTCACTGGACCTGAAATGTCAACCCAACTTTCTCTCCACAGATGCTGCCAGACCTGCTGTGCATCTCCAGCAACTTCTGCTTTTGGTGTGGAGTAATCAGGTCAGTTTGCTTTTACTAAATGAATCAAGTTCAAGGGGCCAAATGGTCTACTCCTACTCAGAATGCATATTGTTAATGCATTTGTATGCTTTAAATTGTCTACAAGACACAATGGAAAGTGTGAATTCTTGAAAACATCTATTCATTTCCTTCGGCACATTGTTAATAACAAAGATATCATACTGAACCATAAAAAAAAAGCCATTAGTGAATTCCCAAATCCTATGTTCATCCAGAACCTTCAATGATTCCCTTGAATGGGTATTCAGCTGGTAAGATTCCTGTTGAATCAAGTACAAGCTGAACCTTTTGGACAATTGATAAAGAAGCTTCAAACATGGAAGCTTTGAACATCAGAAAGCACATTTCAAAGGACAAGGTAAATGATAATTTCATGATATTTAGTGAATTTTAATCTGTCACTATGAACCAAATTGTAACAGTCTTTGTTTTTAATGTAAAGCCATATAGTGTCATAGGCTGATTTACTTTGCTTGTTCAGCATTGTATGACACTGAGAGTAAACAAGCCATCTATGAGAATGAGGTTCAGACAGCCATGCAAGCTTCTGAAATACTCTCTGATTATATTATTGACTTAAAGGTCAGCGTAAGCCGTAAACTTTAATTTCCTTCCTTAATAAAAAAATAACTCAATAGAATGCATCCAAACGTCCAGAGATTCTGGTAAAAATAATGAGATTTACCTACGAAATAGTATCTGTCCAGGGCAACCCGTGAATTACAGCAAATGGCCCCATCATCTGTCCTATACATCAGGATGCTATCCTCATTAACAATATTGAATTATGTCCTCAGTTTGCAGCAGCACACTGGCCTGAAAGTCAAAAGCAATCAAACAAATGTGGCATGTGCATTTCACAATGAAGAATGGGCCTGCATCCAACAATACTGCAAAGAAGGTTGGCTACTTCAGTGTCCTGTGGTACTGCAGAGAGACTCTTTATTTAGACTCATTGAGCCATAGAGATATACAGCACAGAAAAAGACCCTGGGTCCAACTCGTCCATGTCAATTAGATATACTAAATAAATCTTGTCCCATTTGCCAGCATTTGGCCCATATTCCTCCAAACTCTTCCTATTCATATACCCAACCAGATGCCTCTTAAATATTGTAATTGTACCAGCCTCCACCACTTCCTCTGGCAGCTCATTCCATACACATACCACTCTTTTTGTGAAAATGTTGCCCCTTATGTTGCTTTTAAATATTTCCCCTCTCACCTTAAACCTATGCCCTCTAGTTGTGGACTCTCCCATTCCGGGGTAAAGACCTTGTCTATTCACCCTATCCGTGCTCCTCATGATTTTGTAAACCTCTATAAGGTCATCCCTCAGCATTCAACACTCCAGGGAAAATAGGCCCAGTCTATTCAGCCTCTCCTTATAACTCAAACCTTCCAACCTTGGCAACATCCTTGTAGATCTTCTCTGAACACTTTCAAGTTTCACAACATCCTTCTGATAGCAGAGAGACCAAAATTGCATTCAGTACTCCAATAGTGACCGAACCAATGTTCTGTACAGCTGCAACAAGACCTCCCAACTCCTCTACTCAATGCACTGACCAATAAAGACAAGTACACAAAACAGTTTCCTCACTATCCAACCTAGGTGTCACTCCACTTTCAAGGAACTATGAACTTGCACTCCAAGGTCTCTTTGTTCAGCAACACTCCCCAGAACCTTACCATTAATTGTATAAGTTCTGCTCTGATTTGCCTTTCCAAAATGCAGCACCTCAGATTTATCTAAATTAAACTCCATCTGCCACTTCTCAGCCCATTGGACCATCTGATCAAGATCCCATTATACTCTGAGGTAATCTTCTTTGCTGCCGACCAAATCTCCAACTTTGGTGTCATCTGCAAATTACTAACTGTACCTCCTGTGTTCACATCCAAATCATTTATATAAATGACAAAAAGCAGTGGACCCAGCACCAATCCTTGTGGCATACCACTGGTCACAGGCCTCCAGTCTGAAAAGCAACCCTCCATCACCACCTTCTGTCTTCTATCTTCGAGCCAGTTCTGTATCCAAATGGCTAGTTCTCCCTGTATTCCATGTGATCTAATCTTGCTAACCAGTCCAACATGAGGAACCTTTCCAAATGCCTTACTGAAGTTTATATAAATCACATCCACTGCCCTGCCTTCATCAATCCTCTTTGTTACTTCTTCAAAAAAATCTCAATCAAGTTCATGAGACAGGGTTCCCCATGCCCAAAGCCATGTTGACTAGCTTTAATCAGTCCTTGCTTTTCCAGATACAGGTAAACCCTGTCCCTCAGGACTTTCTCCATCAACTTGCTGACCTCCAATGTCAGGCTCACTGGTCTATAGTTCCCTGGCGTTTCTTTACTACATTTCTTCTGACCAAAGGAAACCATTTATTCTTGTGAAAGATTTCCTGATGTGGATATTTTGCAAATCAACCTATTCAATGTTGTTATTACACGCCTCTGCAGTAGCTGGAACTTGAACCTGGGCATCCTGGCTCTGAGTCAGGGACACCACCACTGTACCACAAGGCCTGATTTGCTGGAATATGATGAATGGCTGATGATTCCAGCCTCACTGCAGGCAGATTTCTTGCATAAAATACAAGAGATCCTCAAGAGTATCACAAAACACGGTGCATGGGCTCAGTCACTTGTGTGGTGGCTGGGAATTTGGCTTATGATGGGTTTTTTATGTATCTGAAATTAATTACATATTTTAGGTATTTCTAAAGACTTGGTGATTTATTTAAAAAAGAAAGACTTTGAGGCATTGCTTTAGAGAAAGTTCACCAGGTTAATTTCTGGAGTGGAGGATTTTCTTATGATGGGAAGTTGACTATTTTGGGCCTGTACTCATAGAGTATAGAAGAATGATTGAAAGTTGTAACACTCTTAGGGCAGTTGGAAAAGGAAATGTAGAGAGGTTGTTTCCCCTTGTTGAAGAGTCCAGGGCCAGAGGGTACCATCTCAGAATAAGGGGTCGCCCATTCAAGGGAGAGTTGAAAGGATTTTATTTTTCCTTTCAGATAGTAGTGATTGTGTGGAATTGTTTACCACAGAGGGCTGTAGTGGTTGGTTCATTAAATTTATTCAAAGTAGAGAGAGACAGATTTTTACTCAGTAAGGGAAACAAATGTTATGACAGATAAGGCAGATAAAGCTGAGGATAATCAGATCAGACATGATCTCATTGAAAGACAGATCAGACTTAATGGACCAAATGGCCTATTTCTGCTCCTATGTCTTATAACTTTTGTTTGATTTGTTTCTTCTGCAATTCAAGATTTGATAGAGAGTTCTGGAGCTATTTTTTAAGCTTAAGGGAAATTACAATAACTGAGAGTGAAAAGCTTTTTGTTTCACTTTGGACTTCGAGCGGGGTAGGCCGATTAGGTCCTTGGAAGAGGATGGCTGTATACTGTTCTTGAAAAGGGAATGATGTATAGTGGTTACATACTTAGAGTGAAGAGTTAGTATTAGTTCCAGACCAGAAGTGTTGGGATAAAACCCAGAAATGGTTACTTAGAGCTGAGTACTTTGAACTGCAAATATCTTTCTCTTAGAACTATCTTAAATATTCAGGTTTAAGATGGCTCTAAGAGAAAGAAAGCTGCAGTTCCCATTTAACATGTGAAGTTACAAATTACTTCAACCAACTAAGGTATGTGGTAGAGGGTCTCTGGGCTGAGTGTCATGTTCGTAGTATTTTGAATATTGTACAAAAGCTGTTTTCATTCTATTCAATTACATTTTGGGGTTATACTAACGGAATGTGTTTAAACATCATTGAACTTGTATTATAAATACTTAGTTTGGATTACGGTATTTTAATTTGCTTTATTTTGTAATAAATTTCTATTGCCTTGTTTAAAACAAAACCCGCCTCGTTGCATACTTATTTTTGTCATACTTTGTCAAAACCAAAAAAAGAAAAATATGATCTTTCAAGTCAGTTTCCTACCTGGGATCTGACCTGTCCAATAATTACGTCAGTAGGGATCATAACACAAAAAGAAGTTATTTCGAATTGTCAGGTACTGCGACGCACAGACCAGAACAACTGGAATCCTTCATCTTCACTCAATTTCCAGTGACTGGTTTTCTGTAAGAAGGAAATGAGTGGTGGCTGATGGAAAATATTCAGCCTGCAGTCTGGTTACTAGCGGTGTGCTGCAAGGATCTGTTTTGGGTCCATTGCTGTTTGCCATTTTAATAAATAACTTGGACGCAGGCAAAAGTGGATGGGTTAGTAAATTTGCAGATGATACTAAAGTCGGTGGAGTGGTGGAGAGTGTGGAAGAATGTTGCAGGTGGCAGGGGGACCTGGATAAACTGAAGAATTGGACTGAGAGGTGGCAAATGGAGTTAAATGCAGACAAATGTGAGGTGACTCACTTTGGGAAGAATATCAGGAAGGCAGAATACTGGGTCAATGGAAAGATTCTTGGTAGTGTGGATGTGCAGAGGGATTTTGAGGTCCACGTACATAGATCCCTGAAAGTTGCCATGCAGATTAATAGTGCAGTTAAGAAGGCATGCAATATGTTAGGTTTTATTGCTAAAGGGATTGAGTTCCAGAGCAATGATGTCATGCTGCAACTGTACAAAACGCTAGTACAGCCTAACTTAGAGTATTGTGTGCTGTTCTAGTCACCCCATTACAGGAAAGATGTGGAAGCATTGGAAAAGGTGCAGAGGAGATTTACCAGGATGTTGCCTGCTCTGAAGCAAAGATCTTATGAGGAAAGGCTGAGGGACTTGGGTCTGTTCACATATGAAAGAAAAAGGTTAAGAGGGGATTTATTAGAGACATTCAAGATGATCAGAGGATTAGATAGAGGGGACAGTGAGAGTCTTTTTCCTAGGATGATGATATTTGCTTGAATGAAGGGGTGATAGATTTAAGACAGATGTCAGAGGCAGGTTCTTCACTCAGAGTGATAAGGGTGTGGAATGCCCTGCCTGCCAATGTAGTTACCTCAGCCACATATGGGGCATTTAAACAGTCCTTGGATAAGTATATGTAAGATGATAGGATGGTGTAGGGGGATGGGCCTAGATTAGTTCACAGTTCGGCGCTATACCGAGAGCCAAAGGGCCTGTTCTGCGCTCTATTGTTCTATGTTCTATGATTGTATGTATTGATTAATGGAACATCTTATCCAGTTGTCATTTATTATTTTCCATATGAAAGCCTGTACACTATGATGGCTGAGACAGTCATTCAGGCTTTAAATGTGATCTTTGGAACACATGGATCTCACACCAGGTTGTCTCCAACAATAATCCAAAACTTGTCAATGACTACTTTGCACATTTTGTGGAAAACTGTTGATTTGTACATCTCACAATTTGCCCAAGATATCCCTAATTCACTAATGAAGCCAAAACAGAGTCTGATCTATGAAAGCACTATTTAATAAAATTTTCAGACCACATTCCTAAATTACAGACTGCTGCATTGCAGTGTGGGTTACCAGCAATTGACAGTTCATGCGCAGAAACCTCAAAACACAATTTCCTATTTCTCCCAAAAAATTACTTTAAAGCAAAAAGTCAAAGCTGACCAAAGAGTATATGAGTGAGTACAGTCTTACCAAAAACAGCAACCTTAAAGTATAATGGAGGAATCAGAACCAGGAAGATACTCAAGTTGATGGAAGGAGAAAATGTATGGATGAGAACCAAAAAAGGGAAGGAGTCATTATTCAGAGACATGATAATCAACTGAGATCTTATTTACTGCATATTGCAGAAGGTACTGACTTTGAAAACAGGAGTGTTCTTATTTTCTTGTCAATAAAACCAATCAGTTATGCATTTGGATTAAACAGAGTTTGAGCCAAAAACAATTAAAGAATTGGATACTAAAATCTCAATCAAAATCATGCAAGTCAAGAATCAACAGTTCAGAGAAAGACTTCAGATCTCCCAAGTATGGCAAGAAAACAATCAGGAAAACATTGTATTATGAAAATATGAATGGTAAAAATATAAAAGAATTTGCCAGGGCAGGGGGAGAAACTGTAATGTTAGGCTTTAAAATACTTAAAGCAGGACCTGTCATATGTAGGGGTATATATGACTGATGCTTGAGGAGAAACATCATAGTGGAGGCATACATCCAAAACTATGTGTCATTCCTCAATATATAACTAGCTAGTTACAGCTTCAATCTATCACAGACTCGGTAATCACTCCAAAACTAGTCTGCACAACTGTTTCTTTGCATATTCAGGAATATTCATATTTGATATTTTAATAATTTGCAATGGCAGAGAGTTGAATCAATGAATGATTGGTTGAACTTCCAATTTAAACTCACTTGTGTTTGCACTCAGCAGTTTTGCTATTCTTGAAAAATGGCTTGGAATTTTCTTTTACCATTGCACTGGTCACAAAGGGAAACTTAAAAATAATTGATGAAAGGGACCAAATTATTTGTGAGTGTTAATAAAGAATGTCAGAAAGTGAAGGTCTATTTTTTCAAATGAGCCGATATATTATTGATACCAAAAGCACAATATTGTTTATCCTATGAGAATATAATCAGATGTTAGTCAATTCTATGTGGTGTATATCTCTGGAGAATAAAATTTCTCCACTCAAGTCTGCTGCAAATAAAAACAGTTCAAAGTTTCAACAGATGGTGATCTATAATTCAAAATGATGTAGAGGCAATACAAGTCTAAATGTCTCTTTCTCAACTATTGAATATTTTTGCTGACATGCGGTCGGTTCCTATGAAAAATAGCTGAAAGGCCATTTGATCCTCATCCCATCATTGTGTAGGAAAACAGCCACCACACCAATGTCGCTGGCATTAACAGACAGTTTGAATGGCTGCTCTAACTCAGCACACCTTAAAACAATACAGTTGTCAATATAATGTCCATGGGTTCAAAGGCAATTTAACATTATTGTGACTAAACAATTTTTTTTACCTTGCTTTAACAAATTCATTAAAGCTGCCATTTACAGTGCTAGTGGTCGGGGCAGACTTGCAATAAAACCCACTCAACATAAAATTTCCACTTTTGTCCTGAGCAAGGGAAAATCCACTTCGCTAGATGTTCCATACCTTGTCTCATATTGCGGTTCAAAAAAGTCACTTGTGTTGTGGCAAATTCAGTTTTAATCAGATTTGTAACCAAGTTGGATTTTTGTAGTTGATCAAACAGCCCAGACAAGTGTTGTTAATGTTCTTCCTGCATTTGGTAAAACAACCAATTGTTGCCATGAATAACACAGTTACATAGTCACTCAATTGCTTATTGGTTAAGCATTGGAGCATTGTTGGTGGATTTTTCATTCAAATGTCTCGACCTTTCACTGGATAATATCCATCCAGTGTTACAAAATCTAATATGTCTTTTGTTCTATCAGTCAATAGAACTTACCAATATCATCTTAACAAGTCAATTTTAGTGTCAAAATGTGCATAGGCAATTTGTTCAATACACTCCTACCATTTTAGAATAGATTTGAGTCCTTTTTTCTTTATCAGATTGGCTTTGCAATAATCAGTTCAAATTCTTCGTGATCCACCTGGTTTCAACAACACTGTGGTCGGTGAACTCACTGTAGTCATTATAAGGAGGTCAGCCAGGTGGATCACATAGAATATGAGTTCCCTGCTTGGGGCTGTTAATCTGGTCCAATCAGGGAGCCCTGGCTGACAGATAAGAACAGGACTGTCCTCCCTCCAACTCTATTTTGATTTAGTCCCTACCCTCCCCCTCACTGTTTTGATCACACTTTGATGTGAAGGGCAGTGTTTGTCACTGGCCACCCGGGTGTTTTCCTATCTTCCTGGTGGTGGAATTTGAATAAAGATTGGTGCACTTTGTGTCTTTCACTGTGTCTCACACCTGCACACACACACCATGGGTGCTGGGGAAAAAAATAAGCACTACCGCACTTAGATGGTAGTGTGGGGGTTCAAAAAAAAAAGAAAAAAGAAAAAAAGAGAGAAAAAAAAATACACAGGTTTCTCCCCTGCAACCAAAAAAGAAGAACAGGAGTGTCAGACATCCTGTTCACTCAGAACTGGTCTGAGGAAGCTGGATGGTGACTTGATGACAGGACACCAACCTCTGGCACCATGCCGTTATTTGGGAACCTTGACTGGTTCAATCCTGCCATTGAAGAATAGGCCCACAACGTGGAATGAATTATTTTTTCTGGCAAATGACAATGGGGCAGATGAAAGTCAACACGTAATTCACGTGATAGTTTGTGGACGTGCAGCCTTTTTGGTTATTAGGAGCCCAACTTTCCCTGAGGTTCACTTACCACTGA
Organism: Chiloscyllium plagiosum; assembly: GCF_004010195.1. Classification (NCBI taxonomy): domain Eukaryota; kingdom Metazoa; phylum Chordata; class Chondrichthyes; order Orectolobiformes; family Hemiscylliidae; genus Chiloscyllium; species Chiloscyllium plagiosum. The sequence goes on from NC_057714.1 coordinate 77,303,564, forward strand.
TTGTTATAAAAGGCTTGAACCCAACCTTGATGAGGCAAAATTGGTTGAGAAAGATTCACCTAATTGACTCAACATTTTTCAATTAGAAAATGCCTGCCTGAGTGAAGTCCTAATTAAATACCCAGATGTTTTTCACGAAGCTCTTGGGACTATCAAAGGAGCTAAGGCCACCTTGCTTGTTGACCAGGAGATAATTCCACAATTCTGCAAGGCCTGCCCAGTTGCCATTTGCCCTGCCAACAATAGTAGAAGCAGAAATCAGGAGGCTGGCAGGTGAAGGAATCGTCAATCCTGCCCAGTTTGTGGAATGGGCAGCACTGCTCATACTAATTGTGAAGCCTGATGGGGTCAATTTGCCTTTGTGGGGATGTTAAACAAACAGTAAACTGCCTTTGCAGCTGGATAAATACCTAATCCATCGTATAGAGGACTTATACGCAAAGCTGGCAGGTGGGCTGTCCTTCACAAAGTTGGGCATGAGTCATGCGTACTTGAAATTGTAGTTCGATAAAGATTCCCAGACATATGCTACAATTAATACCAATAAGAGCTTGCACCAATATACGGTACTGCCATCTGGGGTTGCGTCAGCCTGTGCAATTTTTCAGTGGACGATGGAGAACATTTTACAAGGTCTGCCCCAAGTCACCATTTATCTAGATGATGTGCTAATAACACGGAAGACCAATAAGGAGCACTTAAAGAACTTGGACATAGTCCTTTAGATATTTTTCCCAGGCTGTTGTATGCTGGTAACCAAGTGACCTATTGGGCTACAGAGTCAACAAGACCAGATTACACCCATTGGAAAATAAAGGGAAGGCGATCAAAGGTGCCCCAGCTCCCACACCTGTACTGGAGCTTAGGTCTTGCCTTGGGTTGATGAATTATTATGGTAACTGGCCTCCATCCTGGCACCTTTATGCCAACTCCAAAAAAAGGGTCAGCCTTGGAAATGGTCGCATAGCCAAGACACAGCCTTCAGGAAAGTGAATAAACAGCTATCATCCTCTAAGGTGTTGCCACAACAAACGAGATCTGGTACTGACATGCAATGACTTCACACATGGCATCAGGATAATATTACCTCTTAGGTGACCCAATGAAGAGGAACACCCAATAGTTTCTACATCCAGGAATTTGGCGAATGCAGAGTGTAAATATGCCCAAATAGGGAAGGAGGGTTTGGGGGTCATATTTGGAATCAGGAGGTTCGACTAATACCTTCACGAATGTACATTTGTGATTATAATGAACCACAAACTCCTGCTAGGTCTTCTTAAAGAGGCCAAGGTAGTCCCACCCATAGCTTTAGGCCAAATCTAGCAATAGGCTCTAATACTAAGTGCATATAATTAGAAGTTGGAACACCGTCCAGAAGGCCAAGTAGCAAATGTGGATGCATTGAGATGCCTTCTCCAGGCAGCTACATCACCAATGGTACTGCCACTGGAAGAGTCCGTAATGATTCTAAATTTTCTCAACATATTTCCAGTCACAGATGACAATATTAAACATTGAATGCAGAATGATTCATTCCTGGCAAAGCTGAAACAGCTGGTGATGACGGGGGAATCCATAAAGGCCATCACAATCAGAATTGAAATCTTTTTGGACCCGGAGACACCAGATCACCATAGTGGATGGCATATTATTATGGGGAGCAAGAGTGATTGCCCCGAATAAAGGACACTGCCAGACACTGGCTGAACTCCATCAAGGTCATCCAGTGATTTCTAAAATGAAGATGTTGACAAAAGGTGAGGTCTGGTGGCCAAGCTTGGATGCAGGCTAAGCTACATTGGTGAGGTAGTGTCCAGTGTGCGAACAAGGACAAAATTAACCACCAGCAGCTCCTCCACATTCGTGGAAAGGCCAGATAAACCCTGGAGATGGTTATCTGTCAACCATGCAGGTCCTTTCATGGGCTCAATGTTCTTCATCATTGTGGCTGTCCAATCAAAGTGGCTGGATGTCCAGAGTTCATTCCTCAAACACAGGAACAATGACAGAAAAACTGCGTGCAACTTTGGCAATACATGGACTCCCAGAACTGTTGGTCACAGATAACAGGCCATCGTTTGCAAGCAGGGAATTTGAGTACATCCTAAACTAAAATGGTATTGCATATATAAGCTCAGCACCATACCATCCACCATCCAATAGCTTGGCAGAAAGAACAGTACGAATTTTGAAAGCAGGCTTAATGAAACAGCCTACAGTTTCACTAGATATCCCATTCTGTCCCTGTTCCTATTTGATTATCAGACCACCCCTCGTGCAACTGCAGAAGTATTTCCAGCAGAGTTGTTAATGGGGAGAAGTCTCCAGACCAAATTCGGGTCAGTGCAACAGTCCTGAACAAGCACATGGACCATATGAAAGCTGCATATTTGCAAACTGCGGCAGCAAAAAGTGCCGGGCTCCTCGACAGCCTTTGCGACTGCTCTGCAATCCATGGGTCCTCCTTCTCCATCAAGTGTTGAAGATACCTCAGAATCTGAGAGGGACATGGTTGGTTATCAATGTCATGCTGCCTTTACCACCTGAATAAGAGAATAAGTTTCTTCCGAGATACTTCGAGTGCAAGAGGCAAGCTACTGCATGCCGCGTGTATCAGAGACAGAGTTGGAGGAACCTGACCCAGTGCTAAAACACCCCAGAAGGAGCCACCAAAACAAAACGGGCCTATGTCTCCCTCAGAAGGGGAGGGATGTACAGATTATAATTAGGTCAGCCAGGTGGATCTCATAGAACATGAGTTCCCTGATTGGGGATGTTAATCTGGAGCCCTGGCTGACAGACATAAATAGGTTGGTGGAGCCTGTGCCCCACAACCTGAGCCGCCTCCGAAATTTTAATTTTGTTTTGTTTAGGGAGGTGAAGAGAAAGGCCTTGTACAGACTGCTGCTGCACACCGTCCACCTCTTCTCCCTCATCCACCGTCCGGACACGCCTTGGCGTGCCCATTTGCCACCGGGCGGTGGGGATCCCCAGTGGAGGGCTCTCTACGCAGGAG
>NC_057714.1:77308552-77365143 GCF_004010195.1 Chiloscyllium plagiosum
GGACTACTGGTCGGTCCGTGGCGGGTGGACTCTCTGCCGGAGGAGTTACGGGGTTTCAGCTGGAGTACCACCCATCTCCTCTACCTGGGGGTCTACCTCAGCCCGGCTGAGGAATCCTGGCCGGCCAACTGGCAGGAGCTGGAGGCCAAAGTCTCGGCTCGCCTAGGCCGCTGGACAGGACTGCTCCGCGTGCTATCTTACAGGAGTCGAGTGCTGGTCATAAACCAGCTGGTGGCCGCCATGCTGTGGTACCGGCTGGTCACTTTGGTCCCTCCTCTTGGCTTTGTCGCTGGCATCCAGAGAACGTTGGTCGATTTCTTCTGGGACAAAAAGATGCACTGGGTCGCCGCGCAGGCTCTGAGTCTCCCTATTGAGGTGGGCGGTCAGTCGCTGGTGTGCGTCCGCACCCAGGTCGCGTCGTTCCGCCTTCAGACCTTGCGGCGATACCTTTACGTCGAGCCTCCTCCTAGGTGGTGCGCCCTGGCGACGTATTTTTTCCGCCAGGTGCGTAACCTCAACTACGACACGCAGCTCCTGTTCGTCGACCGTGACGGTTTGCAGGTCGCCCTCAAGACGCTGCCTGTCTTTTACCAGGACCTGATCACTGTCTGGGACATGGTCGAATCGCGTCGCGCCTACCCTCCGGCTGGAGTAGCGGCTGTCGTCAGGGGGCCGTTGCTCAGGAATCCGCACCTCCGTACTTGCGGGTTCGAGTGGCTGTCGGAGGGGAGGGCCGCGGCGGCGAGGGTGACCAGGGTCGGGGACGTGCTGGGTGCCGGGGGCCTGGGCTGGACGCTGCCGCAGGACATAGCAGGCAGGGCAGCGGTAGACGTCCGGTACGTGGCCACCGCCATCCGACGCCTCAAAACGGCGGTGCTCTGACCCGGCGTAGTACAGCAGTTGGAGGACGCTCAGGTGTGCGGTGGGATCCCGTCCGCGCTCACCCCAGCCCGGGCGGAATTTCACATTGGCCCCAAGGTCCCGTACTTCCCGCGGGAGCCTGTGCCCCACAACCTGAGCCGCCTCCGGAATTTTAATTTTGTTTCTTTCATAGATGTACAAAGGCTGGCCCTGTATAGACTGCTGCTGCACACCGTCCACCTCTTCTCCCTCATCCACCGTCCGGACACGCCTTGGCGTGCCCATTTGCCACCGGGCGGTGGGGATCCCCAGTGGAGGGCTCTCTACGCGGGAGTCCTCCCCCTTTCTCTCGGGGATCTGGGGTGGAGGGTGCTGCACGCAGCAGTCCCCTGCAACCGCAGATTGCGGTGGTTCACGGACTCCCAGCCCAACTGCTTGTTCTGTGGCGCTGTGGAGTCCGTGGACCACGTGTATATTGGGTGTGGGCGTTTGCACTCCCTTTTTGATTTTCTGAAAAACCTTCTCCTCTGTTTTTGGCTGCACTTCAGTCCCACGCTCCTGATCTTTGGGCACCCGGTACGGAGGAGGGAGGGCAGGTCTGAAGACCTCCTCGTGGGTCTGCTCCTGGGCCTGGCCAAACTGTCCATAAATAGGTCCAGGCAGCGGGCCGTGGAGGGGGTCGTTAGGGCCGACTGCCTGCCCCTCTTCTGCGGTTACGTTAGGGCCCGGGTGTGCTTGGCGAAGGAGCACGCGGTGTCCACCAACACCCTGGAGGAGTTCAGGAAGAGGTAGTCGCTGCAGGGAGTGGGGTGCATTATTTCCCCCTCCAATTCTATTTTGATTTAATCCCTGCCCTCCCCTTCACTGTTTGATCACACAGCATTGCCCTTTGATGAGAAGGACAGTGCTTGTCACTGGCCACTCGGGTGTTTCCTTTCTTCCTTGTGGTGTAAATTTGAATAAAAAGCCGTGCACCTTGAGTCTGTCACTGTGTCTCACACCTGCGCACACACAACATGGGTGCTGGGGAAAAAATAAGCACTACCGCAGTTAGGCAGTAGTGTGGGGGTTTATATAAAAAAAAATAAACAGGCGTGTCAGCTGTTCTGTTTACTCGGAGAGCTGGCTCTGAGGGAGCTGGATCAGTGTCAAGGACTCTACACGTGTAAGTAAAGGGAGACTTGGTGACGGGATATGGGCCTCTGTGAAGTTGTTTCAATAACCTTAGCCAGTGTAAGAATTGAACCCATGCCGTTGGAGTTAATCTGCATCACAAACTAGCGCTATTGCAAATGCCTCAAGGAAATAATCTTAAAAAAAATAAATAGGAGTGTCAAAAGTTCGATTCACTCTGAGAGCTGGTTCTGTGGGAGCTGGACCAGTGTCAAGGACACTCCATTGGTAAATAAAGGGTGACTTGGTAATGAGATATCGGCCTCTGGGGAGTTATTTCACTCACACCAGTATGAGTTGGTTCAATAATGTCATTTTTGTCATGAACTTGATCCTTTCCTTCACTTAGAGTTTGAATTGAGTTTGTGAAGATTTTATTTTATATGTAAAACACATCCCAACTTAAACAGCATATGTTGCTCAATCCACTTTTCCTGGCCTATTCCCGCAAATAGATTTATAATTTTGTAATAGATTTTCTAGACTTTAACAGGTATTCGGGAAGATAAAACTTGATGCTTCCAAACATTTCAAGTACGTCTATATTATGTCGTCTGATTGCTGTAGTCAATTTTTGAAGTTTCAAATTCTGATTCATTCTACAATTGTTCTGGCATTTGTATTTAAATTCCAAGTTCTCTCATTACCAATAATACACTTTTTCACAACTATCATCCATTTCATAATACCTTTTCAACTTATTAACAGATACAATCATTGATTCTTTCCTCTGTCTGAAGTGCTCACTACATAGAGGGTTGGGCCTGGGTGAAATGCTCTTCAGAGGGTTAGTGTGAACTCGATGGTCTGAGTGGCCTGCTTCTACATTGCAGGGATTCTATCTATTGATAATTCACATCACTGAGTTTCTTTTTAATTTGAAAAAGTCCATTGAACCTTGCTTTCAATAGTTCCCCAGGAACAACACTAACACTTTGCCTCTAGCAACAACATGTCAAACTTTGGTCATTTATCTCCTCTAGATTCATTGGTGAGTACCTTCAATGCTTTTGGCCAATTCCCATGTGTCGGTCAGTTTTGTCTAAAATTTGAAACATAGCCTGAAGCATCTGTAGTTTAGTTCATCAACTTTTCCTTAATTTAATTAAAGAGGTCTTCTTAGTTCATGTCCAATTTGTAGTTCAAAAGAATGACATTTTATGGGTGCTTTTGGAGCAACCTTAATAGTAAATAGAAGCAAAGGAATTCTCTTAGTTCAATCATGAGTATATCCTTGACAAAAAGCTATAATCAGGGAAACTTTGATAATGTCTTTCCAATGCATCTTGAGATTGTTGGCGATAAGTAGAAGCTATAAATCATTCTATTCCCAAAATATTGATAATTTCTTAGAATATTTGTGATATAAAATTTGAAACTTGATCTGATTACATTTCTTTGGGCGATTCTTTTCATGAAAATGTTAAACTAACTTTTCTACATCAATAGCCAGATGCCATTAATTCTAAATCCAAGCATTAAAGTAAATGGTGTATATATCACACACCTTACACCAGACCTTGAACTATTCAGCTCTAATATTAATTGCCTGCTGTTGTGGTTCTGTTCGCCGAGCTGGAAGTTTTTGTTGCAAACGTTTCGTCCCCTGGCTAGGCGACATCATCAGTGCTTGGGAGCCTCCTGCGAAGCTCCCAAGCACTGATTATGTCACCTAGCCAGGGGACGAAACGTTTGCAACAAAAACTTCCAGCTCGGCGAACAGAACCACAACAACGAGCACCCGAGCTACAAATCTTCGCACAAACTTTGATTAATTGCCTGCCTTAGAGGAAATAATTTCTTGTTATGAATAGGAAGGGTTTGGAGGGATAAGGGCCAGGTGTTGGCAGGCAGGATTAGATTGGGTTGAGATATTGGTTGGCATGAACGAGTTGGACCGAAGGGTCTGTTTCTGTGCTGTACATCTCTATGACTATGACTCTATTTACACTTTCTATTGATCTTTCCATCTCTTACAACATTAGAGAAGCAAAACACAAGTAAACCTTCCAGAAACCTGAAAAGTCTCTTTCCATCATGCCCTCTTAAACTGAGATCTCATCTTATGCCTTTGTTTCTGTCCTTTCCAAAGTCACAATACTTTTATTATATGAACTGATCAAAGCTGGATACAGTATTGCAACTGAGATCAAACTAAGGTATTGCAAATAATGAGTTTTTTTGTAGTAAGAATTATCCTGTGAATATACCCTTCAAATACATTTGCTTTAGTTAGAGTTTTGTAGCAGTGGTCATAATCCTTTAGAAAGAAACACTCTAAAAGATCTGGAGATCCTTTCACTGCCGAATGTGAGGCTCCACTCCTCAATCCCAGGTTAGGCATATAGATACTAGAGAAATTCCAGTTCCTCACTCCCACTTGCCCCCTCACACTCAGAATGCCTTATCCAAGATACTCTATTCCCCTTTACCCATCTCTATGTTGCCTCATATCCCTAAACCATCCATTGGCATGGTCCTTCAAATTCCATTACCAAATTAATGCCTACTTCCACACATTACCCTTTCCCACGCCAACTCATAGAGCACCACAAGTGTCAACAAGAGAAAGGCAGGAGGTTTAAAGGGGATTTGAGGAAATATGTTTTGACTCATAAAGTGATGGGCATCTGGAATGAGAGAGAAAGTGAGGGCTGCAGATGCTGGAGATCAGATCTGAAAATGTGTTGCTGGAAAAGCGCAGCAGGTCAGGCAGCATCCAAGGAACAGGAGAATCAACGTTTCGGGCATAAGAAGGGCTGAAGAAGGGCTTATGCCCGAAACGTCGATTCTCCTGTTCCTTGGATGCTGCCTGACCTGCTGCGCTTTTCCAGCAACACATTTTCAGATCTGGAATGAGAGGGCAGCTGAGGCAGATAACCTCATAATCTTTAAAAAGTACAGATGAATATTTGACAAGTGAAAGGCAGGAGGTTTAAAGGGGATTTGAGGAAATATGTTTTCACTAATAAGGTGATGGGCATCTGGAATGAGAGGGCAGCTGAGGCACATAACCTCATTATCTTTAAAAAGTACAGATGAATATTTGAAATGGTCATATCATTTTAGACTATGGGCCTAGTGTGGGAAAGTGGGACTAGTCGAGGGAGTCGTTTTTTTTAGTGGTAGAGACATGAGGGCCTCTTCTGCATTATGTAATTCTATGAAGCTTCACCCATGCACATGAAAAAATGCATTTGGATTATTTAAAATTCTATATTGCAAATTGTACATTAATGAGATAAGAGCTCTCATTGTGACACCTTTTCATACTTCTCGACAGCTAAGCCTTTATACCTGAAACCTCACTCCCATGTTGCCCTGAGATTAAATTCTATATTTTTATTCATTTGTGGGACTTGGGCATGGTTGGCTGGCCAGCATTGATAGCCCATCCTATTTGCCCTTGAGAAGGTGGTAGTGAGCTGCTCTCTTGAATCTCTGCAGTCCACTTGCTGTGGGTTGATCCACAATGCCAGTAGGGAGGTAATTCCAGGACTGCGAAGGAACGGCGGTATATTTCCAAGTCAGAGTGGTGAGTGGCTTGGAGGCCAACTTGCATTTGGTGTTCTCAAGTACCTGCTGCCCCTGTCCTTCTAGATGGAAGTGGTCGTGGTTTTGAAAGGTGCTGTCTAAGGATCTTTGATGAATTTCTGCAGTGCATCTTGTAAATAGTAGACACTGCTGCTACTGAGAGCTGGTGTGGAAGGGTTGAATGTAAGTAGATGTGGTGCCAATCATGTGGTTGAGTTGTCCTAGATGGTGTTAATCTTCTTGAGTATTGTTGGAGCTGCACCCGTTCAGGCAAGTGGGGAGTATTCCATCACATTCCTGACTTGGGCCTTGTAGATGGTGGATAGAATTTGGGTGTCAGGATGTGAGTTACTCGCTGCAGTATCCTTAGTCTCTGACCTGCTCTTGTAGCCACTGTGTTTATGTGGTGAGTTCAGTTCAGTTTCTGGTCAATGGTAACCCCAAGGATGTTGACAGTGGGGGATTCATAGATGGCAATACTGTCAAATTTCTCTTATTGGTGATGGTCATTGTCTGGCATTTGTGTGGCACAAATGTTCCTTCCCACTTGTTAGTCCAAACCTGGATATTGTCCAGATCTTGTTGCATTTGAGCATGGACTGCTTCAATATCTGAGGAATTGCGAATGGTGCTGAACACTGTGCAAACGTTGGCAAGTATCCCCACTTCTAACCTTATGACAGAGGGAAGGTCATTGATGAAGCAGCTGCAGATGGTTGGACCTTGGACACTTCCCTGAGAGGCTCCTGCAGAGATGTCCTGGAGCTGAGATGACTGACCCTCCACAACTATAACCATTTTCCTTTGTGCCAGGTATAACTCTAACCAGGGGAGTGTTTGTCCCCTGACACCCATTGATTCCAGCTTTTCCAGGACTCCTTGATGCCAGACTGGGTCAAATGTGGCCTTGATGTCAAGGGCTGTCACTCTCACTTCACCTCTGGAATTCAGCTCTTTTGTCCATGTTTGAACCAAGGCTGTAATGAGATCAGGAGTTGTGTGACCCTGGCAAAACCTAAACTCGGTATCACTAAGCAGGTTGTTGCTGAGTGGTTGTGGTTCGCAGGATTCCTTCAGCTGCCCAATTTTTACACTCTGACTTCCAGAGACCAGGGATTCCAGAATCCACTTTCAGTGTAGACAGCTGGTTATATGAAGTATTGGCTGCTGGGAATCAGGCTTATGCAAGCTATGCTCAGTCCCCAGTCCTGCCCCTACAATATGGAGATTTCAGATGTGACCTGGAATTCACAACTTCAGCCATTTTTGCCATGGAGGAATCCATACAGTGTAGGTAGAGGCCATTTGGCCTATCAAGTCTGCAACAACCCTCCATAGAGCATCCCACGCAGACCCACCCCATCCCTGTAACCCCACATTTACTATGGCTAATCCACCTAGGCTGCACATTCGTGTGCAATGGAAGGAAACCAGAGAACCCAGCAGAAACCCACACAGACAATGGAAGAACATACAAACGCCACACAGCCAGTTGCCCAAGAGTGGAGTTGAACCCAGGTCTCTGTCACTATGAGGCAACAGGTCTAACCACTCAGCTACCCGTTGCCATCATGTTGAAAACCTAGGTCTAATTCTTCCCTCTGAACAGGATATACATATTTGGTATTTTATGATGAAATCTGCAGTTTGTGGGGCAGTAGAGAGATTGCAAGCTGTGGTTTAAATGGAGGACTGATCAAATGCACTGTCTCATATACTGTCCAGCTTTAATATTGCAGTTCCTTGAGGAGAATATTGCAAAAAGTTTATTATAGACCAACTGTTTAAATCTACTGAAGCCAACACCACAGACTGCCCTCATGCATCGTATTTTTAAAATTTTTTTCAAAAATAAATGAAGGTATGACATAGTCCATGCCCAAACATTGTTCTCTACTGCAATCCCCTGCAGTGTAAGACCACTTCTGCGAAAAGCTTCTATCATTTAAAGAAACTTCCATACACAGTGCCTTGCCACAAACTTTTTGAAAATAAAGTGGATAATTTTTATTGAATTGCCATCATCCAGAGAACTAGTGACCCTTTCAAATATTCAGTCAAATCGCTCTGACATTTCTTTTTAGGAAATCATTTAGATTGTCCCTAAAGTGGCCTTCTCATTCTCAGTAATTATTTATTATACACCGGGTGATTCTTGAAGTATTTTTTTTCAATTTCTGAACTAATGGTTTCCCGTTGTGATTACTTTCATTCTGTTACCCTGCTGTTACTCCCACACTGATGTATAGCCAAGACGTGCTGCTTAATTGGTGCTCAGTTTGCTTCCCAATTCCTTTTCTTCAGAAAATAATTTTCCAAATATTACCCATCACAACCTCTACACTTCTCCTGCTGCCAAATGCATCAAATTCAAAACATTTATTGGATGAAGTAAAGGTAATAGAGTTTCTTAACTTTCTATTGTTGCAATAATTCCTTCAGCAGGAAACCCATACATTTTATCCTGAAAGAAAATGCATTGTTCACAAATCAGAGAAGTGAATAGATCATTTTTAAGGAGGCAGAGAGGTGTAATGTTGAGAATTCTCAGTAGCTGCAGTTTGATGAGATTTCTTATTTTGTAACAATGACATAAATTGGCAATCAACAAAAAGGACATGCTTATTTGAACTTGGCCTCACTAATCTGCCTGCCATAGATTCATCTGTCCGTGACAGTATCAGTCAGAATGACCATTATACAGGCATCTTGGAGATGAAGTCCAATCTTGACTTTGAGGATACCCTCCATCATGTTGTGTAGCACTAAGGTCATGCTAAATGGGATAGACATCAAACAAATCTATCAACTCAAACTTGGGCATCTGTACAGTGCTGTGGGCCATCAGCAGCAGCAGAATTCTACTCAACCACAATTTGCAACCTCATTGCCCAGCATAGGTCCCATCCTACCATTATCTTCAAACCAAGCCATCAACCCTGTTTCAATGAAAAGTTCAAGAGGGCTTTCCAGGAACAGCATCAGGCATATATAAAAATGAGGTGTCAACTTGATGAAGCTACCAAACAGGACGACTTGCATTCCAAACAGCAGAAAATGCATATAATAGTGCTGAGCAATGCCAGAACCAATGGATAAGATCTAAGCCCTACAGACCTGTTATATCCAGTTATGAATGCTGGTATACAATTTAACAACTCACTGGAAGTAGGGCCCTACAAATCTCCCTGTACTCAAAAATGGGAGAATATAGCACTAAAGACAAGACTGACCCATTTGCATCGATCTTCAGTCAGAAATCTGAACTGAGTGATCTACCTCAGCCTCCTCCAGAGATCCCCAGCATCACAGATACCAGGTTTTAGCCAATTTGATTTACTCCAAGTGATTTTCAGAAACAGTTGAAGACTCTTTCCCAAGCAATATGTACCACCTACAAGGTGCACTGCAATAACCCACCAAGCCTTCCTCAACAGCATCTTCCAATTTCATAACCGCTACCATCTAGACGGTCAAGGGAAGCAGATGCACCACCCCCAAGCACCACCATACATCATCCTGACTTGGAGCTATATCATCATTCCTTTATTAGTTTATTAAAATAATGGAACTCCCTACTAAACAGTACTGTGGATGTATGCAAGCCTCATGGATTGCAGTGGCTAAAAAAGACAGCTCACCAGCTCTTTCTCCAGGGAAATAAGCTAGGCAATTAAGGTTGCCTCTGCTAGTAATGCCAACATCCCATGAAGAAATTTGTAACATATTACAGAGTACGACATACACTCTGTGTATGTCAGTTCCTGCTCTGGCATTCCATTCTGAGAGTTATCACATATGATTCTCCATGAGGTCAGCCATTCTCTTAATGCTGAACTGTTGTACTTAAAGCCATGGACCGTAGTAGTATACGGAATATAGATACAGTCCCTTTCCAGTTAATCCTGAGGTCTGGCACTTGTACTAAACTGAGAATGGCTGTTTGTCCCTTGCCCTCTCAGGAACATGTTCCACAGTTCACTTGCTTGTTTCATCTCCTCCTGCTCATTCATAATGTGCTCTTCACCCAGTGCCATCTAACTAAGCACATGCAAGAACACACAGCTGTGAGTGTACCTGTGCGAATGCAGACAGCTCTGTCGAGGGAGGCCTATCTATCCCAAACTCAAGGACTGAAGTATTCATGATCTTCAATTTGACCCCAAAGTTTGATAAAATAAAGGTAGAAGTTTTTCAGCTCTTTGGATAGTATCACAATTTAACTGAGAAAAGTGCATTGTTAATCATGCAACACTACTCCACAACCTATCACAATAAAGTATAAATGTGTAAATGAAACCACTAAAACAATCAGTTTCCCTGACTGACTGCTATTATGGACAAAAGTAATTTATAACAGTTTTCATCAATCACTGTGAAATAACTCTATTTATTGTAATATCAATATCTCCAACAAAATCAGAGAAAAGAAAAGATTTTTAATCTACTGCTATAGAACTTAAACTCACGCTCAATCATGATGAAGACAGACAAAAGACAAACAGTTTAACACAGATACTATGGGTGGAAAACGAATATAGACCGGTTAAAAAAAAAGCCAAAGATCAAAACTCCAGATTAAAAACTAGAAAGTTATTTTTGCATTGTTCTTTTTCTTCTCGCAATCATGACAGGGTAATGGTGATTCTTCAACTTGATGGTTGGTCAAGTAAATCCACGTCTTTTATTAAAAATCTTTCTTTTAAGATACCTTGGTTTTCATTCTTCTTCTCAAAGCGAAAGAGAGAGAGAGAAAGGGATGGTTGTTTCTGTTTGCAGGCTCCAAATGTTTCTCCCCGCTGCAGATACTTGCAACTTTTTAACACCATGCAGCTCAATCAATTAGAACACTACTGTCAGGCCGAATTCCCGTAACTCAAAGGATTCTCTGTGTCAACCAGTCTTGAATTCTCTCTTTTGCTGCTTCAAAATACAGCATTGTATTGCACAGCTCAAAAAACATGCAACACTGTTTTTTTCTAATTATAAAACTCTGCTGGTATTTCAGTTTATTGTTCTAAGTAAAAAAAATGGTCTCTTACAACAGCAGTTAAAGTAGACAATCAGACAATTGACACAATTGTTGCTATGCAGGCTGACAGGTATAGCTCATGAAGTTTACTTCCCCTTGCCTAAGGAATCATCTATGAAGCAGCCAGACAGGCTATTTTAAGTGCATACAGTTAGAGCCAGAGGTATACCAACAAAAATTCCATACTCTTGATAAATGGCCTGACCAGAAATGCCAGGAAGTTGAATGCCTTTAGCATCTTGTTTTTGGCCAGTGAGTGTGAGCACTTAAAATTGAGGCCACCTACAAACACATTTGTGAGGTTAAAATAATCCCTTACCACTCTAAACTCTTGTAGAAGAGCTGAGAATGCATAAAAAGTAAAATTACCAAAGCCCCTCTCTTTCAAAGGTCAGAAAGTAAAACCAACAGTAACGTAAGCTGAGAGTTACCACACTTCAGGCAAGGGATAGGGTTGATAACGTGGAACCTTCATCATAACCTTAGCAGGTGCAGGAATTAAACTCACACAGTTGGTATAACTCTATTACAAGGTAAAAACAAGGACTGCAGATGCTGCAAACCAGAGGCTAGATTAGAGTGGTGCTGGAAAAGCACAGCAGATCAGGCAGCATCCGAGGAGCAGGAAAATTGACGTTTCGGGCAAAAGCCCTTCATCAGGAATAGAGGCAGGGTGTCTGCAGAGTGGAGAGACAAACGAACCATCCAGCCAACTGAGCTAACCAACATCTGCAGTGTCTCCTTAGGCATGACTGTTTAGCAGATTAGCTATGCCCAAAGGGAATGGTGATCACTGATTGTTATAAACAGACAGAGAGATAAATTAGCATTCTCAGAGACATTGAGATCTTGATAGTGGGAGAATGGAAGATCTTTCATTTAGAAACAAGTTAAATTCCAGTGTGCTAATTAAATGTCTCATGGGAAGGAATATAAAGAGTGAGTGTACTTATTAAGGACTTGGTAACAGCGGGAGTCATTCTAAGTATCAGTGTAACTGGCATGATAATGAAGCTTTTAATTGTTATGTATCACGTTTTTATAGAGCTTTTGTTTCAGCCATGTGCTTTATTAAAGCAATATAACTCGAGAGTATCAATGCATTTTTGTTTTAAAATATCTTTCATCTATTCTGCCTCCATATTCACACTTTCATGATTTGGATATTCAAATCAAACTGAAAAAGGCGGTTCAGCAATATTGTAAATGCCATTTACTGATCAAACAGACAAATGCTGTTCCTAAGAATTATTTGACAGGTTCCCCACATGCCTTTCCAGGCCTGACCAAGGTCAGGCTCTCATTGTCTTTTGAGGCTCAGCACTGACTGGCTTTAACTTGAGGCTGCAATTAATGTCTAACATTCAAGCAAGAGTGCCTCAGGAATTGATAGATTTTTGTAGGACTGTTTCCTAAATTGTCCACATGTTGCATGTCCCTGAATGACAAGCTCCCTCAAACTTGCTGTTACCTGTTTGTCAACATAACTTGAAGTGACTGGCCAAATCACTGGCTACATTTCTTTGGTAGTGCTTATAGGTCAGTCAAACCTACAATTGTTCAGTGCATGTCAATTGTGTACACTCTGTACATCAGAAAATATAATGAAATATACCAACTATATCATAAACATTTAATGATTTTTGAGAAAATTTGTAGCTCAAGTTGATGATAAGAATGTAAGTTAGCTCACTGAGTTTGAAGGTTCGCTTTCAGACATTTTGTCACCATACTAGGTAACATCATCAGTGAGCATCTCTAGTGAATTGCTGGTGGAATGTCCCACCTCTCCATCAATCGGTCTTGGTTTCTTAAGGTGGGTCATGCCATTTCTGGTTCTATTTTTCAAGGGAAGGTAGATAGGGTCTAAATTGATGTGTTTATTGCTGGAGTTCTAATTAGAATGCCATGCCTCTAAGAATTTTCATGCATGTCTTTGTTTCAGCTGTCCTGGGATGTGTATTTTGTCCCGGTCAAAGTGGTGTCCTTCTTTCTCTGTATGTATGGAAACTGGTGATAGTGGGTCAAGTCTTTTGATGGCCAGTTGGTGTTCATGTATTCTGGTGGCATGGTTCTTGCTAGTTTGTCTGCTGTAGCGTTTTTTACAGTTCTTGCGTGGTATCTTGTAAATGATATAAGTTTTGCTGGTAGTATCTAATGGATCCTTAAGGTTCATTAGTCACTGTTTAGGTTTGTTGGTAGGTTTGTGGGCTACTGTGATGCCAAGGGATCTGACTGGTACAATACATACAACCCACAACAGGCGAAACAAAGACATGCATGAGAATTCTTAGAGGCATGGCATTCTAACCAGATCTCCATCAATAAACACATCAATTTAGACCCTATCTACCTTCCCTTGAAAAAAAGAACCTGAAATGATATCACCCACTTTAAAAATCCAAGACCTATCAATAGAGAGGCAGGACATACCACCAGCACTTCACCACATACTCTCACTGATGATGTTACCTTGTATGGTGACAAAATGTCTGAAAACAAACCTTCAAGCTCAGCAAGCTCACCTCCATACTTATATATATTTAATGTTACAAGGATGGCATGGTGGCTCAGTGGTTAGCACTGCAGCCTCACAGTGCCAGGGACCAGGGTTCAATTCCAGCCTCAGGTGACTGCAGCACTTCACCACATACTCTCACTGATGATGTTACCTTGTATGGTGACAAAATGTCTGAAAACAAACCTTCAAGCTCAGCAAGCTCACCTCCATACTTATATATATTTAATGTTACAAGGATGGCATGGTGGCTCAGTGGTTAGCACTGCAGCCTCACAGTGCCAGGGACCAGGGTTCAATTCCAGCCTCAGGTGACTGTCTGTGTGGAGTTTGCATGTTCTCCCTGTGCCTGTGTGGGTTTCCACCCACAGTCCAAAGGTGTGCAGTTCAGGTGGCTTGGCCGTGCTAAATTGCCCAGAGTGTTAGGTGCATTAGTCAGAGGGAGATGGGTCTGGGTGGATTGCTCTTCGGCGGGTCAGTGTGGACTTGTTGGGCCGAATGCCCCTTTTCCACACTCTAGGGAATCTAATCTAAAAAAAGAACATTATCAAACTTGGTGTATTTTAAGTTAACACCATACTTTAACAGCAGACCAAATGACTGATCACTTAAGTGTATTGTTAACACCTGTTTACTTATTCTAACATAGGTTTTCCACACTGCTGGATGTTGATTAACGAGATAACAAAAAACCCAACTGTGATAATTATTGGAAGGTGGACCCTATTAACTAATGAGTTAAATTGGTGAGTGGCCCTTCACATCTGTGTTATTTTGTGATCATGTGAACATTCATTATGTTACATATTCTAATTTCAAAAAGTGTAATGCCTAACGTTTGTAAGTCACAGCTGGACCAACCCAAGTACCTTGCTTTCAATGGTATCGAGGGAATATGAACAAGTACAGCATAATTCTTTGTCATTTGCAACATTCAAAAACATACTTGTTATTTCAGCAATGGATCAATAATAGTCAGAGAGGTTTTTAATTACTGTGTATGTCTGGATGTAAGTTTGCTCACTGAGCTGGGAAGGTTCATTTCCAGATGTTTCGTCACCCTACTAGGAACATCTTCAGTGGGCCTCAGGCAAAGTACTGTACACGATTCCTGCTTTCTATTTATATGTTTGGGTTTCTTTGGGTTGATGATGTCATTTCCAAACATATAAGTAGAAAGCAGGAATCATGTACAGTGCTTCGCCAGAGGCCCACTGAAGATGTTCCTAGTAGGGTGACGAAACGTCTGGAAATGAACCTTCCAGCTCAGCGAGCAAACTTACATCCAGAACCTCAACCTGAGCTACAAATCTTCTCAAAACTCAGTGTGTATGTCTCTCCTTTAACCACTTTCATCTTGTGTAGAGATTCAAAGTTGAATTCTCTCTCAGGATATGGATATCACTATCAAGGCTGTTGGTACCCATACGTATTATCATTGACCCTAACAGCAGGTAGTTTTTCTAAGTCATTCATGGGAAGTGAGTGATGCTGGCTGGGCCAGCACTCATTGTCCATTTCTAATTGCTCTGGAAAATTTCTATTTTATTTAATGGGAGATATCTATTTTCATAAGAGTTATGGGTCTATTAAAGTAACAAAATAAAGTTATATTCATGCTGCTGAGGAAGCAACAGTTCCTAATTGGTTCATAAAATCCATTCTTGTCCTATTATGAAGCACTTTCAAGACACCTCTGTAATATTTCTTTCTTTCTGTCATGTGAGGCAGCCTGAAACTGTTAAAGTAAGTGGCAACCTCAGAATACTGAAACAACATCCAAAAGGTTATATGAAGCATCATTAAAATCATAAGAGATGGCAAGTGATGCAAAGTCTACATGAAATAATATGAGTGTTGCAGTGTTCCAGATTAATGGATTCCTGGGCTTTCAGTAACCTTTAAAAATTTACTCAAAGGTACTACAGTCTCATAGCATACTTGCATTTATTCTGTGTATTTTATCATATATTTTTGAGATATTTAACAGTAAATGCTCTTAATATCATCAGAGTTAATCAGTTACAGTTTAATAGAATGGTTACAATGTTGAAGGAGGTTATTTGGTCATTGATGTGGGTGTTAGCTCTCTGGAAGTTAGTCCCACCCCCGGCTTTTAGTCCATAATCCTGCAAGTCACTTTTCTTCATACAATTCCGTGAAATCCCTGAATGAAAGCCTTGAAAGTCCCACCACACTCAGACGGTGCATTCAAAATCTTAGGCATTCACTACATTAAAAAGTATTTCTCATGCCACTATTATATTTTTTCAATCACCATGAATCTGTGCCCCGGTCCTTGATCCTTCCACCAAAGGGAAACATTTATCCTTGTCTAGTTGGTTCAGGTCCCTGCCTTTATCACAAGTCGATCATAATTCCTCTTATTGTTCTCTTCTCCAAGCAGAACAGCCTAGCTTCTCTAAGCTATTGACAATATGAAGGCTCCTCATCCCAAATCCTTGCCACACTGTCTTGTGCTTTCACATCCATTCTAAAGTATGGTGCCCAGAACTGGACACAATCATCAAGTTGAGGCGAAGTCAATGTTTCATGCAAGTTTGCCATAAGTTATTTTTTATCATCAATGCCTCTGTTGTTAGAGTGCTGGATGCTACATGCTTTCTCAACCTGATCTGCAAGCTTCAATGATTTATGTATGTCTACATCCAGGCCTGCACCCCTTTTGGATTCATACTCTTTGTTATATTGTCTCTCCAGAAAATGAATCACATCACATGTCTTTGGTAATGGTGAGCTGCCTTCTTAAACTGCTGCAGTCCATTTGGAAGGAGATCCAGGATTTTCATTATGAAGGAACAGGAATATATTTCCAAGTTTGGATTGTGAGTGTCCTGGAGCAGAACTTGCAAGTGGGGGTGTTGCCAGGAATCTGCTGCCCTTGTCTTCTAGTTGGTAGTGACTGCAGGTTTGGAAGGTGCTGTCTAAAGAGCCATGATTACATTCTGGAGCACACCTTATAGATAGTGCACACTGCTGCTACTAAGCCCCAATGGCAGAGGGAGTGGATGTCTGTGGTTGAAGTGCAAATCAAATGGGATGTTTTGGCCTGGGTGGTATCAAGCTTCTGGGGTATTGCTGAAGCTGCACCCATCCAGGTAAGTGGGGAGTATTTCATCACACTCCTGCCTTATGCCTTGTGGATGGCGGACAGGCTTTGAGGAGTCAGGAGGTGAGTTACTCACTGCAGGATTCCAAGCTTCTGACTTGCTCTCATATTTTTATAAGACTATAAGAAATAGAAGCAGAACCAGGCCATTCAGTCTCTCAAGCCTGCTTCACCATTCAACAAGATTATAGCTGATCTGCCCCAGGCTTAAATTTCACTTTAGTACCATCCTGGCATAGCTCTGAACTCGTTGATGTTTCAAAAATCTATCTACCTCCCCTTTAAGTACTATCAGCATCCACAATTCTCTCAAGTAGAGAATTTCAGGCATTCATATGTCAGTCTATTTCAGTTCCTGGTCAATGGTAACTCCAAAGATGTTGATAATGAGGAATTCAGCAATGAAAATTTCTTTGAATGGCAAGGGATAATGGTTAGATTCCATCATCTTGCAATCATCATTGAACATTTGGAATCTGAGGGAGGGAAGGTCACTGACAAAGTACCTGAAGATGATTGGACCTCAAGCACTACTCTGAAGAACTGATGCAGAGATGTCCTAGAGTTGAGATAAGTAACCGCCAACAACCACAATGATCTTCCTTGGGGCCAGATTTGATTCCAACCAGTGGAGAGTTTCTCCCCTAATTCCCATTGATTCAAGTTTTGCTCGTGCTCCTGTTGCCACATTTGGTCAAATGTTGGTTTGACGTCATGGGCTGTCACTCTGGCCTCACCTCCAGAAATCAGTTTTTTGTCCATGATTGAACCAAGGCTGTTTTGGTGTCAAAATTTGAGTGACCTGCCAGAACCCAAACTGAGCAGGTTATTGCTAAACAAGTGCTGCTTGATGATCCTTCACTGATGATCGAGAATAGACTGATGGGGTGGTAATTATCCATCTTTGGTTTGTCCTTTTTTTTTGTATGACATTGGTGTTGCCTGGTGTTGCTCCTGGCATGCCCTTCTGTGCTCTTCATTGAACGAGAGTTAATTCCCTGACTTGATGGTAATAGTAGAGTGGGGATATCCCGGGTTATAAGTTTTTAGATTGTAGTTGTGTACAATTCTGAATTGAATTGAATTGAATTGAATTGAATTTATCGTCACATGTACTGAGGCACAGTGAAAAGCTTTGTCGTGTGAGAAATACAGGCTGATTTCTGATGATGGTAGCTCCCATAGGTTCCTAGTCTTGGGTTGCAAGATCTTTTTGAAATCTATACCATTTAGCACAGATTTAGGCCACAACCACATGATAGGATGTGCCCTCAATGTAAAGATAGTATTCACCTCCACAAGGACTGTCGTGGTCACCCTTACGATACCTTCACAGAGAGGTGAATCTGTAACACGCAGATTAGTGAGGACATTGTTAAATAGGCATTTCCCCTTTTATTGGTTCTCTTATGAGCTGCCACAAAAATGATGCTGTACCATTATTCAGTATTCACAGCCTACTATCTCTGCAATCAGTGCATATTGACAGTATACTAGGGTGAGTCAATGGTGATGGTTTAGTCCCGCAGACACGCCCTTTAGGACTTGCTCATCTCAATTAATCATGGTGTTACTGAGCCACTCTTGAATGGACATTTATGTTCTCTGGCCAGGGTACATTCTTCCACCAAAGATATTCAGCATCATGGAGTAAGCTTCATCAGCTGAGGGGGAAGGTACATAATAATCAACAAGAGATTTCCTTGTCCAGATTTGACATAATGTCATGAGACTTTGTGTGGTCTGGCATGAATTTTGAATACCCCTAATTAAACTTCCTCCTGACTGTGTGCAACCATGCTGACAGTTCTGTCTGTCCTGGATATACCCAACGATGGTGACAGTTGGGGGCTAGGATATTACCTGTCAGTGTAATTCTATGTCAGGCTGTTGGTTGACTATTCTGCCATTAAGCCCAGATGTCAGTAAGGAAGACGACTGCAAAGTCAACAGCTCTGTAATTGCTGCTGTTATTTCCAGTGCCTTGGTCATTGCCAAATGGTCAATCGATTTTAATCCTTTGACAATTTATCGTGGTTTCATACAACTGAACAGCTTTCTCAGCCTTTTAAAAGGGCAGTTAAGGGCCAACTACTTTTTAAACTTAAGGGATGTGGTCTCTGCTGGCTGGGCCAGCAGTTTCCCTAATTGTCCTTTTGAAGGAGACGGTGAGCTATAGCTATAGTCCATTGCTATGGGTCTGGAGTGAGAGATAGGCCAGAGCAGGTAAGGAAGGTAAATTTCCTTTTGGGACGAATGATAGTGAGTCAGATGGTTCGTACAACAATGATTTTGTGGACACCATTAAACCTTTCAATCCAGAAATTTTTTCAATCCATTTCCTCTGGTTTAATTTGATTCTGTGTCTCTGGATTACTAGACCAGAGATAATAAGACTGAACCATCACCATTGAGTCACCCTAATGTACTGTCAATATGCACTGGTTGCAGAGAAGTAGGCTGTGAATGCTGAATAATGGTACAGCAACATTTTTAACCCAAGTTTTAGAGCTTTACAACTGTAGGATTGGACATTCCAGTGCAAAGCAGCAATAGTGAATTCTTTCCAATTGTTGGTTTGATGTGAGGTGAAATAAAATTCTGATAACATGTAAATTGATGTTAATATAAAATTCAAGCATGCAGAACACAGACCCCACAGCAACACATCTTGAAGGTAATCACTTTTGTCTGTCACTTTCAGGTTGTAGATTGTCACTGAGTAAGATTTAATGCTGTGCAGTAAGTAGAGATTTATAACCTGAAGGGTATTGCAGTTCAACTTTAAAATCACAATAATTCTAGATTGTACAGCCAGTAACATGCAAATTGTTTAAATTAGTAGTTGTACATATTTCTAATACTGTTGAAAGCATATATGTGCCCCTAAGTCATGAAATTGTTGACCACCTCCGGTTAATATAGACCTGTCATAAATATTTTCAGGTTTGCTAATGTAGAAATGATTTGAGAAAGACTAGTGAGATAACCACAGATATTAGCTCACCAACATATACAATTTAATTTTCTTTCCTAATTACAGTATTTGCTTCCTTTCTGAATTGTTTGAAAACCATGGATACACTTTTAATAAAAGTCTACTGCCTTTTCTTGTAGCAGTGAATAATTCATAATATAATTGTTAACGGTATCAGTTATCTTTCGCAATAAAGAAATCATTGGTGCCCTGCTCTTTAATGAAGTTAGGCTGAATTTTCTCCGTTTCAGTTGAAGTATTTTGTTGAGTGAGATTCTTTGGGTCCAGTCCATCATGGCTCAAAGCAACATTTCCCACACAATTTTCCACTGATCACCTTATTGAATATGCAGTCTGATTCATTGACATAGTTCTCATTAAATTGCATGGCAGGAAAGGTCCCTATTTATGAACTCTGTTTATCTCCTTGTTTACCTGTGCCTTTCAAATCTCTCTCTCGGCTCCATTTCCTCCTATCCATTCATCTCTTCCCTCGTCCCCCTCACCCCACTTTGGCTTTAGTGTAGTATCAGCTTTCTCTAGCTATTATCAGCTCTGATGAGGAGTCACCAGACTTGAAATGTCAACTCTGCTTTCTTGCCACAAATGCTGCCAGACCTGCTGAGTTTTGTCAGTAATTTCTATCTTTGTTTCAGATTCTCCAGCATCTGCAAGTTTTTATTTTCTTTGAGTGATACTGTCCAGGGCCTGCTGTGACCTTGTTAAAGTCATCTATTTGCTGCAGCATTATTCAGAATGGCTCCTCCAATAAGATTCCCTCTTCCTTGAACTTTGTTTCAATTCACTGCAGGGATGTGGGTGTCACTGGCTGGCCTGTATTGATTGCCCATCGCTACTTGCCCTGAGAAGGTGGTGGTGAATTACCTTCTTGGACCCACAATGCTTTAGGAAGGGAGTTCCACAGTTTTGACCCAGAGACAGTGAAGGAATATTCCATGGATATTTTTCCATGTCAGGATAATGAGTGCTTGGAGGAGAACTTTGTGGTGGTGATGTTTCCATGTATCTTGTCCTTCTAGATGGAAATGGTCACAGGTTTGGAGTGTGCTGTACAAGGAGCCTTTTTGCAGTGCATTTTGTGATAGTACACACTGCTGCCACTGAGCGTCAATTATGGATGGATGGAAGTTTGTGGATGTGGTGCCCATAAAGCAGGCTGCTTTAGTGTCAAGTTTCTTGAAAGCTTTTGGAACTGCATTCGTCCAGGAAAGTGAGGAGTATTCAATCATACTGCTGACTTGTGTTTGACATAGTTTGTCCCCTCTCTATCGTCAAAAGCCTTTTCATAATTTTAATGTTCTCTATTCTACTATCTTTCAATCTTCTCTTCTCAAATGAGTTCCATCCTAACTAGTCTTGTTATTGGAGTCAGCAAATTGACTGGCCTGCTGAGGGGCAAATGTAGCAGTCGATATTTTAGATTGAATTGCCTTAATGCTGGAGATTGTATTTTAGGATGAGATGATGGCAATGTGATAATGCCACAGGACTGGTCATCCCAGAGTCCAGACTAATGACTGAGGCCATGAGTTCAAATCCACCGTAGCAGCTGCTAGAACTTAAGTTTGACTAATATGACACAAAGATAGGTGGAGGGACAGATAATGTTGAGGAAGCTGGAACGCTGCAGAAAGACTTGGTCAGGGTAGGAGAGCGGGCAAAGAAGTAGCAAATGGAAACGTTACAGGTAAGTGTGAGGTTATGCACTTTGATTGGAAGTATAGAGACATAGACTATTTTCTAAATGGAAAAGACTTTGAAAATCTGAAGCATAAAAAGGACTAGTTTAGATTCTCTTAAGATTAACATGTTGGTTCATTTGGCATTTATGAAGGCAAATGCAATGTTAGCATCCACTTTGAGAGGGCTGGAATGCAAGAGTGGAGATGAGCTATTGAGGCTGTATAAGGCACTTATCAGACCACATTTACAGAATAGAATTTGAATGGAATTAGCTTTATTGTCACATGTACTTAGATGAGTACAGTTACAAGTTTAGAAGTCATCACTTATGGCGCCATCTTAGATACAAAAGTACCTCGGTACAGATTCTTGAGTACAAATTCTTGGAACAAAGAAAATAGAGAAATAAAGAAATAAAATATTTAGAATAATCCAGTCCAGGCTAATACCTAGTCTCCAGACTGTGCCAGGCTTCACCTCATAGCTTTTGAGGCCAGGAGACCGCTCTGGAATAATCTCAAGGACAGATGTCCACGCTGAGGCCACATCAGGCTGAATGGCCACTGAGTCGGACTGGGAGGTCATCATGCCAGGTCCGCACTGAGTTTGAAAGTAAGAGACCATGCTGAGGCCAAGAGTCCAAGTCTGCGCTGAGACCAGGAGTTTAGGACATCGCTTATAAAAGGAGAAAAATAAACACAAAAGAAAGAAAAAAAGAGTAAGAAAAGATATGAGCAAAGCAGATGATCTTAATTAAAGACTCCCTCTTCGTTGTCATTTTGTAAGTAAGATTTGGAATATTGTGCACAGTTCTGGGGCTGTATATCTAAGGAAGGATGTGGAGGCCTTGGAGAGGTTCCACAGGAGGTTTACGTGAATGATCTCAGGAATGAAGGGTTTGTCACATGAAGAACAGTTGACTCTGGGTCTGTGCTTGATTTTAGAAGTATGAGACAGGATCTCACTGAAACATACAGAATACTGAGAGGCTTGGACAGTGTGAATGTGGAGAAGATATTTCCACTAGTAGGAGAGACTAGGACCTGAGAGCCAGCCACACCCTTTAGAACTGAGATGAGGTGGAATTTCTTCAGCCAGAGGGTAGTGAATCTGTGGAACTCATTGCCACAGGATGTTGTGGAGGCTAAGTCATTGAGTGTTTTTAAAACAGAGACTGATAGTTCTTTATTAGTAAGGGGTTGATGGGTTACAGGGAGAAGGCAGGAAAATGGAGTTAAGAAACAAATCAATCATGAACGAATGGCAGAATATACTTGATGGGCCGAATGGCCTAATTCTGCTCCTGTATCTTGTGGTCTTAAATTTGGAATTGAAAGATAGTCTCAGGACTGGTGACTGTGAAATTATCAACGACCGTTGTAAAAACGTATCTGGTTCCTTTACCTGGCCTGGCCTACGTGTGACTCCAGGCCCATAGCAATGGGGTTGACTCTTAACTGCATTCTGAAATGAACTAACAAGACATTCAGTTCAAGGGTAATTAGAGACAGACAACAAAACCTGGTCTTATGGTGCACATTTCATAAAATCTTTTCAAAAATCCCAAATGCTATAAAATGAGACACGTTTCTGTAAATGTAAGTATTTCCATTTGCCTCCTTTGCTTTTCTTAATTAAGTGAATGTGTAGCATTAATCACAGTGTACATTATAGAATATGAGGCCATGTGTATGTTTGCGTTTCTGCAGGATCCAATTATAAACATCATGGTTAATGTCAGTGTTGAACCTGTGATGAATGGACATATGACTAGGGGAAAAGTTTTTACTTTTCATGACAGTTTATCCAAAATGTGAACGGAAACATCTTCAGGTATCAAGATCATTGTGTGTGAAGTACTTTGTGACATTTTAGGTTGATGTGAAAAGATGTTGCATAAATTGAAAGCATTTCTCTTATTTAACACGGGGAGTTGAACTTGTGACTGCTGTGATAACAGCATTCTGATAGCAAATGTAATATATTACGCACTAGGAATGTATATTAGTTTTGGATTCTTTTGGCTGTGTTTCAACCGGTTTTAATCTGTTCATTTATTTAGCGTTGGGTAACAGCAAAAGCATCATAACCTCACAAGAAAGCAAAATTGTCGAGAAAATCTGACAGAAATGTAAGAATCTCCAGCCCACGTCACTGTCCCAGTTTTTGGGATGTTTCCATTATGGTCATGTACATTCATCTGTCTATTTAAACAATAATCTAAACCATGAGGCAGTTAATTCTCCTTGATTGAAGGTTACGTCTTCATGGAGTATTTTCTCTCCAATGTCTTCACTGTTCTCACCAGACGCCATAATCATTACTTCTTCGATTACCTTTTTTTGAGTAAGCAAATACTATCAATTCTGTGATCTATACTGCCTTCTATTTCACATTGAATGCCTATCACATCAGCTTTTTTGTGATTCTGCACAAATAACAATCTAAGGGTAATGTCCACAATGACTCTTATCAATTTTTATAGATGTACCATAAAAAGCATCCTATCTGGATACATCACAGCTGGTGTGGCAACTGCTCTGCCCAAGAAATTACAGAGAGTTGTGAATGCAGCCCAGTCCATCATGAAACCCACCCTCCCTTCCATTGACTCCATCTACATTTCCCACTGCCTTGGGAAAGCAGCCAGCATAATCAAAGACCTTCCCACCTCAGTTATACTTTTTTCCACACTCTTCCATCAGGCAGAACATGCAAACATTTGAAAACATGTACCAATAGATTTAACAACAGCTTCTTCTCTGCTGTTATCAGCCTTATGAATGGACTTCTCCTCTGTTGGAGTTGATCTTTTCCTGAATCTCCCCTGTAGATGTAACACTATGTTCTGCATTCTGTTCTATTATCTTGATGTACTTATGTAAATTATGATTTGTCTGGTTAACACACAGTATAATACTTGCATTGTATCTCGGTACATGTGACAACAATAAATCAAATCAAATGATAGCACTTGTTCTTGGATCAACTATCTTTTAGCATGATCCCATCTCAGCTAAGAACATGCCTTATTTGTTTGATGGCTACCTGTAAAAAATTGCCAATCTGAAACTGCAACTATTATCTGGCTGAATAACAATCCATAAAAGTTCATTAATGACAGCGATTGGGACGTAAATATACACATATCACCAACTTTAAGGGTGGTTAAATGGTCATTATATAAACATATGGATGAAAATGGAATAGTGTAGGATAGATGGGCTTCAGATTGGTTCAACAGGTCAGCACAACAGCGAGGGCCGAAGGGCCTGCACTGCACTGTAATGATTTATGTTCTCTGTTCTATACAATGCATTTGCTTTACACACACAATGGATTCAACTCCCCTGTGACCTACATTGGAACAAAATTATTATTCAAACTTGACTTTGGTTTACCATGCAGCCTCTGACCTCTTGACTATTTGCTTTGAGATCACCAATCCTAAATGATTTCATTCACTATCCTGAGGTCACCTTCATTCTGCATTTCTGGTGGCAGACTGCATGTCATCTTCAATTCAAAAACCACTCCTTTGAGCTTACTGATCTATTGCCTTTCTATGACCTTCCTGATTCTCGGTTGTCAGGATATCTTTTGATTTCCAAGTTCTAACTTTTCATTTCTTCCAACCGACTATTTCTTCGAGCAGGAAAATCCCCTATCCTCGGACCTCCTCCCCCCCTCCCCCCTCCATTCACCACTTTTCTTTTGTAGCATATTTTCATTATTGTTCATGTTATCTATTTTATTTGTATTTGTTCTATAAATTTAACATATTTATTCTGACAAGAATTGCAATACCAATTTTTGCAGCTGTAACCAAACTAAACATTATACCTAAGACTGAGGAAGCATGTAACATAATTCAGAGACATTTGAAACCTTGCAGAGTGGGCAGGTAAGTAGTAAGCCAAGGTTAGCAGAGATAAATGTGAATGATGTACTTTGAAGGAAAACTAGAAAGATCACTTGCACTTCAAGAAGCTGAATGAGGTAAAGGAGAAAAAGAATCAAGGGATACAGATGAACAAATATTTACACACAGCATTGCAGAAGAGAAATGCAATTAACAATGCAAACAAGCTGCTCAGACTTATCTTCAGGGCTTTAAAATTGAAATTAGTAAAGTTATGTCTGACATATACAGGACCTTAGTCAGACCATACTAAAGTATTCTACATAGTTCTACCCTCCAAATTTTAAAAATAGACATAGGTGCATGAACAAAATGCAAATTGGGTTGACAAGAATGATATCAGAGCTAAGCAATTAGTGTTACTGAGCTGGATTGAACAGGTTGCGGCATTATTCAAAGGAGGTCATAACGAAAGCTCATTTTATTCTTAAGTACTGCACAGGTGGTAACATCTAAGGAGCTGTCTCAATATTTAAAAAAAATTCATGGCTTGTGGGCATTGCTGGCTAGGCCAGCATTTATTGCTCACCCTAATTGCCTGTAGGTAACACTGCTGTGGGTCTGGTGTCACGTGTAGGCCAGACCACGTAAGGATGGCAGCTTTCCTTCCTTAAAGGACATTAATGAGGCAGATAGGCTTTTAGAACAATCAACAATCAACAACGGTTTCAAGGTGATCCTTAGGTCCTGTTTTTCCTGACAGATTTTCATTGAATTCAAATTTCACTGTGAGCCACACTGAGATTTGAATCTGTGTTCCAGAACATTATGCCAGTGCTCTGTGCGTTAAGGGAGTGGAATCCTTTTCTGCTCCTGAAAACTGACGGTTAATGATTGTGTACTCTAGTTGCTCTGTGGGTGCTGAGGTAGTACTTGAATCCAAACTTTCTGGCCCAGAGGTCAGGACAATGCCACTGTGCCACA
The DNA here is from genome assembly GCF_004010195.1 of Chiloscyllium plagiosum. Lineage (NCBI taxonomy): Eukaryota > Metazoa > Chordata > Chondrichthyes > Orectolobiformes > Hemiscylliidae > Chiloscyllium > Chiloscyllium plagiosum. The sequence continues at coordinate 77,334,328 of NC_057714.1, forward strand.
AGACCTTCTGGATAGCATGAGAAATGTTGACACTGCTTAGCTGTGCTCAATATGTTACTTAAATGAAGAAGGAAGGGCTGCAGAATTCTGAGGCGCAGAAGGATCTTGTGCAACATTCTTAAAAGTTTGTGTGCAAGCATGTTATCAAGGAGAATAATAGCATGTTATCCTTTATACTGAGAGGAATTGATCATCAAAGGATGGTATGTTTCAGTTATACAGGGCATTGGTATGCTGTGCAGTTTTGGTCTCTTTATTTAAGGAAGGAGCAAATATATTGGAGACAATTCCATGAAGGTTTATTAAGTTGATAGCTGGAATGAATGGATTATCTTATGAGGGAAGCTTGGACAGACTGGGCTTGTTTCCGCTGGAGTTTAGAAGAGTGAGGGTCGACTTGACTAAAGTTTATAAGCTCCTGGTCAATCTTATCAAAGTGGAGGTAGAAAGCCTGTTTGCTCCTGTTTGAGAATCCAAAACTAGAGGCACCATTTTAAAATCATGGGTTGCCCTTTCAGACCTTAGGGAACAAGGATGGGAAATAATAATTGAGAACCAGAAAATGACAGAGGAGTTAAATAAATACGTTACATCAATTTTCACAGAAGAAGATACTAATTTCATTCCACTGGCCATGGACTAAAGGTTATTCCAAGAAAGAGTGGAAATCTTTAGGAATGAGAGGTGATGAGATTAATGGAAAGATGGGTATTGTTTTGTGAAGCCAAATTGTGCTCATTCTGATTCCATACAGTATTAAACATCAGCAATGTTTATGGAACTAATATGAATGGCTCAGTGGTCACTTTAATGAAAGCAAATATAAAGTAGGCCTGAAACTTACAATAGTTTGTAATCGATATGGAAGGTGCTTAAGCAATCAAAACAAGAATGTACAACGGAGACCAATTCTTTTTTATTGATGCAGCATTTAGAATAATTCTCTCTTTTTTGTATCAAAATCAATAGCTTTCCTTTTAACTGTGTTTTTTCAATTTGCCCAACAACCACTGATGAAGAGATAACTTTATCTAAAACATCAATTGCTTCAAATAACCAAAGGGTATACAGGGAAGTTGTAAGTAGAAAATAATGGATTATTTTGATATTTGTTTTATATCTGTCATCTTAAATATATTTTGAAGTGAAAATCAAAACCTGGAAGCCAGGCATTTTGAGAACAGCAGAGCAGAATTCTACATTTCTTCCTCCACATCAAGATTTGAAACTGCAATTTGCTTCTCAAATTACATTTTAGTCATTTTCCTTTGATGGTAGATGTAGAGTTCTGGGATGACTATAAAAACATAGAACTTAAAATAAAACCCGGGATTAAAAAGAAGCTTCTTACAAGTTTCAGGTTCATTGCATATTAGAGAACCAAGTTAAAAATAAAAGTTATAGAAGAAATCTAAAGAGGGGAGCAGGAGGGAAAATAGAGATGATGAATCGAGAGTAAACAGTAATGTAGAGAAGGAATCTAAATTGTTTTCTCAACATAAGGACAGTCAAGGTCTAATCACACTAAGGGATGAGCCAATTAGAAATTAAAATGGATATGCTGTCACAAGGGAGGTTGGTTGCTGGTGGCTGTTTTGCAACGAAGACAGATAACAACAGATGGGTTCAATTGCCACACCAGCTGAGGTTACCATAAAGGGGACTCCTTCTTAACCTCTCCCCTTACCTGGGGCATGGTGACCCTCAGGCTAACCACCACAAATTGTCTCTAACAAGAGAGTAGCTCTATGGTCTGGTAAGACTATGATGAATGAATGAATTAATTATCGTCATGTATCTAGGGAGATACAGTGAAAAGTGTTCTGTTGCCACAATCTGGCGCCATTTTCAGTTACAAAAGAATACAAAGAAAGTACTTAAATAGAGTTTATCTTCATCAGCCGGGCTCTTAAACATAGCTCCAAGACTTCTGCAAGGTCCCACTCCGGGCCTACACCGCCAACAATCCCTGCTCCAGGTACTGACACTTTGACCGCCCACAATCTGGGCCTACTGTAGCCAGGAGTCCCCACTCAGCCATCACTGCATTTGACGCCATGCCGCCATTCCAGGAGTCCATGTATTAGGCCTATGAGCCAGGAGACCCCTCTCCAGGTGCCACTCCGGCCTCCCTAGGAGGATGAAGAAATGAAAAGTAGAAGAAAAAGGACAAAGGGAGTGAAAAAGACTGCAGCTACCCGGAACAGATGGGCTCAGCCCAGACACTACCCACTATGCCAGTGCTGTCATCTGGTAAGACTATAGTGACTTTGCCTTTACCCTTTAATAGAGACAGAGGACATGCTTGAGGTATGAGAGTCATAGAGTAATAAAGATGTACCGCATGGAAACAAACCCTTCAGTCCAACTCATCCATGCCGACCAGATATCCCAACTCAATCTAGTCCCACCTACCATTCCCTCCAACAACTTGCCCACCACCAACGTCAGGCTCACTGGTCTATAGTTCCCTGGCTTGTCCTTACCACCTTCCTTAAACAGTGGCACCACGTTATCCAACCTCCAGTCTTCCGGCACCTCACCTGCGACGATCGATGATACAAATATCTCAGTGAGAGGCCCAGCAATCACTTCTCTAGCATCCCACAGAGTTCTAGGGAACACCTGATCAGGTCCTGGGGATTTATCCATTTTTATGCATTTCAAGACATCCAGCACTTCCTCCTTTGTAATATGGACATTGTTCAAGATGTCACCATCTATTTCCCTACATTCTAAATGTTCCATGTCCTTTTCCACAGTAAACACTGATGCAAAAAACTCGCTTAGATTCCCCCCTATCTCCTGCAGCTCCACACAAAGGTCGCCTTGTTGATCTTTGAGGGGTCCCTATTCTCTCCCTAGTTACCCTTTTGTCCTTAATGTATTTGTAAAAACCCTTTGGATTCTCCTTAACTCTATTTGCCAAAACTATCTCATGCCCTCTTTTGCCCTCCTGACTTCTTTCTTAAGTATACTCCTACTGCCTTTATACTCTTCTAAGGATTCACTCAATCTATCCTGTCCATACCTGACATATGCTTCCTTCTTTTTCCTAACCAAACCTTCAATTTCTTTAGTCATCCAGCATTCCCTATAACTACCAGCCTTTCCTTTCACCCTAACAGGAATATACTTTCTCTGGATTCTTGTTATCTCATTTCTGAAGGCTTCCCATTTTCCAGCCGTCCCTTTAACTGCGAGCATCTGCCCCCAATCAGCTTTTGAGAGTTCTTGCCTGATACCGTCAAAATTGGCCTTTCTCCAATTTAGAACTTTTAAATTTTATATCTGGTCTATCCTTTTCCATCACTAGTTTAAAACTAATCAAATTATGGTCCCTGGCCCCAAAGTGCTCCCCCACTGACATCTTAGTCACCTGCCCTGCCTTATTTCCCAAGAGTAGGTCAAGTTTTGCACCTTCTCTGGTAGGTACATCCACATATTGAATCAGAAAATTTTCTTGTGCACAACTTAACAAATTCCTCTCCATCTAAACCCTGAACACTATGGCAGTCCCAGTCTATGTTTGGAAAGTTAAAATCCCCTACCATAACCACTCCATTATTCTTACAGATAACTGAGATCTCCTTACAAGTTTGTTTCTCAATTTCCCTCTGACTATTAGAGGATAAGTTTATCATCCCTTTCTTATTTCTCAGTTCCACCCAAATAACTTCCCTGGATGTATTTCCAGGAATATCCTCCTTCAGCACAGCTGTAATGCTATCCCTTATCAAAAACACCTCTCTCCCTCCTCCCTTGCCTACCTTTCTGTCTTTCCTGTAGCATTTGTATCCTGGACCATTCAGCGGCCTAACATCAGTACTTTGCATCTATGTTCAAAAGAAAAGAGAAGATTAACAATATAGCAGCAAAGAGGACAGAAACAATATTGCATCAGATAAATATTGAAAAACAGAATTTATTTAAGAGTTGGCAATTCTCAAAGAGAAAAGTCACCTGACCTGAATATGATGTAGGTTGGGTTACTGAAGGAAATAAATATTCTGGTCAAAGTCTTCCAATCCTCCTTGGAAATGGAGGTTTTGCCAGGGATTATAAGGTTCTAATTGTTACATCCCTTTATAGAAAAGGGAAAGAGATAAACACAGCCAGCTTAACAGAGACAATCAGAAATAAACTACTTGGCATTTGGAAAATTACCAGCTAACAAATAAGATGCAGCATGGATTTGAAAGCAAATCGTGAGTAATTAACATAAGTTCCTTGATGAAATAATGGTGGGGTTTGATGAGAGTAACTTAATTGGTGCTACGTGAATGGACTTCAAAAGGTTTTTGACATTGGACCACATAAGATGCCTGATAGGAAAATTAAAGATCTGCTGAATGAATGGGACAGTGGCAGCATAGATGCAAAATTAAACAAGGGAGAGAAAGAAGAGAATCATACTGAACTGTTGTTTTCCAGAACACAAAGGTACAGATTCTTGTTCCCCAGAAGCCAATATTAGGACCACTGTTCAGTTGCATATATATTAATGACATGGACATCATCATGTAGAGCATGATTTCAAAGTTTGCATGTGGCATGAAATTTGGTGATGTAATAGAGAATGATGAGGATCGTAACAAACTTCAGGAGGATATAGATGAAAAGACAGTCACAAAGCAAATGCAATGCGAAGAAATGTGAACGAGTGCATTTTGGGAGGGATAAGGTCCTGGGAATGTTGCTGAACAAAGAGACCTTGGACTGCAGGTTCATAGTTCCTTGAAAGTAGACTCACAGGATAATGAAGAAGGCATTTGGTATGCTTTCCTTAATTGGTCAGAGCATTAAGTATTAAGGTTAGGAGGTCATATTGTGGTTGGAGGTCATATTGAAACTGAACAGGACATTGGTTAGGCCACTTTTGGAATACTGCATGCAACTCTGGATTCCTTCCTATCGGAAGTATGTTGTGAAACTTGAAAGGGTTCAAAAAAGATGTACAAGGATGTTGTCAGGGTTGGAGGATTTGAGCTATAGGGAGAGGCTGAATAGGCTAGGGCTGTTTTCCCTGGAGCGTCGGAGGCTGAGGGGTGACCTTATAGAGTTTTATAAAATTATGAGGGACATGGATAGGATAAACAGACAAGGTCTTTTTCCTGGGGTGGGAGAGTCCAGAACTAGAGGGCATAGGTTTAGGGTGAGAGGGGAAAGATATAAAAGGAACCTAAGGGACAACTTTTTCAGACAGAGGGTGGTGCATGTCTAGAATGAGCTGCCAGAGGAAGTGGTGGAGGGTGGTACAATTATAGCGTTTAAGAGGCATCTGGATGGGTATATGAATAGGAAGGATTTGGAGGGATATCTGGTCGGCATGGACCAGTTGGCTGAAGGGTCTGTTTTCATACTGAACATCTCTAAGACTCTAAGGCAGAATGACGACTGGCTTTAGAAACTATGTGGATGCAATTTTCAAAGGGGGTGCAGAAACACAGTGACCTGAGTTGAATATACATAAATCTTTGAAGTGACAAGTTGAGGAGGCTGTTTAAACAAAAAGTATTTGGGTTTGTTAATAGCAGCACTGCAGTGAAAAATAATAAAAGTTGTTCTAAATATTTAGAGATCATTGGTTCGGCCTCAGATGGAGTAACGAATCCAATTATGGAGACTGGACTTTGGAGAGGAAGCCAGGGTATTAAAGAGGCTGTAAATGAGATTATCAGGGATGGGAGATTTCAATTACATTTGGAGACGAAAGTTTGAATGATCTCCACTGAGCAAGGAACATCAAGGGGAAATATAATAAAAGCATTTAAAGTCATGACCAGTGACTTGATGGAGAAGAAATTGTTTCCAGTGACACAACAGTCTCTAAGTATAGGACAGAAATCTAACGTAAGTGGTAAAAAGTTAGGAGATGAGAAATTTTTTGTCGTAGCAAGTTGTTATGAACTGGAAAGTTCAAGTAGATTAGATTACTTACAGTGTGGAAACAAGTCCACACCGACCCGCCAAAGCGCAACCCACCCAGACCCATTCCCCTACATTTACCCCTTCACCTAACACTACGGGCAATTTAGCATGGCCAATTCACCTGACCTGCACATTTTTGGACTGTGGGAGGAAACCGGAGCACACCCACGCAGGCACAGGGAGAATGTGCAAACTCCACACAGTCAGTCATCTGAGGCAGGAATTGAACCTGGGCCTCTAGCGCTGTGAGGCAGCAGTGCTAACCACTGTGCCACCGTGCTGCCCACATCCTTTATGTGTAGACAATCCTTTATCGGAAATCCCAAAATCTGAAAAGCTCCAAAGTCCGAAGGTTTTTTTGTGAAGTTTTTTTCTCATTAACAAGGTTGATTGGCGTGCAGTTAACCCAAATCTACACCCAAGTCGTGGGGGGTGAGGCCTGGCACTGGCAGGCCTCGATTCTGTTTCAAGGCCCCATTTTACTTAGTGAGTGTGTTCCTCCGGTAAGAATTTTTAAAAATTCACCATCAAATTGCTACTTATTCTGAAATTTTTAAAATTCTGAATTCTGAAAACCAGCTGGTCCTGAGCATTTTGGATAAAGGATTGGGCACCTGTACTGCCTGACGGGTGAGGAAAAAAGATTCAATGATAAATTTTAAAGGACAATTGAGTAAAAATTTGAAGTAAATGAATTGCAGAGCAAGGGGTAAGGACAGGGGATTGGCTCTACCAAGATAGCTTTCAAATAGCTATTTCTTGAATGAAGGATAGAATTGCCTTTTTCTGTGTGCTATCTTATGGTCTTAATTATTGCTCGCAGTTTGGAAGTGCTGAGTCGGGGCAGTTTCCCACTTACACAAATGCGACCTGGGACAAAGTTATCCACAAGTTCAGATTTTCATCCTTGGGTGGGTGGGCTGGGGGTGTGGGTGGTGAAAGCTATGAAGTGAAAAGGGAAGTCATGGTTATTGCTTCTGGAAAGTTGATAGGGACTGGGGGAAACTTTGTGCAATTATGTTTTTTTGACTCTGCCAAAGAAAGAATAAAGCAAAGATCAGCACTCCAGGCTTCACCTCTCATACCACCCTCTCCACGCACTCTCAAGTTGTGTCAAACCAGGACATTTAGACCTCCATGATCTATCACACCCTCCATGTTAACTTATGCCTTTTCAGCCAGTTCTCATGACCTTTTGTAGCGTCTCAGCCAACTAGAGCATGTATGACGTACTTTTCCCTCCCTTGTTACAAATGAACATATACAAAATAGATAGAGCTGTTGCCATGACAACAGAGAGAGCAAGCCTGCATGTGTCCTATTTTTAAATGCATCTCCTATTGGCCTTCCTTTCTCGCCATTGCCAATGATGTATAGTCTCTGATTTGTAATTTACAATTGTTCACACCACACCTTCCTGTGAAATATCTGAATATTTCTCTTAGTGAACAACTTTGATTGCTACAATTCTATACATGTACATCTTACCATTCTCTTTAGTATGATGATTGGTTCTTCTCATAAACATTCTGGAATACTCAGAATCAAAACGATCACATAAAGTGCAATTAATATACAACTGATTTCCTTATTAATAGATTACAATATTTACCCTCCAATAACCTTTTTTTTGCAATTGTAGGTTGGAACACAAACATGTTTTAACAGATATATCAAGCAAGATTTGAAAATACTTGTGAAATAGTGACTAGAGCCTTATTAAATGCACACAGAGAATAGATCATAAAAAGGGGCCTGAGACAAAGGTGCCTGACTGGAAACTAATTAATTTTACTTGATGTGAAATAAAGTTAGCTCAGCTTAATTGGATCAGAAAATGGCAGATTAAACAGCAGGGCAATGGTCAGAGATATTTAAAAGCTGGATAAATATGATATATGTTAAATATATTCTGACCAGTCTTACAGGGACAGCTATATCGCATCAAATTCATGAATAAATATAAAAGTTGCAGAAAATTAACTATAAAAAAGATATTTGGCATATACACATAGTTTAATGAAGAAAAAAATATTAATTATAAAAGATTTGGTAAGGAAACGAAGAGAGTGAAGACTAGCAAAACTAATGTTACATTACAAAAAACAAAATAGTCATCTACAAAAAGGGAAATAGCAGAAGCCAGACAGTGAAGTTGAAAGAAAAGGACTCCTTAAACGTGAAAGACCAATCTTGACTTTGAAATGGTATTATAGGGATTTCTGTGACATTAGTGACTTGGAGGCCTTGAACCTCACTGTTTCCTCTACACTAACAGTGCTCCCAGAATGCTGGTCAGTAGAGACCAGAATGCTGATTCAGCACTTTTGAAGAACATACAAGTCAGAATGCTGAATAGTCTGAAGGGGAACTTGGAAGTGAAGGTATTCCATGACAGTACTGCTGATGTACTCCCTCAGTGATGGACATGACAGAGGATGTAGGTGCTGATGAAGGGATCTTGGAAAGTTGCTATAATATATTCTGTTAATCATAAATCGCACACTATTGATGGAAGATGTGGATGATGAGCCAGTTCAGGTGCCCTAGCCAAGAAAAATCACCATAACAATTTTACATTTGATCAAATCTTTTATATGCATCCAATAAATTTAGCACCCTCACAGCACCAGGGACCTGGGTTCAATTCCTGTTTCAGATGACTGTGTGGAGTTTGCATATTCCCCCCGTGTCTGCATTGGTTTCCTCCAGGTGCTCCGGTTTCCTCCCACAATCCAAACATGTACAGGTTAGATGAATTGGCCGTGCTGAATTGCCCACAGTGTTCAGGGATGTGTAGGTTAGGTGCATTAATCAGGGTAAATGTAGAATAATAGGGCAGGGGAATGGGTCTAGGTCATTACTCTTCACTGTAGGGATTCTATTCTATTCTAAGTACAGGTGAAGATCATGACTGACAGTGGAATGTGTAAAGTCTGTCAAGAAAGAACAGGTAAGCTAAAGAAAATGTAGATGCAGTTGTGAATTGAAATGTAATTTTATAATTTTGTGTTGCAGGAGGGACAACTCGACCAACAATTGCACAAATCAAAGATTTGACACTGGTATCCAATTACTAATTTTAAACTTGAGTGTTTACCTCTTGAATGCCTAGTATAGGAAGAAGTTAGTGAACACAGAGACAGACTTGATCTGTCAAGAACAGGCAAATTGTATGAATGTTAGCTATGCTTTACTATGTTAGTTTAATTTTGTGGCATTGCTTACATATGGACTTTTTTTCAAAGCATTTGTTAAAGTACCACAAAAGATGTCACAAAATTAAAACAGATGGCATTAAAGAAAATGTAGATGCAATAATATGGATTGCAGAGCGCAACAAGTAGGGTAAATGGAGGTGATTTTAATCTGCCAGAATGTCACTCAGAGATCTTTACTTGAGTTTTCTGCTCTCTCTTTCTCTCTTTTGATTTCCATTTTCTAAGCAATTTGGACAAAGATGGAAGAAGAATTATATGAAAATTGCTAAGAATATCAAACTTGTGTGGGAAAATCAAGTTAAAAATTGACAAAATATGCACAAAAGTGTGTTGTGGACTGGGGAGGTTAGAAAAGTGGACAAGTGGATGATAAACATAATCTGCTGCAGAGCAATGTGAAGTCGTTTAAAAATATATTTAAAAAGGAAATTGCAAAAAGGTATGAGCTGGGAAATTACAGGAGTCTGTAACAAAAAAGGAACTATATTTGGCTTTGAAATATGGTTTTAGTCCTGACCCCTTTGATTCAGTCATGATACTTCATTAAAAATCAGCTTTACTCAAATTATCTATTTCCCAATTCAATAATACAACATAGTCTTTGTAAAATATAATTATAGCTTTAGTGCAAGAATGAAAAATGATTTATTTGTTTTGACTACATAAAGAACTTGTAAGATTTATTGTGAAAATTGTTCAATTTAAAAGATAAGGAGGATCCCATAGAAGAAGCAGCAATAATGGTTGAAGTAAACTGAGTTCTCTGTTCATAATCCTGTTATCAAGAAAAATGAAAACACTGACAATAATATTGGAAGTGGAAAGAATAAGCTGAGTCACAAAAGACAAAATTAAATAGTAAAAGAATTTGCAAATGTAACAGAGATTGAACTCAAGGGTGAATGCTGTCAAAGTCAAGATGAAGTAAATGACCTCTTTACATTATTCACAAAAATGCAAAGATTGAAAGCACATAATTAATTAAATTAATCTTCATTTATTTAATAAATTGTCACCCAATCAACTTTAATCATTTACAGAAGTGACCTTTAATATTGATTTCAATTAAACATTTAATGTTTCAAACATAGGCACAGCTTTACAGATGAGAGATTTCAGTGCCTGTGATTTCATTTGATGAGTGCATACAACATCAAATTATGGGTAATTATATCACTACCATTTTTATGTAGGATCTGCAGTAGAATTTTTTACAATTTTCCATCACACTAAATCAAAACAGCCATCAAAGTAGACCCTGTAATTGGCAAATCTTTTCAAGGGACTTAAAATTTGCAATTTGGTATGGTACAAATGGCAAGTAGTGAAAGATTGTTTCCATTAAGTAAATATAGATGTGGTTCATCCACAATCTATGTAAATGGCAAAACAGGACAGAGGGCTGAATGGCTAATCTATTGTTAGATTTTGGACATTTGAGGTCACAGTTACTAATATAGACAGTTAGCTATTTGTAAGCAGTTTGCAAATAGTTCATTATATTTATTAAGAAACAGCAGTTTATATACAATGCACTATCAAATTAGACAAAGTAAAGAAATATAAGAATTTTTTTTCCGATTCTAAAGCCATTCTGCAGAATGGAGGGGCAGGCATTTGTTTTGGAATGATGGAATGTTTGTCCTTGATGTTGTGCAGTCTTTGGGATGGTAAGTCTTTGTTCTTCCCTCCAGCTGATGTAGGAGAAATCCTGGTCTTCTCCAAAAGAAGATGATGGCTCTTTTCCCCTGGACCCTCTCTCTCCATCTCTTCCTCCCACCCCACCTCCCCATATGATATCCCTTATTGTGGGGACTGGCAATCTATGCTGTGTCCATCACAAACTGAAATCTTTCAGCCAATGACCATGGGGCAGCTGCTCATGATGTCAGGATGACTGTTTCCCCTTGCCACGTCCATTTGAAGGTCAGTTTTCATTCTTTCTAAGAACACAAACTCATTTTCTCAAAGACAATTTATCACCAGATAAATCTTTTGTTTACATTTGCAGAAGAATAGTTACAACTGTAACAAATGTTACATTTGGTAAGTGAGGTCTCATGCTATATCAGAAATATTAAACATGGAATACTAAAATATATTTTCACAATATCAGTTTTAAAGGGAACTCCCATTTCCAATCTATTCCTATGTGACCAACAACCTGAAAATTAGGGTTGTAAATTTAAAATATTCCCTTTAGGTTTGAAAACAGGGAATGAATATTTTTCTAGTCATTTCTTTATTGAGGCAGAAACTATAACATAATTGGATAACCACTCAAAGAAAGAATATGAAAAGAGTTGAGAAAATGAAGAGAAATGGGTTGAATCAGCTCCACCTACTGGAACAGGACACAAGGTTGAATGGACTCTACATATAAATACTACAGTCAAGATTAAAGTGGTGCTGGAAAAGCAAAGCAGGTCAGGCAGCATCTGAGGGATTTTCCTGCTCCTCAGATGCTGCCTGACCTGCTGTGCTTTTCCAGCACCACTCTAATCTTGAGTCTGATCTTCAGCATCTGCTGTCCTCACTTTTGCCATATAAATACTACAGATCAGTGGAGAAAACAAACACTAGGGGAACCAGTCCTGGCCCCAAAGTTTCCAAGTTGAAAGATAATTAAATGGAGAATGGATGTTTCGGGATGCCAGTTGTAGGTGTGATTGGATCAGGTTCTGAAAGATTGTGGTCCTGAATTTAAACAGACCATGGGAGCCATTATTCTGGAAGGTAGGGTGGTTATGAAAGTGTTGAGCTTGCCTACATTGCTCAGACCTTTGGGTATAGGCGTTGGGATGTTATGTTGAGGTTGTACAGGATGTTGGTGAAGCTGCTTCTGGAGAACTATGTCCAGTTCTGGTCTCCCTGTTATAGGAAGGATATCTGCGAGTTTTGAGAAGATTTGTAGCTCAGGTTGAGGTTTAGGTTGTCAGTTTGCTAGCTGAGCTCAGCAAGCAAACTTACAACCTGAGGGAAGGATATTATTAAGCTGTGGAGCATTCAGAAGAGATTTAGCAGGTCATTGCTGGGTATGGATGTTTTTGGGTTATAAAGGCTGGATAGGCTGGGACTTGTATTACTGGTGCATAGGAGGTTGTGAGGAAACCTCATAGAAGTTTACAAAATAGTAAGGGGTATAGATAGAGTTAATGGTAGATGTATTTTCCCTAGGATGGAGGATTTCAAGACCGGGGGCGTATTTTTAAGGTGAGAGAAGAAAGATTTTAAAAAGACACAAGGGACAAATTTTTTACACAGAGGGTAGTTTGTGTGTGTGGAATGAACTTCCAGAGGAAATGCTGGATGTGGGTAGAATTACAACATTTAAAAGACGCTTCGGGCATAAGCCCTTCTTCAGGAATGAAGCCCTGAAGAAGGGCTAATGCCCAAAATCTCGATTCTCCTGCTCCTTGGATCCTGCCTGACCTGCTGCGCTTTTCCAGCAACACATTTTTCAGCTCTGATCTCCAGCATCTGCAGTCCTCACTTTCTCCTACAACATTTAAAAGACATTTGGATAAGTGCATGGATAGGAGACGTATGGAGGGATATGGGCCAGGAGCAGGCAGGTTATGACTAGTTTAGTTAATGATTATGGTTGGTATGGTCTGGTTGGACCCAAGGGTCTAATTCCGTTCTGTATAACTCTGAGTCTATGACACTATGGAGCACAAACACTGGCAGCATAGTGGCTTAGTGGTTAGCACTACTGCCTCACAGCACCAAGGACCCAGGTTCACTTCCAGCTTTGGGTGACTGTCTGTGTGGCATTTCCATGTTCTCTCTGTGTCTTTGTGGGTTTCCATCGGGTGCTCTGGTTTCCTCCCAAGTCCAGTGATGTGCAGGTTAGGTGGATTAGTCATGGGAAATGCAGGGTTCGGAGATAGCGTAGGTGTCTGGGACTGGATGGGATGCCTTTGGACTGTCGATGCAGACTCGAGAAACCAAATGACCTTATTCCAAATTGTAGGGTTTCTATGACTGATTGGACTGAATGATCAGCTTCTGTAAACTATGCTTTGGTCCTCAAACTTCTACTGGCCTGATTATTTGCCTCTCAACTGATGAGAAGAGTGCTATCCGGGAAAACAGGGTTGCCCACCTCTCAATGGAAGGGGTCCTAGGTGAAGCAGGAACCTCCATTTCCCCCAGTCTGGGGAGATGAAGGTTGGGTCTGAAAACCACTCTGCCCAGGAACAATATTCCCCCTCCCCAAAATGTTGCTGGTCCCAACCTCCATGGCTGAGGTGCCTAGGCCTCCACCAACTGTGGCTTTCAGGCTCTGACTGACTGTTGGCAGTTTCAGGTAGACTGGGGATACTGAGCTGGGGGTAGAAGGGAGAGAGGGGGTCTCTGATAAGAAGACCACTGTGCAGCTTATAAGTCTCTGACGGCACTTGATCCGGTGGATTTTCTCACTGCTGCAGGTAGGGTGCCTCTTCCCTGTAAAGATGCCTGAGCCCTACACTTCAAAAAAAAGAAAATGTAAATTCCTGGTCACTCTCCTTTCAGGCTGAGCAGACCAGGTTCCAATGGTTGAGCCATCGTCTAAGCTATTTGCTCTTCGTTGGGAGTAATTGTGACCCTGCTCCCCTCTGTGTAGTCACTGCCATTAACATGATCTCCCAGGGGTGCAGTCTGTGTTTCTCTCCATGTTCCTGAGTAAACTCCAAATGAACTCTCTGACAATCTTCATTGGAATCAGGAACAGACTGAAGGTTCTGAAGAATATTAGCAGAGATAAGAAAGACATTGGGAAACCGATGTGTTAGTCAGTGCCACTATTTTCATTCTCATTCCTGATGAAGGGCTCCGGCCCGAAACATCGATTTTCCTGCTCCTCGGATGTTGCCTGACCTGCTGTGCTTTTCCAGCAACACACTCTCAACACTACTTTCATCACCAGCCCATTGATGTTCTTGTTCCTGTTGGGACCGAAAATAACTGCCATCTGATTGTTCTAATTATTTTAATATGAACATTCACCCCGTAACATTTAGATGAATATTCATAATTGCTTAATTTTGCCATACATCCTAATTTCAAATTATTACCCACTCCACTGCATGTCCAAACAAGAACACACAATTCATGCAGTCCCTGCTTTGATGCTAGAAACGAGATTAGTCTTAGTGAGCATCTGTGGTATACCTTCTAGCTGCTTCCCACAAGGTAAATCATTCAATGTTTTGGTAGGAGATTGTGCAGACAAGAGATCAACCAAGCCTCTGTCTGTCTGTCTCTCTCTCTCTCTCTCTCTCACACACACCCACACACACAAAGTATCATTTATTATTCATTCCACTGGCATTAGATCATTATAAACATGAAGGGAAATTAAGGTTACATAAGGAAGTCACAGTATTTGTGTGGAATTCAGTCTGTCATTTACATCTCATTGAGAAAATGCTTTATCGGTCTGATTCTTCTCCCCATGAGACTTCCTTCTCCCAAAGACATGCTATCCTTCAAAGAGGACTCATTTAACAGCACCGACTGCTCTTTCTCCCTATCACTATCTGTGGCTGGACCTTCCATTACTCTCTTTTAACAGAGTCAGTAAAATTATTCCAATCCTTTGTCTGTTGAAATGTTCTTCATTTTCTTTGGGCTCTATCCCCACCTGCCATTTACTCCTTACCCCCTCCCCTCACCCTCTCTTCTGCAAAAGAAATGACATTTTCTTAACTACTATCAGTTCTGAGGAAGGGTCACTCGACCTGAAATATTAACTCTGATTTCTTTTCATAAATGCTGCCTGACCTGCTGAGCTTTTCCAGCAATTTCTATTTTTGTGTCAGTAAAAAAAATAAGGGTTTTTCTTCAAATTCCATCGATTATGAGAAAATCTCAACTTGCTGTAAGCAATCTTTTAATTAAAATTTGCAAACAGTGGGATTAGCAATTAGGTATAAGACAATGTATTGAATATTATTAGATCTGATTTCCTTGCCAAAATACTCAAGCAAAATTCCTGAACATGGGAGCTCATGAAGCTTTTCCATTTAACAACATTGCAGAAATAGAATAAACATGTCGAGTAAAATGTTTCCAACATCTCAATAGATGGACTGCATAATGCTGATTGTCTTTACCAGCACTTTGATAGACTTTTCATTTGTTTTTACCCTCCCTTTTCTCAACATTTCCTTTTTCATTCTGAGGATGCATGCATTGATGACAAGGTCATATTTAGTGTCCATTGTTTATTTGACCTGAAGAAGGTGGTGGTTAGCGGTGTTTCTGAATTGTTCCAGTCTCTATGCTGTAGGTATACTCACAGTGCTGTGAAGGAGGGAGTTTCAAGATTTTGACCCAGTGAGACTGATGAAATAGTGATATATTTCCAAGTCAAGATGAGGTGTGACCTGGAGAGGAACTTGCAGACGGTGCTGTTCCCAGTACTGCTGCCTTTGTCTTTCTAGACGTTAGAGTTCACAGGTTTGGAAGATGCTGTTGAAGGAGGTTTGATAATTTTCTGTGGTGCATCCTATATATGGTATGCATTGCTGCCCTTGTGGATCACTACAAAAGGAGTCAATGTGTAACCAGGGCATCAATGTGGACTTCACCAGTTTCCTTATTTCCCTTCCCCCCCCTTACCCCAGTTCCAACCTTCCAGCTCAGCACCATCCCCATGACCTGCCCTACCAGCCAATCTCCCTTTCCACCTATCTGCTCCACCCTCCTCTCTGACCTATCACCTTCATCCCCACCTCCATCCACCTATTGTACTCTTGGCTACCTTCCCCCCAGCCCCAACCCCCTCCCATTTATCTGTCCACCCCAGAGGCTCCCTACCTTCATTCCCGATGAAGGGCTTTTGACCGAAACATTGATTTTCCTGCTCCTCGGAAGCTGCCTAACCTGCTGTGCTTTTCCAGCACCACTCTAATCTAGACTCTGATTTCCAGCATCTGCAGCACCTACATCCGCCAACGTATAAAGTGGTATTTAATATGGCATTAATTGTTATTAAATCACCAAATGGTATGAAACTGATCTGAGGTTGTCCTTTTAAGTTAATTCATTGAGCATTGGGAAGTATACTATGAGTTCATTTGAGCAGGATACCTCCATGATTAATGACCCCTCTACTAAACCATTTTATACAGGACACAAATGTAAATAATAGTCTGGACTTAAATATCAGTTGCTGTCAGTATGAAAAGTGGAATAATTAGAACATTTGTTCTAATCATAGTATAGCTCTATTCTGCAGCAACAAATAGCTTTCCTCTGATTAGAAAGAGAAATGCTCATACCCTTGGTTGAGTTACTGGGAAGAAACCATTTAAATTGCATTATTGTTAATATATAATATAAATCTATATCAGTTTTTCAGCATTGTTTATCACCAGTGCTCCTGACACAGTGATGAATTAACCAATTACACCTTTGCATTTAATGTTCTATCCTTGTGATTCAGTATCCCTTTGTGCAATATGGTTTTTCAAATGAATAAATATATTCAGAAAGAGGCATAAGATAAACCAGTAAGCAGATTAATTATAATATTTTGACTTAGAGCATTTGGTGAAATCTAGTTGGCCATAAGTAATAAATGACTATGCTATGTCAAAAGACTCTGTTTTAAGTATTAAAACAAAACTCACTGCGATTGGATAATCGTACCACAAAGCCATAGCACCTGACAAATTGAAACAGCCTACAGTAGAAAGTCTGACCCAGAACCTCATTTTACAGCCAACAGAATCATCAATGTGATTTGACATAATCACAATTTCAAATTACAACTTTGTTCATTAGTTCTTTATTTCATGTGACCACAATAATCATTTAAATAGTGCCTTTAATCATCAATGTTAAAGCCTCAATTTGCTTCACAATTATCAGATTTGATGCTGAGGTACTGATGGAGTTATTGGAACAATACGTTGGGTAAAGAAGTTGGCATTAAGAAGCATTTTAAAGGAGGTCAGAGAGGAAATGGAGTGGAATGTTTTAGAGAGGGAATTCCTTCCAGCTACAAATGGTGCCAGGGAGGCAGAGCAGTTGGTGCTGATGAATGAATCCTCTCTACAGGAAAGGGTGTCTCTCTGGGGAAAGGAGGCTTCATGGCGATAAGGCTCAGAATGACAAAGGATTTCTTGACTTTGGAGTCGAGATGACTGAAGCACAGCTCCAAGCAAAATTGGTGAGTCACCCCCCCCCCAGAAGGTCAGAATTTGAGGTTTCAAGGGCGGCAGGGCTGGAGGAGACAAATAAGGAGAGAAGAGATGATGGAAACAAGGAGGAGACTTCTAAATAAAATTGGGTGGAACTTTGCAGCCAGCCTGGAAGTGTCAATGAGATGAATTTTACAAACCCTCTCTGGATACACTGGAAATGGGAATATTGGAAAATTGGCAGGAGATCATATCTAGGCAAAAGTGAGGACTGTAGATGCTGGAAATCAGAGTCTAGATTAGAATGGCGCTGGAAAAGCACAGAAAGTCAGGCAACATCCGAGGAGCAGGAAAATTGACGTTTTGAGCAAAAGCCCTTCAGGATGCTGCCTGACCTGCTGTGCTTTCCCAAGAGATCACATCTGCTTATCACTGCCAGGGCACTTTGCCAGTAGCAGGAAGGTTGCAGATGGCACATCTGCTTGGGGCCCAAATGAGCTACTTAAAAGGTCAATTAAGGGCCTCTTCCTGTGCCTGCAGGCAGTTTTTGTTTAATGGGAAGTCAGTATCAGTGGCAAATCCAGCATTGTTTATAATCTTAATACTCTGGCAAAGGTAGTGGGGAGACATGCCTTGTAGTCCATGTGCTGTAGGTTCACTCAAAATGGTGTTTAAAAGTGAATTCTAGGATTTTATTCCTGCTAATAAAAGAACAGTGATATATTTCAATGTCAGGATGGTGTACGGTTTGGAAGGAGACTTACAGGTGGTGTTATCCTCCTGCACCTGCTGCCTTTGTACTTCTACATGAATGACATTTCAGGTTTGGTAGATGTTTTGGTAAATTGCTGCCATGCATCTTGTACCTTGCTGCCGTTGTGTATCAGCAGGAAGGAATGCTCATCAGGTGGGTTACCTTGACCTGGATGGTGTTGAGCTTCCTTAGTGTTGTTAGAACTACACTCATTCAAGTAATTGGTTCCATCACACTCATGACTAGGTCAGTCTTTGGTGAGTCTGCAGAAGTCATCGCTGACCAGGCAATTGACAGTAGGGAATTCAGAGATGGTAATGCTATTGAATGTTGAGGGAAGATGGTTAGCTTCTCTTTTGTTAGAAATTACCATAGTCTGGTATTGCTACTTACCACTGACCACAACTCTTGATGTTATTCATCCTGCTGCATATGGATATGAGCCACTTTCCAGTGACTGCTGCTGAACATTATGAAATCATTGGCAAGCATCCCCAATTCTGATGGAGGAAAGATCATTGAGGAAGCAGCTGAAGTACGTTGGGTCTAGGCTACTACACTGAGGAATTCACAGAGTCATAGAATGCCTACGGTACAAAAGAGGTCATTTGGTCTATCAGGTCTGCACTGACCCTCTGAACAGATCCCACCCAAACTCAGCCTCCCACCCTAACTATCTAATCACACATTTACTATAGCTAACCCACCTAGTCTATACATCCCTCAGCACTACAAGGCAATTTAGCATGGCCGGTCCACTTTACCCACACATCGTTGAGCTGTGGGAGGAAACCCATGCAGACACAGGAAGAATGTGCAAACTCCACACAGACAGTGACCCACATCTGGAATCAAACCTGGGTCTATGGCGCTGTGAGGCAGCAGTGCTAACCACAGTGCCAATATGTCATCTGTGGCAAGGACATCTCCTGTACATATGTCCTGGAGTTGAGATGACTGACCTCCAACAACTACAATCATCGTCCAATTTGCGAGGTTTGACTTCCAATTCCCATTAAGTCCAGTTTCATATCTCCCACCCGTGGATATCTTGATTTCCAATGACTTCAGTTTTACCAGCAGATATAAGGCTCTGCAGGTGATGGAGTTTATAATTTGGTGCTCTTTTGGGTCATTGAGACATACGCTGACAGCTATGATCACATGTCTGTAGCAAGAACTGCCCACTTGACAGGGCGTGCCCAGCTGGCCTGGGAGCCTGCAGGGGGTCAAAATGGCAGTCAGCAGTGTGGTATGAGCTATGCAAGTGTACAAACATTATTATACACTTGACTTGCATGAGCAGCCTAAATAATGGTAACTGCTAACAACAGTGTTTCTGAGGCTGCTGAGCTGCTCTCCTTCTGATTAGTTGCATTGGAGTAATGTGGCCCATTGATGACCTGGTGTAGGTTTACTACCCCACTGGCAGGACACCCATCACCATCAGGAAACCAAACTTGATATTTCAGGTCTGTGGTCAAAGGGGGAGACTGCTTTCTGATATCCATAAACAGTGTAGATGAGAATGTGAGAGAGATGATAAATAAGTTTGAAAATGACACAAAGATTAACCAGGTGGTTGTCAGTGACAAGGTCTCAAGTTACAGGAGAATATAAACTAGTTGGTCAGATGGGCAGAGCAGTGGTAAGTGTGAGGTGATACACTTGGGAAGATTGAACAAGACAAGCGAGTATAGATACTCAAATGAATGGCAAAACACTAGGAAGCTCAGAGGAACAGAGAGATCTTGGATTTTTCACCCTGAAAGTAGCAGGACAGATTAGTAGGATCATTAAGAAGGCATTCAAATGTTTGGCTTTACCAGTCATAGCATAGATTAGAAGAGCTGGGAAGTTAAATATGTTGGAGCTGCACAGAAGTTTGGTTAGGCCATAGCTCGAGTATTGTGTGCAGTTCTGGCCACCACACTACAGAAAGGATGTGATTGCCTCTGGCTGTTCACCCTCCCTTTTAAGAATATCCTGCTCCTGCTCAGAGACATCCCTGACCCTAGCACCAAGGAGGCAACACACCATCATGGTGTCCTTGACTATGGAGTTCTAATATATTACTACTGCTCCACTGAACTTTGACCCTCCCTGTTGTATACAGAGCCACCAGTGATGCCACTGCTCTGGCTGCTACTGTCACCACCTCCTCTTGGGCAACCCATCCCCACAGTCTCCAAAATAATATACTAGTTAGAGAGGGGGATAACTACAGGGCACTTCTGCACTCTCTGCCTGCCCTTCTAGTGATCGCCCATCTATCTGCCTGAACCTTGTGTGTGACCACAAATCTAAAACTCCCGTCTATGATGCTTTCTGCTTTCTGCATGCTCCTAAGGGTGTTCAAATGTCCCTCCGACTGATCCACGCATTCTGTCAGGAATTGTAGTTGGACACATTTCCTGCAGTTGGAGTTGTCAGGGAGATTTGAACTGTGTCTGATTTCCCATAATCTGTGGGAGAAACATACCACACTGCTGACTGCCACTTTGACCCTCTAGCAACTCTCTAATTAAAAATAAATTTCTATTAATTTATAACTATCTAGATGGTCCCTCGTGTAGGATTGTCACCAAAATACTAAATAAATTACTCTGCAAACAAAATTCTCAGTATTACACTAAATCCCAGTACTGTAGCCCACTAGCCCATATCCAAGCCTATGATTCTATGATTCCGTGATATTTCAATCCCTATGGCAGAGAGAGCACTGAACATTATGGGAAAGGTCATTGTGGAAGCAGTTGTAGATGAGGGTTTCTGCATTCTGTTATGTTCCAACCCCTGATATTATTACAAGGCAGATGACATTACTGTACAAGGCATGTCCCAGAATGAAATCCATCTTGATAGATTATAATTTGGTTTGCTTTGGTTTTAACAAGATGGTCTCACACTGAAACATAAGTGTGCAATTTTGTAGATTTTGTTTTAACATTAAACAGAAGTTTATTAAGTAAGAACAGATTTTTAAAAGGTATAAACTAATCTATTTACATATAAGACAAACTTAAATATTTATAAAAATATGGTAAAAGTAAAGTACAATCAATCCCAAAATAATCCTTCGCAGATCCCAAAAGAATCTCTTGTACAAAACCCTAAGGTACCACTTATACTAACTTGTACCAGAGACCCTTTCTCTAACACCTTGAGAGGTTTAATTTAAATATAAACTTTAACTTCCAGATTCTAAACACTTTGAGCTTGATCTTGGAACTATCAAACACCTGAGCTGAAATACACTACACACTGAATAAACTCTTCAGGGTTTTATTCAAACATTTCTGGTCTAGGACTATCACTAACTGCTTACTCAAAGGTAATTTTGCTTTACTAACCTCTCTCCTTCTCAGATCACAACTGTCTTTATTGAAGGACTCTGCAAAACTGCCCAGAACTGGAAGTAAAAATTGAAGAAGTCTCTCTCTGTTTTTCTGTAAGCAATGGATATTTCTCCTAAGCTAAACAAAAAGTCCTGAAGCTTCTAACAGAAACTCTGAAGCATAAATGTTTACCATACTAACTGTTTAACATCTCATAAGTACACAAAACCCAATTAGTTTTGAAAACTAACTATCACAAACTATTTTTAGAAAGCACCATGGCCATTAAAATACTTACAATTATTAATTCTTTCAGCTGAATAGAGAAATGTATCTATGATTACTTAAACATCCAAATTTAACATTAATGATATTAAAAGTACAGGTGTTCCCCAATTTACAAACACTCATACTTCCGAATGTGACCCCAAAAAGGGGTGTAATTTTAAAAATTGAAAATGTATTGCTGGAAAAGCGCAGCAGGTCAGGCAGCATCCAAGAAACAGGAGAATCGACGTTTCGGGCATGAGACCTTCTCCTGTTTCTTGGATGCTGCCTGACCTGCTGCGCTTTTCCAGCAACACATTTTCAGCTCTGATCTCCAGCATCTGCAGACCTCACTTTCTCCTGTAATTTTAAAAACCCAACACATGGTAATTTCTTGTACTTACAAACAGCTGCTTTACCATTGTCCTGCATTGTGATCCAATTTGTGTACACATTTATTTGCAGACTCCAGAATGAACCCCATTCACAATCCAGGGACTACATGTATATATAAATTTCAGGATTTTGATCACAATATCCAATCTCTGTTTTCACATCCAACTTCTCTCTCATTCTGTAATTTCTCTTAATTTAGAAGGTACATATGGAATAAGAATATACTATTTACCTTCTTCTTTCTCCTCACTGCAATCTAACATTTGTCCCTTTGTGAGTCAAAGAGTCATGGAGATATACAGCACAAAAACACACCTTTTGGTCCAACTCATCCTGATATCCTGAATTAATCTAGTCCCATTTGGCCCATATCCCTCAAAACCATTCCTATTCATTTACCCATCCAGATACATTTTAAGTGTTGTAATTGTACTAGCTTCCTCCCAATCCTCTGGCAGCTCATTCTATACAGATGTGAAAAAATTGCCCGTCAGGTCCCTTTTATATCTTTCCCCTCTCATTTTCAACCAATGCCTTCTATTTTTGGACCTAACCAATATTGTGTACAGATACAACATGACCTCCCAACTCCTATACTCAACGCACTGATCAATAAAGGCAAGCATACCAAACACCTTCTTCGCTATCATATCTACCTGTGACTCTTCTTTATTTCCATATACTCAAGGCTGACAGTTTGCTCTGTTAATGGAGGAACAGCACTGAGGTAATGAAGATGCACCATTGTTTAGTTCGGAGGATCTAAAATTTGAATTTAGGCAACAAAAATATGTAGATTTTTATTATAACAAAATGGTTTCTCGATTTCAAAGAATACCATAAAACGGCCTGTGAACATACTGCTGATTTGCAGAATTAAGTTGCGGTTTAAAGATAAGAGGACAATAGAGTTTTCAAAAGCTGAATACTGACACATTAATTGACCATTTGATCTAACCGTGAACCAGTACATGGCATGACAATTTACGTAAATATCTTTTAGCATAGAATACCATTGGATTAGCCTGTCTTCAGTCATGTCACCTTATTACGGTTGATTGGACCCTTCTTGTAATTAAGAACCCTTTCCCAGGAAATATCATTGGATTAACTTGCTGTAAATCATGTCACCTTATTATATCTGATTGATCTTTCTTGTAATTAAGGCTGTACTATTTCTTAAAAAACATATAAATAATGTGTAATTTTCAAATGTAATTGTGCAACTTCACCACGGAACACAGAAGCTTCAATCTCTGTGTTGCTGGATAGAATTACGTCAAGGTACCTTAATTCAATAAACTAATGACCCATGCTTTTTGAATAGATCGAATTTGTCAATTCTTTTAACCGATCTTGAACCAAGAGGGGTCGTAGATCTTCAGTTTCACACCCAAAGCAACAAACAAAGATACTGATGATGTCTGTGATTTAAAGGAAAGCATAGTAGTAGCAGCACATGGTGAAACAAGGAGCAGGATAGGGGAAAGCGTAATGCAAGAGCATATTAGTCAGAGGAGCTGATCACATCCTGGACTGTTGCTGACTGCTCAGATTAAGGCTTTGGTGGACTAACTAGGTTACAATTGATGATTAAGGAAAGCAAATGCTTGGCACAATGCAAATTCTTTTCAGAGGCCTGTAAACAATATGCAGAGGCATAAAGGGCTCTGCATTGACTTGGCAGAGAACTTTGTACAGAGCTTGGCATCCATCCCTGCCAAAATGGAAAGGTGGCAAACCACATCAATGCACTTTCGACCTAACCATGATGACTGATGTTGTTTCAACTTCGATTGAAGCACAAACATCAACATCAGTATCCACTCTCTGCCAAGGAAGCTCAGGCAACTACTAAACTATCTCTGGAAACACGTGTAAAAGGTTTTCCAAGTTGTTTCAGCACTTCTTCAAATTGGTTCCCAAAACCTGTTCCGTAATTACCCTCTGCGGATATGGTCTACTGTTGAAAGCATTCGTCTCCCTCTTTCTCCTCTTCCTTCTAACAAATTGTTCGAGTTTGTATGGCCTCTGTTCACTTTGCACAAAGCCAGCAGGAGTCTCGACTGGTCATCCATATGTGAAAGCATTGGGATGCACACAAGTCTTAAAGTCATTGAAAAAGTACTCTGGATCCAAATAGTCGACTGGTATGGATCACCTTTTTTTTTAACAAGGACAGAAAATGGATTAGTGGTTTCAGCATTCCAGCTGTTGGTTTAGAAGCAAAAATATTACCCATTTCTGGCAGAACCCCCTGCCAAACACCAGCTTTGTGAGTCTGTTATCAGCATGCACCAAGGTGCATTCAGCAACATAATGGGACTTCCACTTTAGCTATTTGAAGAAATCATGCACATCTGAAAGTTTCATGGGTCTTTACTTATTACTGGCCTTGTTTGAGTTTGTGGAAATGCAGGGTGTTTGTGAGGTACATGAGGGTAAGGAGAAGGAACTGAATACCGCACAGGAGTCCTGATTACTTACGATTTCTGCTGGGTGAGTGATTGCAGCATGAAAGATTGGCGGAGCAGTGGGGAGGAAACATCAAGTGCAGATGCTTTCATTGACTTTCATCACTGTGTGAGGTCCCTGCCATTTCCTAGGGACCAAATTCCAGGAGTTGTCTTCCCTAAGATGTTTGCAAAGCTATGGGGAAATGTGGGACTGGCTGAATGCTTCTTGCAGAGATCTGGCACGGACGTGAAAGCTGAATGACCTCCTTCTGTGTTGTAGCCATTGTATGATTCTATGGCCACTATCCCTTTTCAGAATGTTTTCAGGATCTGCCTTCAGACCCTCCTGGTCCCATGAAGTAGCATCCTTTCAGCTCACTTCCATCTCCACAAGTGGAGGGGAACTGGTCCAAAAGTTTGTGATTTCAAAGAAACTGGTGGACTCTAACCTGGTGTTGTGTGACTGAGAGTCATGGAGTCACATAGATGTACAGTATGGAAACAGACCCTTCGATCCAACTCTTCCATGCCGACCAGATATCCCAACCCAATCTAGTCTCTATAAGGTCACCCCTCAGACTCCGACAGTCCAGGGAAAACAGCCCCAGCCTGTCCAGCCTCTCCCTATAGCTCAAATCCTCCAACCCAGGCAACATCCTTGTAAATCTTTTCTGAACCCTTTCAAGTTTCACAACATCTTTCTGATAGGAAGGAGACCAGAATTGCATGCAATATTCCAACAGTGGCCTAACCAATATCCTGTACAGCTGCAACATGACCTCCCAACTCCTGTACTCAAGACTCTGACCAACACCCCAGGCCAACACCAGTACCTCCACATCATCATATATCGTGATCCCATGCTCAAAAAATAGGCCTTCTTGAATTTTTAGCCCAACATATCAAACTAGAAATAGTGGTAGAAGCTAAATCCAGATATGAAAGCCAATATGTTTAAACAAAGATTTAATATAGTGAGAAAATAGGACTAAATGTACAACTTCGAACTGCTGCAGACCTGATGGGCCAAATAGTTACCTTCTGTTTGCAGTTCCGTAGCTCAATATTAGTTATTTCATAATTCACTTGAAGTGGATTCTTTGTACTATTCCTATACATTAAAAGCAACATTTGATGTTTTTCATTCATGCTGTCATTTAAATGAAAATCTCATCAAGCAGCATGTGCTTCCAATTCAAAGATGGATAGATTTGTTATTAAAAACTACTTTTTTGAAGAGTGATTGGAACCAGAATGGTGGACTAGCCCAGGTGTGCGATGCAGCATTTTTAGCTAGATATCTGAGACCTGATTCATCCAGAAGTTACTGTTAAAAGCAGTAAACAGTGCTTATTGTTATTGATATATTCTAATGATTATCCTGTATTAATCTCTTCCTCTTTATTTCTTTGCCACCTTTATCATTTCCTTTTCTCTGCACTCCTTTTTCTGTCCCGCATGGTTTTGGGATCCAGATGAAAATGAGCCCTCTCTGTGTGTAGTGTGGCCAACTGTGTGGAATGGGAACAGAATCCTTGCATTACATCACTAAGCGTGTTAGTTATATTGGAGGCTCTCTCCTGCAATAACTCTCCCTGCAGAATATTTCCTTCTTTCCCTCTAGCTTCTCAATGAGTCAAAGCAAACCAACGTCCTTGCCAATGCTGAAGCCAAGTGAACTATGGAGATAAAAACAAAAAAAAACTGAAGGAATGTGAAAATAGGGGTGAGAAAGAAGCCAAAGAGAATGAGATAAAAGAGGAAAAGGTAGTTTGATGGAGCGTGACTATCCCTTAGGTTCTAAGTTTCAGTTTAAGTGAACATTCAGATGAATGACTATGGTCACTCACTTCTGGATTTTGTCCATTATTGACAACTGCTCATCAGAGCTGTGTAAAGGAGAGACCTCAGTGCGTCCTCTCACTGGTCCCACTGTTGTGCCACAATGATCATAGCTGATCGAACATTTCAATGTCTTTTATCCACCCCATCCCCATAACTCTTATACCATTGGTAATCCAAAATCCATCAATCTATACCTTAAGTATACTCAATAGCTAAGCTCCAGAGCCCTCTAAGAATTCCAAAGGTTCACAACCCTCTGAGTGAAAAAATATTCTCTTAAACTCAAACAAGTGGCTTCCTTCCTATTCTTAAATTTGTCCATTTGTTCTAGACTCCTGAGCTAAAAGAAACAACTTACCTGCATCTACCCTCTCACCCTTTTATAAATTTCAATGAAATCACCTCTCATTCTACAAAAGTCTAGAGCCTCCAGGCCTAGTTTGTCCAATCTTTCTTCTGTCCCATCATCTCATTCAAGTCTGAGATAAGGAAACCAAAACTGCACGTAGCACTCCAGGTGTGTCTAACCTTGAAGCAATACCTTACTAGTCCTGTTCTCAAATCCTCTTGCAAGAAAGACTAATATTACATTAGCCTTCCTCATAGCTTACTGCACCTGCAGGTTAGTCTTCAATGACTTATTGACAAAGACACCCAAGTCCCTTTGCACAATTACACTTTCCAACCTCTCATCATTTAATAAATACTCTGCACATCTTTTCTTCCTTTCAACTTGAATAACCTCACATTTTTACACTTTATCTGTCATGTTCTTGTCCATTCACTACGCCTGTTCAAACCTCCTTAAGCAACGTTATATCTTTATCGCAACACAGACTCCTACTTAGCTTTGTATCATACTCACATTTGTAGACAGTACTTTTGGCCCCCATTTATAGCATTTGGTCACCATGTCAAATTACTGATATACATGGTGCACAGCTGGAGCACTGATCCTTGCATTACCCCCAGTCATATCCTGCCATCTGCCATGTTGGATTGGTCTCAACACTCTCTGACCTGCATGATCAGTGCCCACTTCTGCCAGCAGGGCTACCACCTAAGCAGTGCCATTGGCTCTCCAATTGTCTCAGGATCCTATCCACTGCCCTTCAAGAAATTGCAAACACTAGGCTAGTTTATTAATTGCCCCCACTGTAAGACGCCACCAGTCAATGCACCTGTGACTCATTCAGTGTTGAGACCCAGAAATGATCTGAATGTCTGAAAATTTTCAAACCATGAAAGATTCTGTCCCATATTCATAATTATTAATACAGGAACTACAACAGAGAAGTAAAAGTGTTAAATATTTAGACTATATCTAATGTAGGGCCTTGGTCAGTGTTGTAGAACAGAGGGAGCTAGAGGTTCAGGTACATAATTCTTTTGAAGTTTGCAACATATGTAGACAGCGTGGTTAAAAAAGGCGTTTGGCATGCTTGCCTACGTTGCTCAGTCCTCTGAGTATTGGAGTTGGGATGTCATGTTGAGGTTGTAGATGACATTGGTGAAGCCTCTTCTGGAATATTGTGTCCAGTTCTGCTTTGCCAGTTATAGGAAGGATATTATTAAGCTGGAGAGGGCTCAGGATGTTGCTAGATATGGAAGGTTTGAGTTATAAAGAAAGGCTGGATAAGCTGGGACTTTTTTTCAATGGAGCATAGGAGATTGAAGAGAGAGCTTATAGAAGTTTATAGAATAATGAAGGGTATAGATAGAGTTAATGGTGGTTGTCTTTTCTCAAGGTTAGGGGATTTCAAGGCTAGACAGCACAGTTATAAGGAGAGAGATTTTAAAAAGTCATGAGGGGCAAATTTTTACACAGAAGGTTGTTCGAGTGTGGAATGAGCTCCCTGAGGAAGTGGTGGATGTGGGTAGAATTAAAACATTTAAGAGACATTTGGATAACAGCGTGGATAGGAGAGGTTTGGAGAAATGGGTCAGGAGCAGACAAGTTGGACTAGTTTAGTTTGGGATTATTTTTTAGCATGGTCTGGTTGGACCGAAGATTCTGTTTATTTGTTGTGTGACTCTATGACAATCCGCATAATTAAAAGCCAAACAAGCTGCTGACCTTAAGATATCAAATTCACCTAAACTTCAAATAACCTTATGATAATACTGAGCATGTGCCATTCTGCTCTAACAGTTTGTGCTTTATGTCTTATCTGCATTAAATCCTTTATTATTTACAGAAGCTTGTGTCTGTTTTCTTTCTGCATGTTAACAATTATTTTTTATACAGTCTAAATAGTCTCCTAAGTACTCTCAAATGTTCCAAAATAAGCAGACGCTGTCAACTCTCAATTTGCAGGCTATGATCCCGTAAACACGAGAGACCTATAGTAGACTGATAGACAGTGAGTACACAAGATCAGTCACAGAAACTGCTTAAAAATCCTCAAAAGTCCATTTCATAAAATAGGTGTTTGCAAGATAGAGACTGGAACGTTAACAATTCCTGATTTATTGCACTGCTGGGCTCGAAAGTCAGACCCAAACCTGTGAGTTGTAAGATGGAACTCTGCAGTGGTAGCCAGTTGAGAATTGGCTCAAAACACCCTCGATGAACTGCTGGCCCAATCAGAGAGCCAGTGATTTGTAGATTAACTGGAAACACCAAGTATGTTTTTGTACTTAACAAGGAATACTATTTATTACAAAGAAATGGTTGTTTACCTGTAGCTAGAATCCATGAACTACCACCATTTATGGCTATGAGTTAAAAGTTTAACCCTCTTATAAAACTCCCACACACACACACACACAATCACATTCAGACAAAAGTCCTATGTGAGTAAACATGGGAAGTAAATGTGGAAAGGCAGAATAATGCCCCCTGTCCACAGGGTTCACTGAAATGATCCTTTTGCTTGCCAGGACTTGGTGTCCTCCAATCTCTTCACCTGATACTTCTCACTTCTTTATAGCAGCCACAGAGTGATGAGATGACAAGTGATGAAGTATCTGACCTGTTAATTAAAAGCAAGAGCTCACAGGAAATAACTGGCTTTCTTCAGGCTTTAGGCCTTCACTATAACATACCACTTCCCTTTCCATTGATACAAAGGCTTCTGGCTAAATTGCTCACACCCACAAGCTGTTAACTTAACAGAAGCTAACCACATAGTTGTTGGCAAGCAGATTGTCTTTGTCTTCCACAGCTGGTCACAATTTCACAAACCATTTAGCTACTTGCTACCAGTCAAATCTCATTTTGTATCAAGCCTCTGGTGCCAGTTCATTTGTGACCAACCTCGCTCACCATTGTACATGCCATTTACAATGACTTTCAGCAACTTGTTTTTAAAACCTGCAGCAATCCCTACCACAACGTTAATTGAGTCCTTTTCCCATTTCAGTCCACAATCAAAGAATACAGAAAATTAATAACATATGGTCTGTACAAATCCAAGTGTCTTTTGTGAAGATCAGTTAACAGAAAGTGTAAATTAGCAGGATATGACTACTGGCCGTTGTTCTCAGAGTGCGAACGTAATGACTGGTAGAAGAATGAAGAAGCATCATGGAGAAGTATCATGTTCCTACCAGAGAAGAAATAAGGTATGGCCTGCAAGATCTCCTCATAAATCACTCACCATTCTGTCTTGGAAATAAAGTGCTCTTCCTTCATTGTTGCTAGATTAAAATCATGAAACTTTCTCCCTGACTGCATTGTGGATCTAGCTACAACATATGGAATGCAGTGGTTCAGAAAGCTAGCTGACCACCACTTTCTCAAGGGCAATTAAAGACTGCTGTCCCAGCCAGCAATGCCTACATCCCATAAACGCATTATTCTATGGACTATAAGAAAGCTTATTAATCAGGAATCAATGTCTTCATCTTGTTCTGACCTACAGCACATTCAAATTTAAAAATCTGCAGATATTATGGAACTTGAAGAAGGAGGATAGAACTTTGAAACCCTTTGGGCAGGTCAGTGGAAGGGATGGATTCATAGCAGGTACAATTACATGTAGAGAAGTGTGAAATGATTCATTTGAGTCAGACGAATGGGGAGAGAGGCATATAAAAGAAGTGTGTGCAGGAGTTAAGAGACCTGGGTGTGTATGTGCACATATCATTGAAGGTAGCAGGATTGTCGAGAATGTGGTTCATATATCATTCAACATCCTGAGTTTTATCTGTAGGGGTATACATCTTAAAATAAGTATGTTATGTCAAACCTATATAAAAGACCGGTTTGGCATCACCTGGTTGGGGACGCCACACTTTAAGAAGGATGTGAAGAATTAGAGAGGGCACAAAAAGGATTCCTGACAAATGCTCAACGATGCAGAAACAAGGTAAAAACAATGACTGCAGATGCTGGAAACCAGATTCTGGATTAGTGGTGCTGGAAAAGCACAGCAGTTCAGGCAGCATCCAAGGAGCAGTAAAATCGATGTTTCAGGCAAAAGCCCTTCATCAGGAATACAGGCAGAGAGCCTGAAGGGTGGGAGATTA
>NC_057714.1:77365280-77388837 GCF_004010195.1 Chiloscyllium plagiosum
AGGAGGGTGGGGGTGGGGAGAAAGTAGCATAGAGTACAATAGGTGAGTGGGGTGGGGATGAAGGTGATAGGTCAGGGAGATGGGCAGAGGAAATTACCTGGGAGTTGCAGTGGGAGAGGGACTCCCTGAGATTCTTGTAGAGAGAGGAGGAAAACTTCTTCAAGGCAGGCATCCTTGCAAGAGGATTCGCAGTAGGTTAAAATCAATTAGGTTAAAAACAATGACTGCAGATGCTGGAAACCAGATTTTGGATTAGTGGTGCTGGAAAAGCACAGCAGTTCAGGCAGCATCTGAGGAGCAGTAAAAGCTCCTATCATTTAACAATTTGTTTGAAAAAGGTGCAGTGCCAGAGGACTGGTGGATAATTAATGGAATTCATATATTTAAGAAGCAGGAAAGGACATGCCCATTGAAAAATAGGAGAGTCACATTAATACCAGCGGTAGGAGAAATAATGCCATCCTTCCTAAAGGAAAGAAGAGAAGAACATCTCGCGATACAACAATGTATAATCGTTTCAAAATGGAAAATATTGCTTGACCTAATTCATTTAAGGAGAAAACAGACATAGTAGACCATGGTAATGTAGTAGACATTATTTATGTGTACTTTTGAAAAACATTATAAGATGTCCCTAAACAGACAAATGAATAGGATCTGGGACAAGTGGAAGAATATGCTGCTCAGCAACTTTAAGATAAAAAGCAGAAAGTGGGAGTAAAGGGTTGTTATATAGGTGAGAGAAGGTGAGGAATGATGTTCCACATGGATCTATCCTGAGACAACTGGTCTTCAGAACTGCCATTAAAAATTTGAAGTCTGGAATCAAAAACATAATTTCTAAATTTGCAGCTAAAACCAAATTGGAGGAAGAGGACTCCAGAGATGGATAAAAATAAACTTGCAGCACAGATAAATTGTTGGAAAATGGCATTCATCACAACTAAATGTACATGTAGTTCCCCCACACTGCCTAGACTCAAACCTTCCTCGTGATTTTTCCATTATTCCTACCAGACGAATGGAGAAATCATTAGGAAGGTTGAGTTTAGGTAGTGTACAGGAACAAAGGGATCTCAAAGTACAAAAGAATCAATCAATTAACTCTGCACCACAAGTTAGCAAGACAAAGCAAGCAGTAAGCTTTAGCTCTACAGAGGTAAAATTGAAAAGGGGATGGGAGTTAACATTAAACCTATATTTAACATTGGTTCTGCAATACTTTGGGTAATGCAATCATTTCTGGTCATTATTATAAAAAGGATATAAACTTATTGGAGCAGTTACAAAGAAGATTTACAAAGCTGTTGTCAGAAAGGCATGAAGTGTGATTACAGAGTAAATAAAAAGAATCTGTTTCCAATCATTAAAGGATCACTAACAAGAGGGCAGAGATTTAAGATAATTGGAAAAAGAACCTCTGAAATTGGAAATAATTTTTATTATCAGAAGAGCAGTTAAGATTTGGATTGAATGCTGGTGCTGTCTCCAGTTGAATAATTATTATCCCCATCATGCCATGTAAGAAAGTAAAAATGTACAGATCATGATAAAAGCTTTTTTTCCCAAAACCATGAGCATTTGCCTTAATGAATGGCACTTGTGCAATTTCATCTCCCCCCCTGCCCCCCCCAGACATGGGAGGGCGAAAACATGTTTCTGTAACTACCGAGGAAGTGTTAAGAAAAGCTGGAATATAGTTACTAATCTCAAAACTGTAGTTTTTGCTTTCCTGCATAGTACTCCCATTTTCCCAAGACCACCAAGAAGTATAAAACATTTTCTCCTCTGTACTGTACTCATGTTTTGAATCTTCAATTACGTCCCTAGCCAGGAATTAACTAACATATTATTAACAGTCATTTAAATACACACATTACTTTCAGTGGCGAGCAGCATCTCTCAGTTACTAATCTTCCTTAATTTGTGACTAGTAGAATTAGGTAGCAGTAAATTGAGATGGAAAATCAAATCCTAGAAGACATTCAGTCTTCCCATGCACTTTAATTGGGTTATTATACCTTAGCATTTGTCCTGACATTCCTTTGGTATAGTTTAGGCTCTCTGGGTGGTATTAATACAATTCAAAACAGATATTGCTTACAGACAGAATAGTGCAGCACATAAGGATGTCATTTGGCCCACTAACTGTCTAGCAGCTCTTCAATGAACAATCTCATTACTTCACTCTCTTGCTCTTTCCCATTATCTCTATAGTGTTTTCTTCTTTAAGTGGTTAGTTCATTTCCAACATGTTTTTATATTCTTTAGGGTGCAGGGCTGGGTCGTGGTGGGATGCTCTTCAGAGAGTCAGTACAGACTCAATGGGCTGAATAGCCTCTTTCTGTGCTGTAGGGATTCTATAATTCTAACATTAGCGTGAAATAGTGATATTGAGATGAAGCAGCAATGCATTGCAGTACCCAATCCATCCTTTCTGTGATGTGTGTCCAGAATACATTATACATTATTTATAGTTAAAAGTAGCAGCAGTTTAAATCAGTCTTGGAAAATATTATTTTAATCAGCTTATTTCTAGAAATAAATACTTATGGGGTTGTTGTTCTAAAACTTAAAAATCAATAATCCTTTACAAGACAATCCTAATTCAAACAAGATGCTAAACCAACCACAGCAATATCAAAATATTTAAATCTCATATCACACAAAATGTGTAATGAATGTTCCTCTGCTGCCACCTTGTGCAGTTAATAAATAACCAGAAAGCTACAGTGAGCTACTTGTCGCCATTGCCAGGACATTAAGATCAGAAATGAGAGGAATTCATTTTCCAATTTGCGTAAATAAAATAATTGCTTTCCAGGATCCAGGTGAAAATGAAATCAAATATAAGACGGATAACTGAACCAGTAATTCTCCAAATGTCCCCACAGTTGAAAAAATGGAGAAAGACTTGTATGGCTGTTGCCTCATATTTGTGCTGTACAAATGCTACTTGCCACTTACCAGTCCATGTCTAACTGTTGTCCACATCTTGCTGCAGGAAAATGCAGACTGCTTTAACATCACAGGAGTCATTACTGGTGCTGAATGCTGCACAATCATCAGCAAACATCCTTTTCCTGACTTTATGATGGAGGGAAGGACATTGATGAAGTAACTAAGATGGTTGGCCCAAAGGCATTGCAGATGATTGGCCTCCAACATCCATAAGCGTCATGCTCTATGCTCGGTATTACTCCAACCAGTGGAAACTACTCCTCCTATATCCATTTACTTCATTCCTGCAAAGTTCCCTCAATGTCATTTTTGGTCAAATGATGTCTTGATGTCACGTTTCGGGTTCAACTCTTTATGTTTGGAAGAAAACTGCATTAAGCTTAGCAGCTGAGGGGCCTTCTGTAGTGCAAAGTGAATATTAGTGAAGAATTGCTGCTTGATAGCTTCGTCAATGACACCTTCTATCACTTTTGTTGAAGATCACAACAATGAAGCGATAATTGGCCGGATTAGATCTGTCCTGTTTTTGTGGACAGGAGATCCCGAGGCAATCTTCTATATTGTCATATAGATGCTGAAATACAGTGAAGAGCTGCTGGTGCTAGAAATCTGAAACAAAGACAGAAATTGCTGAAGAAAGTCAGCAGGTCTCGCAGCATCTGCGGAGGGAAACAGAGTTAACCAGTTCTGATAAAGGATCAGTGGACCTGAAATGTTAACTCTGCTTTCTTTCTATAGATGCTGACAGTCCTGCTGAGCTTTTCCAGCAACTTCTTCTTTTGTGTTAGATAGATACTCTCGTCTTAGCCATACTTGAAACAGTCCTGAAAGCTGTAAGATACCAAAATGAGGTGTTGTTCCTCCAGCTTGTGCTGAGCCCCATTGGAGCACTGCAACAGGCCTGAAACTGAAATATTTGTCAGAAAATATGGTGTTATGTTGAAGGAACAGGCAATACAGGGTCATTTTTATGGATAGGATGGAGGTGTTCAACAAAGTAGTCACTTAGCCTGCATTTCACCTCTTCAGTGCAGAGGAGATCACATTGTGCGTCGACTAGGTTGAATAATTGACTACTTCACCTGGAAGGTACAACTGGGGTCTTGGATAGTAAGGAGGGAGGAAGTGTAAGGGCCAGTTTTACACCTTATACGATTGCATGGGAAGGTGCCATGGGGTGCAGGAAGCTCTGGGGATTGAAAGAGGACTGGAACAGAGTGCCCTGAAGGGAATGGTCCCTGTGGAAGGCTGACAAGAGAGGGAAGGGGAATATGTGTCTGGTGGTGGCATCTCACTGGAGGTGGCAGAAATAGCAGCTAATGATCCTTTGGATTCTGAGGTTGGTAAAATTGGAGAGTGAGGACGACTGGGACTCCATTGTACAGTAGGAGAAGAGGGAAGGCACAAGGGCAGAAGAGCAGGAGATGGGTTGAACATGGCTGAGGGCCTTGTTGACAATGGTAGTGGGGAAACCTCGGTTAAGGAAAAAGATGGGCATTTCTGAAGCTCCTTTGCAGAAGGTGGCATCAACAGAATAGATGTAATGAAAACAGAGAAACTGGGAGAATGGAATGGAATCCTTACAGGAAACAGGTTGTGAGGATGTTTATTCAAGGTAACTGTGGGAGTCAGTGGGGCTTTAGTGGATATTGATGGCCAGTCAATCCCCAGAAACAGAATCAGAAATTGATGAAGGGAAAGGAGGAGTCAGAGATGGACCAGGTGAAGATGAGAGCAGAGTAGAGATTAGAAGCAAAATTGATCATTTTTTCCAATACTGGATGACAATCTCTTTTTATGCCCATACTTTTCTCTGGACACATTTGGGCACCACGTTTTTTGTTTTTACTTATAATTTCAAAAGCATTTCTTTTCTTCTCAACTTAGAGAACTTTCAGTAATGCATGCATATATTTTATTTTGTCCTTGCTGTGTTGATGTTAGCCTTTCTCAAATTGTAAAAGATGAGAAGCTCTTCATTCGTATTAATAACCAGCACATTGTATTGCTAAGTAAATACCGAAAGAACTGCACATGCTGTAAATCAGGAACAAAAACAGAAGTTGCTGGAAAATCTCAGCAGATTTTGGCAGCATCTGTGATGAGAAATCAAAGTTAACATTTTGGGTCCAGTGACCCTTCCTCAGAACTGGAGACCTTTCCTCAGGCCATCGTATTGTCCTGGTGTCACGTGATCTGTTTACTAGATAATTTTGTGGTCATTTGATCTAGAAATTCCACTCTGGAGTGGAAGAGCAGGAAACCTTGAATGAGGGGAAATCAATGTCAGAAATGACAATTGAGGAATTGTGGTGGGATATTGTTCACACTATTGTTTCATCGGTGTGAAACAACAGTATCAACAAGGCTTAGCCTAAATGGAGCCTTAAATACTTTAAGGGTAGGCATGATGGAGGTGCTGGTGTTGGACTGAGGTGGACAAGTCAGAAGTCACATGACATCAGACTATGGTCCAACAAGTTTATTTGAAATCACGAGCTTTCGGAGCACTAATCCTTTGTCAGGGAAGCTTGTGATTTCAAATAAACGTTTTGGATTATAGTCTGACATCATATGACTTTTGACTAAATACTTTAAGTCAGATCAATTCTAGATCACATAGAATTTGATATAATATTCAAAACTATGGGCCAAGTGCAGGAAAGTAGCACTACTGTAGATAATAGTATATTTTTGGCAGCACAGATGGGCCAAAGGGTTTCTATAGTACTTTATGATTCTACTGTTCACATTCATTAATACTGAGTTTGTACCCTCACTTATATTCCAGTGAAACTGTACTTTATTCGCATTATTTGTTCATTCAGATTTTAAACAAAGCAACTGTTCGAGTAAATACTTTATTCTTTACAAATGACATTCCTTAAGTGATACATTAACAGTTATTAATCTCATTGTGCAATCTTCCACAGCTCGAATTTTATGCTGCTTGTTTGTAAAATTACTCAGTATTCTGTTGGTAATTCTGAAGCAGCTGAAATTCAGTGGAGAGCTGCCCAGATGGAGTTCACTGCCATCTACTGACGAAAAGTTTTTAAAAATCAAATAACATTGTACACTGGAGATTAACAGGTTTATTGTGCCTTATAACATACAATATGGCACTCAATATGGCTTTCAATGGATCATTCCATAAGCTGACATACAGATTCATGAACCAACAGCAAAATGAACCATTCTTTTATTTTATTTCCCATGACTGAACAACTTTTATTGGGGCTAAGTAGCCCCGTGCTGTTTTCTGGTTCTGAATTCGATGCTATGTGGATAAATTACTCATCCAAGCTGTCCAAGGACACAAAATTCAGCCTCCCTTCTTTGGATGAAGAAGCCTTGATTATCAATTTAGATCGATGTGGTAATTCATTAAAGGAATCATTGAATAATTTCAGGACTGCTTTGACAACTCCATCACAGCTCCCTTTCCCAATGCTGCTAGTGAGCTCTGCACACAGCAAAAGGCAGTGGCCATGTGGTGCAAGCACCTCCCTCTTTCGTAAAGGCAAGCTGCCTATCACAGGAGGTTAGAGCTGAAAATGTGTTGCTGGAAAAGCGCAGCAGGTCAGGCAGCATCCAAGGAACAGGAGAATCGACGTTTCGGGCATAAGCCCTTCTTCAGGAATCCTGAAGAAGGGCTTATGCCCGAAACGTCGATTCTCCTGTTCCTTGGATGCTGCCTGACCTGCTGCGCTTTTCCAGCAACACATTTTCAGCTCTGATCTCCAGCATCTGCAGCCCTCACTTTCTATCACAGGAGGTTACCCAGAAATATTTCAGCAATGGAAGTTCTTGTAAACAGAATAGCAGGGTAGATAGAGGTGTGATGACACTGTGGCTTTAAGAAGTCATTTGTTCTGGTTTCTTTGAAGACAGAAATTGAATGAGGCATGAGTTGGATAGTTATGACCAGCTGAGTAAACAGCTTGGGAGGCCTTGGGGTTTTCTGTTAAACAGCCTGAATGGGTGTGGCCAGCTCTCACAGGTCCTGATTTCTGGAATTTTGGTTCATCAGTAACATCAGGGAATGTCTCCTGGCTGTTACTCTCTCTGAATTTTCTCTTGATGTTTTTCTGTCCTGGATTGGAGAACTCCATGTGACAATCTGTGTCTGAATTTGCCTTTTGCCAAGGGCTGTGTATATAGGACGCTATTATATTGGAACAGTTAATTTGTAATAGTTACTGTATCTATTATTCTGTTAAGTTTTCCCAATAGAATTAGGTTATTCTAAATTCCTCTTTCTTTGGATGCTATTTTAACTACAGTATTTAAGTAAATTGTGTTTTGCATGACTTTGAGTAGTTTGACCAACCGCATTGCATCTGGAACAGACAATTTGCCTGTGCGAGTTGCAATGTAATTGGTCAAACTACTCAATGTCATGCAAAGCACAATGTATTTATATTTGCCTTTACAATAAGGAATAGTTAGGGTCTAGGCTACCATCGTAAAATATTTTGAGGGGATCTGGTCTGGTCCAGTCCATAACAGGGGAATGTAAATGATGGATGTGGCATTGGTAGTGCAGGCGGGCAGGAAGAGAGAAGTCAAAGTTCCGCAGGAGATCAGGAGAACTTCAAGACCTACCCTCAGTGCAATTAGCTATTCAGCTGTGGCAGGCATATCACCAAAACACAGTGCTACCTAATCCCTGGGATTCTAACCTCTCTTGAAGGACAAACAGCAGGGCTGTTGAATATCACCAACAATGTTAGCCCTTCAGCCCATCCTGTAGAGAGGTCTTTGATGATGTTGGCAACTTTTCCACAGCAATAAGAAGTAAAATGGAGTCCTTGGCTGAGAGGTTGGCTTCTGTGATGATCTGGCCTGTGCACATAATCTTCTGTAGTTTTTTTTATGATCCTGGACAGAGCAGTTGCTGTACCAGGCCGTTATGCACCCAGATAGAATGCTTTCTATGGTACATCTAAAAGATTTTGAGAGACCCCTTATGGACATGCCAAATTCCTGAAGCCTCCTGAAGAAGAAGAGACGTTGTTGTGCCTTCGTGACCGTCGCATTTAGGTGGGAGATCCAAGACAGATGGTTAGTGATCGTCACTCGTAGCAGCATGATGCTCTCGACCCTCTCCATCTCAGCTCCATTGATGTAAATGGGGGTGTGTCCTCCTTCTTTCTTTCTGAAGTCATACAGTCATAGAGTGATAGAGATTTTCAGCACGGAAATAGACCCTTCAGTCCAACCCGTCCGTGCCGACCAGATATCCCAACCTAATCTAGTCCATTTGCCAGCACCTGGCCGATATCCCTCCAAACCCTTCCAATTCATATACACATCCAGATGTTTTTTAAATGCTGTAATTGTACCAGCCTCCACCACTTCCTCTGGAAGCTCATTCCATACATGCACTACCCTCTGTGTGAAAAAATTGCCCCTTAGGTCCCTTTTATATCTTTCCCCTCTCACCCTAAACCTATGCTCTCTAGTTCTGGACATTCCCACCCCACTTTTAGGTTATCAAGATATTTTTCTTCATGTGAATGATCAATACAAGTAATGGGTCCGTAAAGGTAGCATAGGTTAAAAATCCCAAATCCTTTCAGAAACAGCGAGATATGTAATAGGTGTTTCCTGAGTTGATGCGTTAAAGGATGGATTCCTTATCCATTGCACCATAAACAACCACGCCTTCAACAAACTGTTTTAACCACAAATTAACTAAAAGTAATGTCATACCATTGACTTAATGATATATGTAGCAACTGACACTGAAGATAATTTTACTTTACCAGGTTCTCTTGTGACTTCTCATATATTATCAAAATGAGAAAGCAGTTACTGTTCAGGCACCCTCATAACTGAACATGAACTTCCCATTAATGATAAATGTTGGAAATGCTGATTTTGAATACTCTGCTTTGTGTTGGATCAGGTAAGGGATACGAAAGGGTTAATCTGATCTAAGCTGAAACTCACCTTTTGTTGTATAAAGTAGATATTGAGTGGAGCAGTGGGCAGTCTCAGACAAACAGCAGGAGGTGCCTAAGCCCTGTCTTCTTCTTGTTAGTAATAGTTAATAAACCTCAGTTAACACAACTGGTATTTTGATGCAACTATGATCACAAAACTCATCTTGTTTCCTACATCTTCCACTGAGGTTTATTGATGGTTTATCCTCCAGAAACATTGCTGGCAGTATTCAATCTATCATACCCAGGCCTGTTATTATTACAATGCTTGGCATGCATTATTTTGTTCTATTATATCTTAACAAACAACTTCCACTGGGTTTTGACCTCTCTCTTATGAGCACTGATGGAAACATGGAACTGCATTATTATACATTTCCAATTTTGTTGTGAAGGCTTCCCTTGTGAAAAACATAGAAATGAGGTTAGGGTAAGATAAATCAAAACACAAGAGCGATGTAAGGTATCTTAGAAATTGGAATCTATTTGAAGAACATTGAAATATATCAAGTCCTTACATTCTACAATAAAAGGAAAAATTTAAATGGTGAGCATAGAAAGTTTACCATCAAATTCTACTGAATCCAGTACTGCTAGAAAAACAAAACACAAAGCTGTTGGGCATACAATGCCATTAATGAAAGACTGATGTTATTTATTTCTGGTTAGTTTGCACTGTATAAAAATATACATTTGTACATTCCACATGGAATTCTCAAAGCAGCTGACTCCAAGAGAATTGCCCAGGATATTAAAATTTATGGTGGACAGCTCTACAAAAAACTCCTTTATGAGGGTTCCAAACTTCCCTAGGTTGAATAGGTACCCTGGAAAGGTTAAAGAATTAAAACCTACACTGACTCCTGGGTAACTATTAAACTGAAACTATGACTCAACATTCAACCTGTCTCCCCCTACTCCTCCTCTGCGCTTGCTCCCCCAGTTGCAACTTCAAGCCCTGAGCTGACACTCTCCCCAACACCACCGGCAGCGGCAGCAGCAACTCGAAGGGCGGGAGCTTGCACCAGGGGCCTGCCGGGAGCAGTGAGTCACTGATTTGTGCTTTTAAATTTGAAGTCAAAGAGCAGAGGTTTCTGAGAAAGGAGGGACTTCTTATTTTTATTTCCATCCAGCTACATAAGTCAGTGTTTTCTCAACCCGAGACCCTACCTTTGTAGAGCCTTCCACCCAACCAACTCCTCTAACCTTAAAGACCAGGGCCATATCAGATAGGCGTCTCTTCTTTTTTACTTTGTGATAAGGAGACTAGCAGGGATGGCAGTGCAGTGAAGTGTGAGCAATGTTCCTCCTGCATGATGTTTGAGGTGAGGGACGCCATTAGTGTCCCATCCAAGTACATCTGCAGGAAGTGCACCCAACTCTCGCTCCTCCAAGACAGTGTTAGGGAACTAGAGCGGGAACTGGATGAACTTCGGATCATTCGGGAGGCAGAGGCTGTGATAGATAAGAGTTACAGGGAAGTAGTTACTCCTAGGCACAAAGAAAGCTGGGTGACTGTTCGAAGGGGGAGAAAACAATCAGTGGAGGGATCCCCTGTGGTCATTCCCCTGAAAAACATGTATACCGTTTTAGATACTGTTGAGGGGGACAACTTACCGGGGTATGCAGTGGGGCCCAGGTCTCTGGCACAGAGCCT
The DNA here is from genome assembly GCF_004010195.1 of Chiloscyllium plagiosum. NCBI lineage: Eukaryota > Metazoa > Chordata > Chondrichthyes > Orectolobiformes > Hemiscylliidae > Chiloscyllium > Chiloscyllium plagiosum. The sequence goes on from NC_057714.1 coordinate 77,375,850, forward strand.
GTCCCAGTTGCGCAGAAGGGAAGGAGGGAAAGGAGAGTGTTAGTCATTGGTGATTCAATAGTTAGAGGCTCAGATAGAAGGTTTGTTGGGAATGTACAGGATCGCGGTTGGTGTGTTGCCTCCCAGGTGCCAGGGTCAGTGATGTCTTGGATTGTATCTTTGGAGTCCTGAAGGAAGAGGGTGACCAGCCTCAAGTCGTTGTCCATGTAGGTACCAATGACATAGGTAGAAAGAGGGATAGGGATGCAAGGCAGGATTTCAGGGAGCTAGGGTGGAAGCTAAGCACTAGAACAAACAGAGTTGTTATCTCTGGTTTGTTACCTGTGCCATGTGGTAGCGAGGCAAGGGATAGGGAGATATATCAGCTGAACACGTGGCTGCAAGGATGGTGGAGGAGGGAGGGTTTCAGGTTCTTGGATAATTGGGGCTCGTTCTGGGGAAGATAGGACCTCTAAAACAGGATGGTCTTCACTTGAACAAGAGAGGTACTAATATCCTGGGTGGGAAATTTGCTGGTGCTATTCGGGTGGGTTTAAACTGGCTCAGCAGGGGGATGGGAACTGGAGGTATAGTTGCAGTGCACAGGAGGATGAGAGTAGGAAGGACAGGGACAGGATTTCAGGGTCACAGGAATGTGCTGGCAGACAGCAAACTGGTTTGAAGTGTGTCTACTTCAACGCCAGAAGTATCCGAAATAAGGTAGGTGAGCTTGCAGCATGGATAGGTACCTGGGATTTCGATGTTGTGGCCATTTCGGAGACATGGATAGAGCAGGGTCAGGAATGGATGTTGCAGGTTCCAGGGTTTAGATCATTCATTAAGAACAGGCAAGATGGTAAAAGAGGGGGAGGGGTGACCTTGTTAGTCAAGGGTAGTATAACAGTGGCTGAGAGAATTTTGATCAGGACTCATCTACTGAGGTAGTATGGGCTGAGGTTAGAAACAGGAGAGGAGAGATCACACTGCTTGGAGTTTTTTTATATGCCTCTGCAGAGTTCCAGGAAGGTGGAAGGGAGGAACAGCAAAATTATTCTGGGTAGGAGTGAAAGGAACAGGGTGGTCATTATGGGGGACTTTAATTTCCCCAACATTAACTGGGAATGCTATAACTCTAGTACGTCGGATGGATCAGTTTTTGTCCAATGTGTACAGTATGTCAAAGGGCCAACGAGAGGAGAGGCCACACTGGATCTGGTGCTTGGTAATGAACCAGGCTCGGTGTACGATTTAGTTGTTGGTGAGCACTTTGGAGAGAGTGACCATAATTCAGTTACATTTAGTTTAGCCCTGGAAAAGGATAGGTACATGCCACAGGTCAAGAATTATCAATGAGGCAAGGGCAATTATAATGCGATTAGGCAAGAATTAGGATGCATAGAATGGGGTAGCAAAATGCAGGGGTGTTAGCTTTCATTGGTAGAGGGATTGAGTTTCGCAGCCGCAATATCATGCTGCAACAATATAAAACGCTAGTGCGGCCACACTTGGAATGTTGGGTACAGTTCTGGTCCCCATATTTTGGGAAGGATGTGGAAGCATTGGAAAAAGTGCAGAGGAGATTTACCAGGATGTTGCCTGGTCTGGAGGGAAGGTCTTATAAAGAAAAGCTGAGAGTCTTGGGTCTGTTCTCATTGGAAAGAAGAAGGCTAAGGGGGGATTTGATAGAGACATAGAAGATGATCAGAGGATTAGATAGGGTAGACAGTGAAAGTTTTTTTCCTAGGGTGATGACGTCAGCTTGTACAAGGGGGCATAACTACAAATTGAGGGGTGGTAGATTTAAGACAAATGTCAGAGGCTGGGTCTTTACGCAGAGAGTGGTAAGGGCGTGGAATGCCCTACCTGCTAATGTAGTCAACTCAGCCACATTAGGGAGATTTAAACAATTCTTAGATAAGCACATAGATGATTTTGGGATAGTATAGGGGGACGAGCTGAAAATAGTTCAAAGGTCGGCGCAACATCGAGGGCTGAAAGGCCTGTTCTGCGCTGTATTGTTCTATGTTCTATATCTGGCACACCCCACCTTTAACCTGACCATGGCAGATCTTACACCCCACCCCAGGCTTGGCAAGGTACCACACTCTTACACAATACCAGCAGAATACACTCTCCCATAAACCCCTGGTAGACACCACCAGTTCCTCCTCTTCCCAGCCCCAAACAATCCAACCTCCTGAGCTACCCCTTACACCCTCCACTTCCGCGGCACTCTACAAACTTGCCTTCTCAGTTACATGACAAAATTCTTCTTTCACAGCAGCGGTCAAAGGATTTGCTGGATATTTCAACAACATAATGAAGCTACTTATTGCCATAATAGGGAGCACGGTTTCTCTGACAATCTGCTATAATGTTCAAGAATTCCTGGTCAAGTTCATAACAGGAGGCCTTTGTTCGGGAACCTTCAATGTGGCAGCCTAACAGGGTTTCTGATCCTGATCAGAATATCTAGGCCAGAATTTCAAAATAAGGGAGAAGAAATGCTGTAATCTTTGACTTTTAACTGTAGCAAAAGCTTTTTTGTAACTTAGTTACTGGTTTACTCTTACACCAATACAATTATACAGTAATAGTTCAGGTTATATAGCAATTGAGTACTTTATGCATCTCAAATTCTGAACTTTGTTTTCTGAGTTATAACATAATCCTACACCATTTGCAATGCTTCATTTATATGTTTCAAAAGTCATTTTGATTTCCTGCTTCAGTGTTATAAGTCTAAAAGTTGGATTTTATAACAGATTGATAGTACGTAATGGCTACTTGCTTCATCAAACGTTCACCAAAGCTTCCTGCACCAGTCCTGCAAATGAACCAGGAACAATTTGCTCTGGAAGTTTGAAACCATAATAATCAACAAGGTCCATGGGATACAGATTCTCGATATAGACCTTTTGTAAAATAAATGATATTGTAGATTGTATCCAAAGAGATCACAGTTGTGATTTTATTCATATATATTTGATGACAGAGAGGGACATTTGCAGCTTTGCTTTTAAAGTTTTTCTTAAAAAACTCATTTACCAATCTATAGTAATTTTGAAGTTATTCAGAATGTGATGCATTTTCACCAGCATCGTAAACCTCAGAATTCAAAGTGCCATTTCCTCCTTCATCGTGCCACCCAGTACACCTTCCCCTGACAACCCCCCCCCCCCGACAAACATTCCCACTTCCTCACCAACCTCAACGTCAAAATGGTCTAATTTGGACTTAACTAACCACATTAAACAAAAAACCCTGTATATTGTATAATCTTAAAGAAGGAGCTGGATGTCTAGAATGACAATAATTGTTAAACTAACTAATTAAATAGCTAAATTGCTTCTTGCCGTCCTATGTAATTATTATGGAAGATTGGGAAGCTTCTGTCTTCCTCATGCAGCACAAACATGCAGAATGTTATAAAGTCACAACAACTTAGATTAAAGGGTGGTACGTACACCATCAAAAATTTGGCCTTTGAACTCAAAGACAGCCAAAATTGATGAAAATTAAGCATTACTGAATTTAAACTCCAAAGAACAAAGTGGAAGAGAAACAGTTGGGAATGCCTCTCTTTTATACTTAATATTGCAGTTGTGATTTATTTCTAAAGTTAGAATATGATAATTACATAGTTAGTATGTCCAGGTTATTACATATAGTTATTATATACCGCAAATTGAATGTTCGTCTTCTTAGTGACAGGATTTGAATACAGGAACCAGTATATCTTGCTGCAATTGTACAGGACCTTGGTGAGACCACACCTGGTGTATTGTGTGCAGTTTTGGTCTGCTTATTCGAAGGAGTTGTTTCTGGCTATGCAGGGAGTTCAACAAAGGTTTACCAGATAGATTCATGGAATGGCAGAACTGATACATGAAGACAGACTGGATCAGTTCAGACTCTATTCACCATAATTTAGAAGAATGAGAGGAGATCCCATAGAAACCTGTAAAATTCCAACAGAACTAGACAGGGTAAATGCAAGAAGGATGTCCCTGATGACCAAGAAGGTTATCTTAGAGTACAATGGCAGAGCTTTAAAAATAATTTATTTGTGGGATGTATGCATCGCTGGCTGGCCAGCATTTATTGCCCATTGCACTTTCAAAGATATATGGACCTGCACTCCAAGGTCTCTTTGTTTGACAACACTCTCCAGAGCTCTACCATTAACTGTATAAGTCTTGCCTTGGTTTACCTTCCCAAAATGCAATGCCTCACACTTATCCCCCCTCTAAATTTAACTTCATGGAACATTACCTCCAGGTTCCTTGCCAAACCACTCACCATCCTGACTTGGAAATAGATCGCTGCCCCTTCACTGTCCTGAGTCAAAATCCTGGAATTTCCTCCCTAATTGCATTGTGGGTCAACGCACAGCAGGTGGGTTCAAAAATGCAGTTCACCACCACCACCTCAAGGGTAACCTCAAGTAAATGAGTTAACATTTACTACCTTTTATTGAAGAAAATGTCATACTTCTGGTGAATCTGCACTAGCACTCCTTCGAAGGCTTAGATTGTAGGCACCAGAACTGTATACAGTATTCCAAAACACTCCAGATGGGATCTAATCAGCACTTGGTTACTGTTGTATTAAATCTTTCTCCCCTTTATGTATTAGCTCTCTCAATATAAAGGCTGACATTCCAAAAGCATTTTTGATACTTTTTTTAAAATCTACTGTACTTTAATGATTTGTGCATGCAGATCTATAAATGTCTTTTGACAGTACTGTTGACTATTTTAAAAATTCTTGGATCTAACCTCTTGAACCAAATTGAATGACATCACCTTTTTTTTCTTTCATGGAATGTGGGTGTCATTGGCAAAGCAAGCATTTGTTGTCCATCCTTAATTGCCCTTGAACTGAATGGTTTGCTAGGCCATGTCGGAGAGCAGTTAAGAGTTATCTACATGCTGTTGGTCTGGATTCACATGTCGCCAGACCAGGTAAGAATGGCAAATTTCCTTTGTTAAAAGTCATTAAAGGCCATCCCGAATAGTTGGGATTTTACAAGAAACAGTGATCGTTTGGTGATCACCATTGTGGAGATGAACTTTAATTCCAGATTTTTATTCTATTATCTGCCATTTTACACCATTGTCTCCCTAAACGTGCTGGAATTCGTCAACCATAATTTGTCCATTTCTTTAATTCATCAATGTTTCATTGCGATTGTATTCGCCTAAGTAAAAACAATGACTGCAGATGCTGGAAACCAGAGTTTAGATTAGAGTGGTGCTGGAAAAGTACAGCAGTTCAGGCAGCATCCGAGGAGCAGAAAAATCGACATTTCGGGCAAAAGCCCTTCATCAGGAATACAGGATTGTATTCGCCTATCCACACTACATACTATGTCAATTACCTTCACAGCATTGGCAAACTCATTCAAATGACTCTCTATTACATTACCCAAGTAATTAATGAATATTGTGAATGGTTGTGATCATGAACCACTAGTTATTATTCAAGCAAATAGCTATTATCCAGACAGTCTTCTACCAGCTAAACAATCGCCTAAATAAATCAGTAATTCACCTTTGATTCTAATGGTTTTTCTTGTTTATATTTTTAGTTAAGTCAATTATACCTAACTTTAACAAATACTGTCCCCTGTATACACTTTTAGGCATTTCCTCAAAAAAAATCAGTTAGTATGTTAGGCATGAGCTATATTTTAAAAATGCATGTTAGCTCTCTCAAATCAGCTTACATTTCTGAGAGCTCAGTCCTTAATTGTAGATTTCAATAATTTCCTTACATCAGCAGTTCTATGATTTTCTGATTTCTCACTCAACTTTAATTAAGTAGCAATAGCTAACATCTCAGAATTTTACACTATAGACATCTGCACAAAAATGCCAGCTCAATACACGTGCTCAGTACCCACAATGCTGCCCATCCTGCTGAGTTTCTCCAGGACTTTTTGTTTCATTTTATGTAAAGTGCAACAGCTTTCTTGCTTTGAAATAAATATTGACCACCAGTCAAAAGAACATACTTCAGTTTCTTTATTTAACCCTTTATGGCACTAATCACTGCATTGTTGTGCCAGTCGTACAGAACTGTTCGTTCACCCAGATAAAAGTTAATGAGAGTTACCTTATAACCAATTCAGTAAACTGTCTTTATTGGCTAATGAACATTTTAGACAAAGCATGCATAACCAATAATCAAATCAAGCAAAGCAAAGCAAAACAAAACAAACTGAACCAAACCAGATGACACTTGTATATTAGGACCTAAGTTTCTAATAATGCAATTAACTCCAAAGTTAAAAAGGCAATAATTTTTTTCTGGAATAAAACATCACAGAGCGACCTGTACAGGGACAATTCATCTCAGTGTTAAGAAAGTGCTTGAAATATCCACAGTGCATAGGAAGAAAGACAAAGTTCCACTAAGGAAATACTTCAAGTTATACAGCTGACATCAGTAATCTTGTGCATCTCACAGGCAAAATACAAATGTGCACTAGTTAGTATTAAATCTCTCCAATAGTAACCCACATCCAGTTGTAACACACATTACCTCCAGGTTAAGTATTTTGAACTTAAAACACTGCAAAACAGAAATCTGCAAATACTTTAGAAGCAAACTAAGCAAAATTGCACACAGCAATTGGTTCTATCACACTTGTGATACAGTAAATGATCAGAGCTGATCATAACTTGTAACACAAATCCAACAGCTGACAATGTTTCAGTTTCACTGTTAAAGACTAGCACAATCAATGTTGATATGTCAACATTATTAAGAGTCTTACTGACTGCAGAAAACCTTGGTCTATTATAATGCCTTCCTACTGAATAAGATTGGTCAGTTTGGAAGAACAGTCCCTTAGAAAGTCCTAAGAATACATCAGTAATACAATAATGAAAAGCTACTTAGATAGTAAATAGGATTTTAATATACTTAACAGATTCATTTCTCTCTCTTGACATTTTAATTACCATTTAGTGTAATAAAAATAAAGGATTAAGCACGAATGGTGAGAAACTGGATTCAGTGAAGGGATTCAACATAGTTTGCTGGAAGCATTCCAGTTTTTCCAGTTCTCTGGACAGTGCCGTACATCCAGCCTTCATCAATTGCTTGTACATTGATGATGTAGTCACCATCCTTGAAGGAAACCTCATCCTCGTCAGCCGCAGTGTAATCATACATTGCTCGGAACGTCCTCTGTGAATGAAAAGGCACATCATTATTGCAAGGATTTATCCCATGCAGACTCCCTTTCTAGATATAGCTAGCAATTACACTTCAGGAAAATAAACATGTTAAAGACACTTTAAATTAAATGGTTCAAGGTGACAAGAAGGAGTTTCAAAGTCTCAATGACGGAGACAATAATGAATATAAACTTACCCAAATCAAATTTTGTAAAGTGGTGTGGAGCATGCAGCTGGACTTAGAATCAGTGAATAGAACAATGATTGGTAAAGGCATTTATTTATTCATACTTCGCAAAAGGTCTCAAACGGATTGCTCTACTTCTTATAATAGCGTGATTAAATGTAAAGCATAAATTTATCTAGAAAATCCATGATTAGTATTTATAAAGAGCTCCATATAGAAACATGAATATTTCTACATTTTTCACATAGCTAAGAACAGGACATAATTCCAACTATGATATATTATTGGTTTTATATTTCATTATGCAGACAATAACATTATGAGTTCAGTTGAATCAAAAACAGGAAAAATGCATTAGAAAAATAAAATGGATTCATATCATATTTTTCAAAAATTCCATGAGTCACTATTAGCTCTAACAATGAAAAACAAAGTTAAGCAAAATTATCAAATTATGTGAAGAAAACAATTATAATTTCATCCCACTGAGGTAATACTGAACAAGTCAAGATGCTAGATCAAAAGCTAGCTTGAGAGATCATATGCTTTGTTTTGTCTGGTTAGCTAGCACATTGGAGATGTACTCACAAGAGGCTGCAGCCAGTCTTTTATAACTGAAACTTATTACACAAAAGATAAAAAAACCTGAAACCACACTACCTAAATATATATGGAAAAACACAGCAGAACAACGGGTTGAACTTTCCTAGAACTTGGCTAAGTAGCAATTTCAGGTAATTTTACGGAGGGTTTCACTTTGAGCTCTAGAGTATTTTCTCACGGAATTTTACAGAGCATACTTAATTAAATATACATCCCAGCTCCACAGACAGCACTGTGCTGCAATATCCTGCACTCAGCAGCAGCTAAAGTGCTCAATGCTTCCAGATGCATTCCTACCACGAGCCCCATATCTACATCCCAGCGATATACCAGTTCAAATATTGCAGGCAACAAGAACTGCCTCCCACAGGTGCAGCGCATTAAGAATTGCCCCAGAGATCATTGATAGAGATGAGGTGACATCCCACTTTACGGAAGGGACCTGGAAGTGCTGGTATATGCAATGGCAAACAGAAGGGCCTTCCTCGTTTCTCAGGACCATCTGAGGTGACCATGAGCCCAGACCCTGCAGTCTGGTCTGACCTGTGTCAATGTGGTATCTACAGTGTGGAGGAGCATCCAACAAGGCTACAAGAAGGTTGATGAACTGCTGCATTGCACAATCTTCCATCGTCTTCCTGCCACCTCAGCCTCACTCTCACTCTGCCACCGCACACATCTCCCACCAAAGCTCATGGTCTACCACTCCCTCATGGTCAATCACTTTCACCAACCTCATTCCTCCCAAACTGCTAACCTACATGTCCACTGTGCTTCCTACTCACTCACTCAGGACTCTATCACCATTCCTCTGTTTACATCAGCAGTACCAGCCACTTACGTCTTACTTAATCCCTCGGTCTTGTCTAATTCCAGGAGTAAATGGTCCACTATGGGTCAGGTAGGGCATGCTTGAAATAGCGGGATGCCCGGGATGCATCTGGGGCTTGCCTTAGTGGGAAAGGAACAGCATCGCTAACATTGTGCTACTGAGGCCACCATGTCTCAGCAAATAATTGATCGCCATTGTCAAGTGCCAATTTCACAATTCTTCCCTCTCTAGTCTTCTGCATGGCACAAGTGCCATCTACATTGCACCACCCTGAAGAAAGCAGCCCCTCTGGGCATCATCGCCTCCGCCACCCCAGAGGAAGAAGCTACAGGCACCCAGAGGCTGCACAAAGAAGGCTGTTTCCTGCACCCTTCACTAGCTATAATCCAGGCACCTTGGTAGGCACTTTAACTAGATTAGAGTCAGGAGCACAATCTGGTGAGCACATCAATGGCACATCTCCACAGCTGGCAGAGGATGAAACATTCCTCGGCCTGATGGAGACCATGTCCTGCTCAGCCCAAAGCAAGAGAGGATCCCTTGCCATTCAGCCGGTGCTAACTTTGTCAAATTGCACAAGTTTAAACAGGGACAGTGAGTTTGACAGAGACACTCAGGAACCTGAATGCTGGAAGAGTTGTTCATACTGAGCTACCTCCAGCATGTGTCCGTGTAGCTGGATCTATAGACAGGCTGGTCTGCCAGAAGTGTAGATGGCACAAAGCTGGGTGGGAGAGTAAACTGAGGAGGATGTAGAGATGTTTCACTGTGATTTGGGTACACTAAGAGAGCTGGCAAATGCATGGCAGAGTGTAGCATTATTAGTTAAATAAAACATTATGCACTTTGGTAGCAATTGGAATGTACAATGAGACCTGGGAGTCCACATACACCAGTCGCTGAAGGTAGGTTCAGGTTCAGCAGGCACTCAAGGTGGTAAATGGTAACAAAAACAGAAATTGCACAAGAAACTTAGGCAGACTGGCAGATCTTGGAGAGAAAGCAGAGTTAACGTTTTGAGTCCAGTGAAACTTCATCAGAATTGATAGTAGTTAGGAAAAGATGTTACACATGGTGAAGATAGCGGATGTAGGGTGTGGAGCAATGGTGAAGGTAGGAGTGGATAGGTGGAGACACAGGCCAGACAGAGAGAGAGGACAATAAATGGGCAGACAAAGAAATGAATGTTAGTATGGCAGGGAGAGAGACCTGGGATGGCAAGGGTATGTATGAGGAGAGGCTGAATCAGTTAGGATTCTATTCACAGGAGTTCAGAAGAATTATGGAGGATCTCATAGAAACCTACAAAATTATAACAGGACTAGATGCAGGAAGGATGTTCCCAATGGCAGGGGAGTCCAGAACAGACTGGTCACCATGTAAGTATACAGGGTAAGTTATTTAGAATATTGATGAGGAGAAATCTATATACCTGGAGAGTGGTGAGCCTATGGGATACCATGCCAACAGAAGGCAGTTGAGGCCAAAATATTGTATGACTTCAAGAAAAAAAGAGTTAGATGCAGCAATTGGGGTGAAAGGGATCAAAGGATATGGAGGAAAAGCATGAGTTGAATGATCAGCCATGGTCACAATGAATGATGGAGCAGGCTCAATGGGCCAAATGGTCTATTCCTGCACCTATGTTTCCATGCACAAAGACCTCCACTCCACCATGGTATTCACTGATGCTCAGACCAACAGCAAGGCAACAGGGAATGAGTGACCATGGCCTCACACCAGATGCCCCTTTTCCCGACAAGGCGACAGGGCAGTGACAGTAGGCAACCAGACATAGGCAATCCACACACAGCCCAGCCCTGCATCAGCTGTCTAAAACCCCTGAAGACAACACCTCTTGTGACACACTACAGGTGCTCAGCCACTTCCAACCTGCCTGTTACCCCCAAGCCAGCGAATGTTCAAGCCTTCGAGGCTGACGACATCTGATCAGATCCCCAGCTGACTTACTGCAAATCAACAAGGCTTATTGCACTGATAGTGCCGCACTCCCCAGACAGTAGCAAGACAGATCACATGACACTGACTGTATCAGAGATCAGACAATGCCCTTGACTGACTGTAGTTGGATCTCCTAACTGATGGCAGTCCCCTGCACTTGACTGAGGATGAATCCCTTCAGATATTGAGACATGGCCACTTGGTTGAAGCACATCCCGTGTGTTCACTTTGTAAGCTGGTGCCACGTGGTGCAGGTGTGACACTGGCATGCACTAAAAGGCAAGACAACACAAAAATACTGTCAGCCTTTAAGTTCTGAATTAAATAGCTATGCACAAAAAGACAAAGCAATGCTCAGATGCGACGAGCATCCAGGAGGCGTAAAGTGAGTGAGCACAAAGAAAGCTAGCTCAGAGGTGCACATGGTTCTTTTCATGAGATGTGTAGATGCCATTATGTGCAAGGTTACAATAAAAGGTGTTGGTGACCTTCATTGTGCAGTATTGATGAGGTGAACTGTATTCCAAGCAAGTATGGGGTGCCACTTTGATGAACTGGTGAGGTTGGTGCATGTCCAATGTCAATTTCTTTGGATGGAGGAGGCAGACAGTCTCTGCCCATGGAATGTGGCCGGAGATGCTGCAGACTGCAACGTGGAGGCCCAGAAAGATACTGTAAGCTTCAGCCACTGGTGAACTATTTGGAATTTCATGTCCGGAATTGACACTGCCTATTTTCTCTCTATTGCCAGGGAAAATAGCAACCTTCACATAAGGCTTGATTAGGCAATAATGGGATGTTAATAAATGCAATAGGCCCCTCACCATTCAAAAATGAGATTCTCATCTCGTCATTGTAGCACTGTGTGGAAAATTTGACCTATTTTCTCAAGATTAGAATCTCATTTTTCCATTCCTGCCCTAATTTCCCAACTATCTTTCCCATTCAGCCATCATCAATGGGCTGGGAAAGTTCCATCTGTTTTCAGAAAATCATGCATCACTTGAAATTTTTATTTTTAAAAGTTATTTTTATTCATTCATGGAATATGGGTGTCGCTAGCTGGGCTAGCATTTATTGTTCATCCCAAGTTGCCGTTTCAAGGTAGTGGTGAGCTGCAGTCATATGCTGAAGGGTGGCCCATAAACCTGCTAGGCAGAGAATTCCAGGAAGGAATGGTGATATATTTCCAAATCAGGATGGTGAATGGCTTTGGAGGCAGATTTGAGGGTGGCAGTGTTCCAATGTATCTGCTGCTTTTATCCTTCCAGATGTCTGTGGCTGAGGTTTTGGGAAAATGCTGTTCAAGGAGTCTTGGAGAATTTCTGCCATGCATTTTGTAGATGGTACATGCCGCTGCAACTGAACATCAGTGGTGGAGGGAGTGGATGTGGATATGGTCCAATCAAGTGGACTGCTTTGTCCCTGATGGTGTCATGATTCTTACGCATTGTTGAAGCTGCACACATTCAGGTAATTGAGGAGTATTCTATAAAATTCCGAACGTCAGCATGACAGAAGGTGGAAAGGGTTTGGGGAATCAGGTGGTGAGTTACTCGCTGCAGAGTTCCTAGCCTCTGACCTGCTCTTGCAGTCATGCAGTCATAGAGTCATAGAGATGTACAGCATGGAAACAAACCCTTTGGTCCAACCTGTCCATGTCAACCAGATGTCCCAACCCAATCTAGTCCCACCTGCTAGCACCCGGCCCATATTCCTCCAAACCCTTCCTATTCATATACCCATCCAAATGCCTTTTAGATGTTGCAATTTTACCAGCCTCCACCACTTCCTCTGGCAGCTCATTTCATACACGTACCACCCTCTGTGTGAAAAAGTTGCCCCTTAGGTCTCTTATATCTTTCCCCTCTAACCCTAAACCCATGTCCTCTAGTTCTGGACTCCCCGACTCCAGGAAAAAGACTTTGTCTATTTACCCTATCCATGCTCCTCATGATTTCTAAACATCTACAAGGTCACCCCTCAGCCTCCGACGTTCCAGGGAAAACAGCCCTAGCCTGTTCAGCCTCTGTCTATAGCTCAAATCCTCCAACCCTGGCAACATTCTTGTAAATCTTTTCTGAACCCTTTCAGGTTTCACAACATCTTTCTGATAGGAAGGAGACCAGAATTGCACGCAATATTCCAACAGTGGCCTAACCAATGTCCTGTACAGCCGCAACATGACCTCCCAAATCCTGTACTCAATACTCTGACCAATAAAGGAAAGCATAC
>NC_057714.1:77389198-77395513 GCF_004010195.1 Chiloscyllium plagiosum
CTTCAAAAAACTCAATCAAGTTTGTGAGACATGATTTCCCATGCACAAAGCCATGTTGACTATCCCTAATCAGTCCTTTCCTTTCCAAATACATGTACATCCTGTCCCTCAGGATTCCCTCCAACAACTTGCCCACCACCGATGTCAGGCTCACTGGCCTATAATTCCCTGGCTTGTCTTTACTGCCCTTCTTAAACTGTGACACCACGTTAGTCAAACCTCCAGTCTTCCAGCACCTCACCTGTGACTATCGATGAAACAAATTTCTCAGCAAGAAGCCCAGCAATCACTTCTCCAGCTTCCCACAGAGTTCTTGGGTACACCTGATCAGGTCCTGGGGTTTACCCACCTTTATGCATTTCAAGACATTCAGCACTTCCTCCTCTGTAATATGGACATTTTGCAAGGTGTCACCATCTATTTTCCTACAGTCTATAACCATAACCATTTCCATAGTAAATACTGATGCAAAATACTCGTTTAGTATCTCCCCCATTTTCTGAGGCTCCACAAAAAGGCTGCCTTGCTGAGCTTTGAGGTGCCCTATTCTCTCCCTAGTTACCCTTTTGTTCTTAATGTATTTGTAAAAACCCTTTGAATTCTCCTTAATTCTATTTGCCAAAGCGATCTCATGTCCCCTTTTTGCCCTCCTGATTTCCCTCTTAAATAGACCCCTACTGCCTTTATATTCTTCTTAAGGATTCTCTCAATCTCTCCTATCTATCTCTGACATATACTTCTCTTTCTTAACCAAAACCTCAATTTCTTTAGTTATCCAGCATTCCCTATACCTACCAGCCTTTCCTTTCACCCTAACAAGAATACACTTTCTCGGATTCTCGTTATCTCATTCCTAACAGCTTCCCATTTTTCAGCCGTCCCTTTACCTGAGAACATCTGCCTCCAATCAGCTTTTGAAAGTTCTTGCCTAATACTGTCAAAATTGACCTTTCTTCAATTTAGAACTTCAACTTTTAGATCTGGTCTATCCTTTTCCATCACTATTTTAAATCTAATAGAATTATGGTCGCTGGCCCCAAAGTGCTCCCCCACTGACACCTCAGTCACCCGCCCTGCCTTATTTCCCAAGAGTAGGTACACCCACATACCGAATCAGAAAATTTTCTTGTACACACTTAACAAATTCCTCTCCATCTAAATCCTTAACACTATGGCAGTCCCAGTCTATGTTTGGAAACTTAAAATTCCTTACCATAACCATCCTATTATTCTTAAAGATAGCTGAGATCTCCTTACAAATTTGTTTCTCGATTTCCCTCTGACTATTAGGGGGTCTCTTTCTTATTTCTCAGTTTCACCCAAATAACTTCCCTGGATGTATTTCCAGAAATATTCTCCCTCAGCACAGCTGTAATGCTATTCCTTATCAAGAATGCCACTCCCCCTCCTCTTTTGCCTCCCTTTCTATACTTCCTGTTGCATTTGTATCCTGGAACATTAAGCTGCCAGTCCCGCCCATCCTTGAGCCATGTTTCTGTAATTGCTATGATATCCCAGTCCCATGTTCCTAACCATGCCGTGAGTTCATCTGCCTTCCCAGTTAGGCCCCTTGCATTGAAATAAATGCAATTTAATTTATTAGTCCTACCTTGTCCCTGCCTGCCCTGACTGTTTGACTGTCTTCTGTTCTCAACTGTACCAGTTTCAGATTGATCTCTTTCCTCAGTACCTCCCTGGGTCCCATCCACCTTACTAGTTTCATTATGTTGATTTGGCAAGTTCAATTCAGTTCTTAATCAATAGGAAGCCCTAGGATGTTGATAGTGGAGGATTCAGTGATGGTAATGCCATTGAATGTCGAAAGGTGATGATTATATTCTCTCTTGTTGGAGATGGTCATTGCCTGGCACTTGTGTGGTGCTATCTTACTTGTCACTTTTCAGCCTAATCCTGGATATTGTCTCGGTCTTGCTGCATTTGAACATGGGCTGCTTCAGTTTTTGAAGAGTCATGATAGGTGCTAAACATTGTGCAATTATCAACGAACATCCCCACTTCTGACCTTATGATGGAGGGAAAGGCATTGATGAAGATATTATATTTGGTCATCATCTGACCTCAACCGACTCCAAACAGCTGAGAAGAATTCTCATAAATCGCTAACAGACAATAGCTTTCTTCATAAAATAGGCAAGTAAAAGTGCTCCTCTCTTCAGAGACAAAGTGATACACATTATATTTAAATCTATTGATTTTTGGAAAATGACTAAATGACAAGAATTGCATTGTAATCCTGTAATGAAAATGACATCTGATCTTTGAAATTATGTTATTGCAGGGAAATCCCAACAGTAATCTATTACAACCTAACCTATTATGGCATAAATTGGATAGTGTTATGATAATAAGTTATGTTTTTCTACTTTATATTTAGTAAATGACAAATTTTATAATATTTTAAATAAATGTAATACCACCAATATTATGCTGCTTTTGGTTTGTGCAATTGTGCTCTGTTATTCAGAACTAATTATTGCAGTGTTTCCTGAAGTTAGTGTTGAGTTGTCTGTCCACCCTGCACTCACCTCACTCTTCAGAAAATTCCCAGGTAATTAATTTATGCCAATTTTATGCCAAGCATTATTGCACATAAATTTCCTTGATCATGTAAATCCACTCTCAGAGCTGTCAGTCGAGACTTTCCTCTACTTCCATACTCCCACATCCAACCCCAACATCTGTGTGTTTTCTACATTTCCGTTAGTAATGCGCTGGCATAGAAGCACACTTTAAAACAAAATAACCTGAAGCAACTTGATATCAGCATAACTGACAGAGTAGTTTACTTTTAGATTAGATTACTTACAGTGTGAAAACAGGCCCTTCGGCCCAACAAGTCCACACCAACCCGCCGAAGCGCAGCCCACCCAGACCCATTCTCCGACATTTACCCCTTCACCTAACACTACGGGCAATTCACCTAACCTGCACATTTTTGGATTGTGGGAGGAAACCGGAGCACCCGGAGGAAACCCACGCAGACACGGGGAGAATGTGCAAACTCCACACAGAGAGTCGCCTGAGGCGGGAATTGAACCCGGGTCTCTGGCGTTCTGAGGCAGAGACTGTGCCACCGTGCCGCCCATTTCTCGGGTCTAAAGCTTAGGTTACTGTTGGGATTTCAAAGCAATAAAATAATTTCAAAAATCATTTTCATTTTCATTGCAGGATTGCAATGTATTTGTTTTTTAATCATTTTTCAAAATCAATATTTTAAAAATAGTGCATATCACTTTGGCTCTAAAGAGAGAGAGCACTTCAGCAACATTGATATTCTATTAGCAGTCCACCCTCTTTTGCTTTTTCTGTTTGTTGAAACTCTCTGGACAATTGGTCATTTCCTTCTTAGCATAAAAACTGAATTCCAACAAGCCAAGATTAATGGTCGACCACATTTGTATGTTGTTTGGACACTGCCATGAGGATATAGGAGAAAGTGAGGACTGCAGATGCTGGAGATCAGAGCTGAAAAATGTGTTGCTGGAAAAGCGCAGCAGGTCAGGCAGCATCAGGAATGAAGAAGGGCTTATGCCCGAAATGTCGATTCTCCTGCTCCTTGGATGCTGCCTGACCTGCTGCGCTTTTCCAGCAACACATTTTTCAGCCATGAGAATATAGACAGGTTTACAATCTTGCTCCCCTTTAATGAAGAGGTGGTTCAGGAAAGGGTCGCCGAACTCGAAAGATTAACTCTGTTTTTATGCTATGGATGCTGCTGGATCTGCTGAGTTTCTCCTGCCATTTCAGTTTTTGATTGTCAGATCTCCAGCATCCATAGTTCTTTGCTTTATTTCAGTTAGTTGTTGAAACATAAACTTTTTAATCAAAATAAAAGGAACAAATGATCAAGCTAATGATAAATAAAGTGTAAGACAAAACCCACAGTATGAGCATGCTTTGTGTCCTTATGACTCACTAGTCAGTGGAGATACTGTGATCTACTCACCATATTAACAGCATGAGGAAGAGATTGCTGCGGCCTCACAGAACCAATGCTGGACTGATGCATGTAGCCATATCCAGTAGAATGAGGGGAATGCATTTGCTGGTAAGCTCCAGGAAGCACAGCAGCTAATTGATAATAAAACAAAGAGTCAAGATCTAAACTAAAACATTGCAATTGATATATCTTATTTAATTTTGGTTTTGTATGTATCCACACATATTGTAAAATCTGTTTTCTGATTAAGATTCAAATGCCCTGCTCAAAATACCAGTTAGCTCTTCGGATAAAACTAAATTAAAACCTTGAGAGCAATTTTGTTCTACATCAAGGACCTGAAATTCTGACTAAACCCAAGGTGGAAATAAACCAAATGCCCAGATTCTCAGTCTGTTCATCCAGGCCCCCATTAAGGATTTTTTCTTTTTAAAAAAGCACTTGTCTTTGAGGACTTTGCTAGCTTCTCCACATTCCCTTCGAATTCCCAGCATATCCATTTATATTGATTAGTGAAACTTGCTGGCAGGAAGCTCACTTGTTCTGGAATCAGCCACATTAAACAATAAATGGCTTTTAATGCTCAAATTTGAGTACTCTACATGGACTCGAAGGCTAAGGTACATCATGATTGTTCAGGAGTAAAATAAATTCCCAGCTTGTTAGCCAAGTTTCAGAACTCCAGATTTAAGATAATACAATTTTTACATATCATTCAGAAACAGATGTAGGATTCTTTAATGTATATTTACATTGATCCAATGTTTCTTTCACAGAGTTCCTAGCTGTGCCTAAAATTAGTAAAATCTAATACAGCACCATGGTACTGAAGGGGATTAGATGCAAACGCTTGACTAACGCAGAAAGCCTGGGTAAAATGCAAACTCATTTCTACCTCAGTGTGTCCAAGTAACTTGTACTTCCTGAATGATCCACGGAAGTCAGATGAAGTCGAAAATGTAAAAGGAGCTTGACACATCACATTTATTGCTTCCTGAATGAGCCCAAGTCTTTCATTCTGTCTGGAAATCAATTCCATGTGTTGTTCATGTTTTTCTCAAGAAATACAACATTGAGGTAGTTCTCCAGCTATTCTTTCATAAGAACAAATCCATTTACCCATTCATGTGTCTAATTTTCACAGTTTATACATGCTGATGTCTTATGTAGGACATTCTCAAAAGTCTTCTGAAAGTTCAAATAAATTGCATCCAACAGTTCTCCTTCTTCAGTGTGATTAGTTATATCCTATATCCTTGAAAAATTCCAGTAGGTTTATCAAGCATGATTTCTTATCCACCTCCAAACTGTCATGATCATCAGGACTTTATACTTAATCAAGTTTTTTTACACTCTTCTAAATTCCAACAGATACAAGTCTACACTTTGTAAACTTTTCCTGATAAGACAACCTGCCTATTCCCAAGTATTAGTCTAGTAAACCTTCTGATACATTTGCATTCTTTAAATATTTACAAACAAGAGGGACCATATTGTTGAAGAGGAGAGTGTAAAATGGACTGGTAAGCTAGAAGAGATACTTGTTAGGAAGGAAGATGTGTTGGACATTTTGAACAACTTGAGGATAGACAAGTCCCCCGGGCCTGACGGGATATATCCTAGGATTATGTGGGAAGCAAGAGAGGAAATTGCAGTACCGCTGGCAATGATCTTCTCGTCTTCACTGGCAAAGGGGGTGGTACCAGGGGACTGGAGAGGAGCGAATGTTGTGCCCCTGTTCAAAAAAGGGAATAGCTATAACCCCGGGAATTACACGCCTGTTAGTCTTACTTCTGTGGTAGGCAAAGTAATGGAAAGAGTACTGAGAGATAGGATTTATGAGTATCTGGAAAGACACTGCTTGATTAGGGACAGCCAGCACGGATTTGTGAAGGGTAGGTCTTGCCTTACAAGTCTTATTGAATTCTTCGAGGAGGTGACCAAGCATGTGGATGAGGGAAGAGCAGTGGATGTAGTGTACATGGATTTTAGTAAGGCATTTGATAAGGTTCCCCATGGTAGGCCTATGCGGAAAGTCAGGAGGCATGGGATAGAGGGAAATTTGGCCAATTGGATAGAAAACTGGCTAACCAGTCGAAGGCAGAGAGTGGTGGTAGATGGTAAATATTCAGCCTGGAGCCCAGTTACAAGTAGAGTTCCGCAGGGATCAGTTCTGGGTCCTCTGCTGTTTGTAATTTTTATTAATGACTTAGATGAGGGAGTCGAAGGATGGGTCAGTAAATTTGCAGATGATACGAAAATAGGTGGAGTTGTGGACAGTGAGGAGGGCTGTTATCGGCTGCAGAGGGACTTAGATATGATGCAGAGCTGGGCTGAGGAGTGGCAGATAGAGT
>NC_057714.1:77395684-77399936 GCF_004010195.1 Chiloscyllium plagiosum
TTGGAACGGCGAAGGATGAGGGGTGACTTGATAGAGGTTTATAAGATGATCAGAGGAAAAGTAGAGTAGACAGCCAGAAACTTTTTCCCCGGGTGCAACAGAGTGTCACAAGGGAACATAAATTTAAGGTGAAGGGTGGAAGGTATAGGGGGGATGTCAGGGGTAGGTTCTTTACCCAGACAGTGGTGGGGGCATGGAATGCGCTGCCTGTGGGAGTGGCAGAGTCAGAATCATTGGCGACCTTTAAGCGGCAATTGGATCGGTACATGGATGGGTGCTTAAGCTAGGACAAATATTCGGCACAACATCGTGGGCCAAAGGGCCTGTTCTGTGCTGTATTGTTCTATGTTCTATGTTCTAAGGTGACCAATATGCTTAAGGCAGATGTAAATAGATTCATGATAAGCAAGGGAATGAAACGTTTTCATGAGTAAGCATGAATTCAGAGCTTTCAGATCAGAAACAATCTTATTGAACATTTAGAAGTTCACCTACAATATTATTGTTACCTACCAAGCCTCCAAAATTCTCCCAAGGAGAACTGTATTGATTAATATTGCTCTCAGGTCAAGCCAATAAAAAGAATTATCACAGTCACCAAAAGGAGAAATATTATGTGGAAATTATAACAAAGAGTCCATTCAGTCTCCAGTCTCTTTGCATAACCTTAGAGTGTTTTGCCCCTCATATTTATCTTACATTCCCTGAACTGCTTCTGTGCCACCGGCCTCAACTACTCTCTCTGGAAGATTAAAACCTCTTAATTAAAAGATAAGCCAAAAGAGATCAGACTTCTCCGTTATCTGTGGTTTGCCTACTCCTCTGATCTCTAGAGAAACCATATCAGACCACTATTTTGTATCCCTCACAAGCCTCAACTCCATAATCACATTCAACTCATTCTACACCAGCCCCTGAAAATGATAAAACTTTCACATTAGCCATTGTCAGACTGTTTGTTATCTAGTCTTTGATGAGCTGAAACTTTCCCCAGGTCAGATTAAAGTGCTGATTTTAAACCTCTCTAAAGAGTCTATACCCTTTCCACTGATTACATGCCTCTCCCCTACTTCTGCCTCAGGGTAAACAGTTTGTTCCCAAAAAGAAACTAAAGACGCTGGAAGTCAGAAACAGAAGTGGAAATTGCTGGAAAAACTCAGGTCTGACAGCGTCTGTGGAAGCTCAGTTGCTGCTCACAATGTGGTCTACTCTGCACTGAGGAAATGAAGCCACAGACTGGGTGACCGATTAGCAGATCACCTGCTCTGTCCACAACAATGGTCCTGAGCTCCCAGTTGCCTGCCACTTTAACACATCATTGTGTTCTGTCTCAGGCTTGCTGCAGTGCTCCAGCAAAGCTCAGTTGGAAAAACAACACCTCATTTTCTGCTTAAAGCCCTGCAACCTCTGGACTCGATATCGAGTTTAATAATTTTAGGGCTGAATACCTTCTCCCATGTCCTTATCCTAACCCTCACAGACACCAGGCCTTGTCATCACATGGGCTGCTACCACAAACAATCCATTGTCAGCTACTAACAGTCCCCTTTAGCAGCTATTCATTTAGCCAAGTTGACTACAAACCCCTCCTTTGTTTGCCTGACTGTGTTTCTCTCTCTCAGAGTTCCATCACCACCTATTGTTTACTCCTTTCCTCACTTCGTCTTTAACCTATATACCAATCCTTTCCTAGCTACTGTCAGGTCTAAAGAAGGGCCACTGCACCTGAAATATTAGCTCTGCTTCATCTCCACAAATGCTGCCAGACATGCTGAGTTCTTCTAACAACTTTTGAGTTTGTTCCCAATGTAACTTGTCTCACTGTAGTTTACTTTTGCATTCCTATAATGATTTTGTAAAGCTCTATAAAATTACCTAAAATATTGTTTTTCTTGGTAGAAAGGTTCATATGCATCCAGTATTTTATTAAGATCTAGCCACTGACAACAGGGATCAGAGTCGAGAGTTTAGTGATGGAAAGGCACAGCAGGTCAGGCAGCATCCGAGGAACAGGAGAGTCAACATTTTGGGCAAAAGCCCTTCATCAGGAATGAGGCTGTCAGCCAAGGGGAGAGGAGGAGAACTTCTTCAAGGTAGGCATTCTTGGAAGAGGCTTCGCAATAACATTAAAATCAACGAGGCAAAAGTGAGGACTGCAGATGCTGGAGATTAGAGTCGAGAGTGTGGTGCTGGAAAAGCACAGCAGGTCAGGTCCTCGGATGCTGCCTAACCTGCTGTGCATTTCCAGCACCACACTCTTGACTCTAATCTCCAGCATCTGATTAGAGTCGAGAGTGTGGTGCTGGAAAAGCACAGCAGGTCAGGTTCCTCGGATGCTGCCTAACCTGCTGTGCATTTCCAGCACCACACTCTTGACTCTAATCTCCAGCATCTGCAGTCCTTACTTCCATCTAATTGACAATAGGGATCAATCAATCTTGCATGTTTTCGCTGCACTTCCGTCAGTGCCTTCCTTTTATCTCCACGTTCAGAATGGGTCAATGTATTCAAAGTGCAATACAAGAATACAAGAAATGCAGTGCTGAGGCTGTGTAAGGTTCTGGTTAGACTGCATTTCGAATATTGTGAGCAGTTTTAGGATGTGTATCTATGGTGATGTCAGTGCAGGAGAAAGAGAAAGAAAGAGAAAGAAAGAAAGAAACTGACACTGCCTTTGCTGTTTGAATTCATGTGTCGCTGGACATCGGAGTGCATCTGCGAAAATTAACAAACAGTGAAATTCACAACTGACCTTGGAGGAACAGTCGGGCGAAGTTCACAGCACAAAATCAGCTAAGTTAATTGTTTTAAGTGGACTACAGAAAGTCTGCAGTAGTGAGTAGAGTGGGTTCTTTCTTGCTTTATATGTTTTTGGAGATAGGTCTCTAGATTAAACTTAAAATATAAACCATAACTATTAATTTAACCTGGGGCAGTGTTTGTAGAGGAATAAGACGGTGTTGTTTTCTGGGTCTGTAGATTGTGAAGGAGCAAAACTGGCATTTAGTAGAGCGATATCTGCTTCTTGTCAGATGTGGGAGTTTAAAGAGAGTTTAAGGATTACTGTGGATTATATCCGCCGTAAATGCTGTTGGTTACAAATCTTATCAGATCGAGTGGATCAGTTGGAGAGACAGTTAGAAGCAATGAGGAGTTTGCAACAGCAACAGTATGTGATGGATGGCAGTTATAGGAAGGGGGGAAAGTCTCAGATACAGTCACATAGATGGGTTAACTCCAGGAAAGGTAAAAGAGGTAGGCAGCTAATGCAGGAGTCTTTTGTGGCTATACCTATTTCAAATAGGTGTGCTGTTTTGGAAAATGTAGGGGGTGATGAATTCTCAGGGGAGAGTAGCATGAACAGCCAAGGTTCTGGTATTGAGACTGGCTCTAATGCAACGAGGGGTACGTCGGGTTCCAAGAGATCAATTGTGTTAAGGGATTTTCTAGTCCGAGGTACAGCCAGACGTTTCTGTGGACAGCAGTGAAAAAACAGAATGGTGTGTTGCTTCCCTGGTGCCAGGATCAAGGATGTCTCAGAGAGGGTGCAGAAAGTTCTCATGGGGGAGAGGGACCAGCAAGAGGTCATTGTCCACATTGGAACAAATGACATAGGAAGGGAAAAGGTTGACATTCTGAAGGGAGATTACAGAGAGTTAGGTAGGAATTTAAAAGGGAGGTCCTCGAGAGTAGTAATATCTAGATTACTCCCAATGCTACGAGCTAGTGAGGGCAGGAAGAGGAGGATAGAGTAGATGAATGCATGGCTGACGAGCTGGTGTACGGGAGAAGGATTCACATTTTTGGATGATTGGAATCTCTTTTGGGGTAGAAGTGACCTGTACAAGAAGGACGGATTGCACCTAAATTGAAAGGGGACTAATATACTGGCAGGGAATATTGCTGGAGCTGTTCAGGAGGATTTAAACTAGTAAGGTGGGGGGCATGGGACCTAGGGAAATAGTGATAAAGAGGTCAATCTGAGACTGGTACAGTTGAGAACAGAAGACAGTCAAACAGTCAGGGCAGGCAGGGACAAGGTAGGACTAATAAATTAAACTGCATTTATTTCAATGCAAGGGGCCTAACTGGGAAGGCAGATGAACTCACGGCATGGTTAGGAACATGGGACTGGGATATCATAGCAATTACAGAAACATTGCTCAGGGATGGGCAGGACTGGCAGCTTAATATTCCAGGATACAAATGCTACAGGAAGGAAAGAAAGGGAGGCAAGAGAGGAGGGGGAGGG
>NC_057714.1:77401373-77440133 GCF_004010195.1 Chiloscyllium plagiosum
GACAAGGTTCCCCATGGGAGACTGGTTAGCAAGGTTAGATCTCACGGAATACAGGGAGAACTAGCCATTTGGATACAGAACTGGCTCAAAGGTAGAAGACAGAGGGTGGTGGTGGAGGTTGCTTTTCAGACTGGAGGCTTGTGACCAGCGGAGTGCCACAAGGATCAGTGCTGGGTCCACTACTTTTTGTCATTTACATAAATGATTTGGATGCGAGCATAAGAGGCAAAGTTGGTAAGTTTGCAGATGACACCAAAATTGGAGGTGTAGTGGACAGTGAAGAGGGTTACCTCAGATTACAACAGGATCTTGATTAGATGGGCCAATGGGCTGAGAAGTGGCAGAGGGAGTTTAATTCAGATAAATGCGAGGTGCTGCATTTTGGGAAAGCAAATCTTAGCAGTACTTATACACTTAATGGTAAGGTCCTGGGGAGTGTTGCTGAATAAAGAGACCTTGGAGTGAAAGTGAAGTCACAGGTAGATAGGATAGTGAAGAAGGCATTAGGTATGCTTTCCGTTGTTGGCCAGATTATTGAGTACAGGAGTTGGAAGGTCATGTTGCGGCTGTACAGGACATTGGTTAGGCCACTGTTGGAATATTGCGTGCAATTCTGGCCTCCTTCCTATAGGAAAGATGTTGTGAAACTTGAAAAGGTTCAGAAAAGATTTACAAGGATGTTGCCAGGGTTGGAGATTTGAGCTATAGGCAAAGGTTGAACAGGCTAGGGCTGTTTTCCCTGGAGCTGTCAGAGGCTGAGGGGTGACCTTTATAGAGGTTTACAAAATTATGAGGGGCATAGATAGGGTAAATAGACAAAGTCATTTCCCCAGGGTCGGGGAGTCCAGAATTAGAGGGCATAGGTTTAGGGTGAGAGGGGAAAGATATAAAAGAGACCTAAGGGGCAGAGGGTGGTACATGTATGGAAAGAGCTGCTAGAGGATGTGATGGAGGCTGGTACAATTGCAACATTTAAGAGGCATTTAGGTGTGTATATGAATAAGAAGGGTTTGGAGCGATATGGGCCGGGTGCTGGCAGGTGAGACTAGATTGGGTTGGGACATCTGGTTGGCATGAACAGGTTAGACCGAAGGCCCTGTTTCCATGCTGTACATCTCTACGACTCTAAGTATGCGCTGACATTAGAATGGGTCCAGAGGAGCTTTACAAGAATGATCCTGGGGAGTGGTTGAAGATTGTGTGTCTGTACTTTTGAAATACTGAGACGGCTGGATAGAATGCACGCAGAGAAGATGTTTCCA
Source organism: Chiloscyllium plagiosum (assembly GCF_004010195.1). Lineage (NCBI taxonomy): Eukaryota > Metazoa > Chordata > Chondrichthyes > Orectolobiformes > Hemiscylliidae > Chiloscyllium > Chiloscyllium plagiosum. The sequence goes on from NC_057714.1 coordinate 77,402,636, forward strand.
CGAATAGGACAGACCTAGGTCTCAAAGGCACACCCTCAGAATAAAGGAACGATCCTTTAGAACTCAGTCTGAGGGTGGATAATCTGTGGAACTCCTTGCTGCAGAAGGCTGTGGAGGCCAAGTTATTGAGCATATTTAAGAGAGAAATAGATAGGTTCTTGATTGGCAAGGGGATCAAGGGTTACAGGGAGAAGACAGTAGAACGGAGTTGAGAAATGGATCCACCATGATCAAATGGCAGAGCAGGATTGATGGACCAAATTGCTTTATCCTGTTCCTATATTTCATGGTCTTACACAGTTCGATCAGGGCTTCAGCTGACTTCTGCATTTGAGTTTTGTAGCTGAATATTCATAAGAACATAAGTATAGGGACAGGAGTAGATCACTTAACGCAACAAGTTTACTGTACCATTCAGCACAATACATTGGTATCATTTTATCTTTTTGGCTTGACAGCAACTTCCTATTAGTGGTATCTCAGAAATTTCCAGAACAAATGTAGTTGCAACCTGAGTGGTAGGGTATTGCCTCCTCAGGGTAACCACCTTAACCAGTCTGGTTTAGTTTTAACTTTGCTATTAATTGTCACTTAACTAGTACACTCACCATAGCGTTACCTCTATCAGAGTTTACTTACCAACCAATCAGCCCTCTATTTTGACCCTTTACATTGATATTCTTTCAATTTTCTTGCTGAGTGCAAGACAAAAACCTTTGACGAAATGTGCCCTTTTTTCAGCAGTACTCAGGTTCCATACTACTAAATGACTAATCAAACTGTACAGAAAAGCAGATAATTTAAAATTGTAGATTGCAGCTACCAAATTTGATCTCCCTGACAGTCAATATTTGCAATTTGTCATGACTTCGCAGTGTCACAAAGCTCCTCCTTTTTTTTCTAAAAGCTGTACCTTATCTCAAGGAGACTCTGTCATTGATTTTTTTTTCAGAGGAGCAATGAACCGGGCTGGGTTCCAATCAGTCTGGTCTGGTACCATGATGAAAAGGATTTTGAGAGGCCTTTTGTTTATATGTAAACAGGCCAAAGTGGTCATGCTTTAGAAGTGACCTATGCAAAGAAAGGGGAATGGTCAGCTCTCTAGCTAGCTGAGCTGAGCAGTTTTAGTTCAGTCTTGAGCTGGTTGGAAGTTCAACAGGGAGGTGTGTGGAAACAAACTCTCTCTGTTTTCTACCCTTCAACTTCAACCTGTAAGCATGTGTTCCATTTATACTGGGTTCTTAAGGGAGTTTGTTTATCAGGACTGTTGTGAAGGAACAGCAAAATTAACAGCATAATTCGATAGGGTGAGTTCTGTAGGGATTCTTTATTCTGTTCTTTGTGTTTCACCATGTAATTTTGTGAATAAATTTCTGTCTGTTTTAAAATCTAGTAGTCAACCTAGCTAACTTACTCCGGGTAATTTTCACTGTACACTTACCGAAACAAATTGCAAATTTATGGTCTGGGGTTGCCTGCTTAAGAACGTTTTGAGTGGTCTGGTCTAGTCCATAACAGCAATTTGCAATGATGGCAAAATCATTAGCACTGACAACCATTGTTTTGAATTGACAGCAACCTCTGGTGTCTTACACACAGTGAAAAGCAGAAATCCAGAGGCATTATAAGTACTCGCAGATGAAAATCCATGAAATCACTTGGCTTTGTGAGAGATTCCAATCATTACACTCTTGAACTTGCTGTAAAAACCCTTGAAAGGGTTACATGTACTTTGAATGAAATGTAACTGGATTTTTAATGCCATATTAAAAAAGTAGATTTTGAAATTACTTAAAAGATGAGTTTGCTCCAGGCATTTCAATTTTTATCTTAATTTCACTCTATGACAAAGTTTATTTTACTCTCAGTAATATGAATAAAACGAGAATAATGGTCAGCCATCTGTGAAAATTGTTCACCATAATAGGCTGCTGACATTTATATTATTGGCTACCAGAAATCCCCTATGGCTTATGCTAGACTGAAATTAACTTTCGGTGCAGTGAAATACGTGTCATAGAAATATAAAAGAATTGACTGAACTCTGTAAGGTCAGTGGTCATCACTTTGCTGTTGACTATGAAAGCTGCACATGACAAAAACAATAATGCATGTTTAGGGCAGAATATTAATGTAGAAAGCGTATGGGCTGAATTTTCCCATTTTTTGAACAAAGCATTTCTTTTTCACAGAGATTCATAGTGCCGGATTCACAATGGCCCAAGTTAATTTTCTCCAAGCAATCTTCCATTCCTTATCTCATCACACACCAGACACAGCCAACCTGGCCCCAGATAATGGCCCAGGTTATAGGGTGACAAGTGTCGAGAAAAGTTCAATGATCTTCTCCTTCCCACAAGATTAAATACCATTAATTTCTCTCTCTTCCATCACACTCACTCTAATTCTGCTACTGCACAGGCCTCTCACCATGACACATGCAAGACAACTTTCGCTAATACATGCATCATATCCAATCTATGGCTCATATCCACCTCATCCTCTCAAACTATTAACTTTTCCCACCCAGAGTCCCTTTCCCAGGCCAAGTGCAGTCATTCTGAGGATTACAGGTACATCAGACAGCATGCGAGGAGATATCAATCAGGCTGCCACCTGCTATCCTGCAAAGGCAGTCAGGGAGGTGGAGGGTAGGATGGGAGTGGGAGAGTGTTTAGGGATGAGTCACGCTGGTCAGTTCTGGGGCTTTGGGCACTAGCAGACAATGACCCAGTCTGTCGTGTCCTGGAGAAAGTGGGAAGCAAAAGTATAGGGTTGGGATTCATTAGTCTGTGCCACTGAGGGATTAATTACAGTGGAAGGGAACAATTCATGATTGAGGGGTGGGATCTAACAGAACACAGGAGGGGACAGTGAGCTGAGAAAGGAAGAGAGTTTTCATAAGTGAGAAACAGTCTGGCATCAACAGGGTGAGAATGTACAGTCAACAAATTCGTGGCAATTTATAAAGCCCTAAGCTTTGCAGTATAATGGGATTATAGAGTCAGAGATGTACAGCATGGAAACAGACTCTTCGGTCCAACTCATCCATGCTGACCAGATATCCGACCCAATCTAGTCCCACCTGCCAGCACCTGTCACATATGCCTCTAAGCTGAAACTTTATTGCTGGAACAGCACAGCAGGTCAGGCAGCATCTAAGGAACAGAAGATTCGACGTTTCGGGCACATGCCCTTCTTCAGGAATGAGCAGAGAGTGTTCAGCAGGAGAAGATAAAAAGTAGCAGTGAGAGAGGGACTCACTGAAATCTTTATAGAGAGAGGCAGAGAGCTTCTTCAAGGAAGGCATCCTTGTAAGAGGGGGGGGGTAATTGCGGTCCTTGAAGAAGGAGGCCATCTGTGTTGTACGTATTTTGAACTGGTCCTCCTGGGAGCAGATGCGGCGGAGACGAAGGAATTGGGAGAATGGGATGGCGTTTTTACAGGGGGCGGGGTGGGAGGAGGTGTAGTCCAGGTAGCTGTGGGAGTCGGTCGGTTTGTAGTAGATGTCCGTGTTGATTCGATCGTCTGAGATAGAAACAGAAAGGTCTAGGAAGGGGAGGGAGGAGTCCGAGACTGTCCAGGTGAATTTGAGGTCGGGGTGGAAGGTGTTAGTGTAGTGGATGAACTGTTCAACCTCCTCGTGGGAGCACGAGGTAGCGCCGATACAGTCATCAATGTAGCGGAGGAAAAGATGGGCTCCCTTCCTATTCATATACCCATCCAGATGCCTTTTAAATGTTGCAATTGTACCAGCCTCCAGCACTTCCTCTGGCAGCTCATTCCATACACGTACCATCCCCTGCGTGAAAATGTTGCCCCTTAGGTCTCCTTTATATCTTTCCCCTCTCACCCTAAATCTATGCCCTCTAGTTCTGGACTTCCCCACCGCAGGGAATGAACTTGGTCTATTTATCCTATCCATGGCCCTCATGATTTTATAAACCTATATAAGGTCACCCCTCAGCCTTCGACGCTCCAAGGAAAACAGCCCCAGCCTAAACAACCTCTCTCTATAGGTCAAATCCTCCAACCCGAGCAACATTCTTGTAAATCTTTTCTGAACCCTGTCAAGTTTCACAACATCATTCCGATAGGAAGGAGACCAGAATTGTATGCAATATTCAGAAGTGGCCTAACCAATGTCCTGTACAGCCGCAACATGACCTCCCAACTCCTGGACTTAATATTCTGACCAATAAAGAAAAGCATATCAAATATCTTCTTCACTATCCTATCTATCTGCAACTCCACTTTCAAGGAGCTATGAACCTGCACTCCAAGACCTCTTTGTTCAGCAACACTCCCTAGGACCTTACCATTAAGTGTGTAAGTCCTGCTAAGATTTGCTTTCCCAAAATGCAGCATCTCACATTTATCTAAATTAACATCCATCTGCCACTTCTGAGCCCATTGGCTTTCTTATCAAGATCCTGTTGTAAACTGAGGTAACCTTCTTCACCTCCAATTTTGGCATCATCTGCAAACTTACTACTTTCCCAAAATGCAGCATCTCACATTTATCTAAATTAACATCCATCTGCCACTTCTGAGCCCATTGGCTTTCTTATCAATATCCTGTTGTAAACTGAGGTAACCTTCTTCACCATCTACTGCACCTCCAATTTTGGCATCATCTGCAAACTTACTAACTGTATCTCTTATGCTCACATCCAAACCATTTATGTAAATGGAAAAAAAGTAGTGGATCCAGCACCGATCCTCGTGGCACTCCACTGGTCGCAGGCCTCCGTCTGAAAAACAACCCTCCATCACCACCCTCTGTCTTCTAAGTTTGAGCCAGTCCTGTATCCAAATGACTAATTCTCCCTGTATTCCATGAGCTCTAACCTTGCTCACCAGTCCCCATGGGGAACCTTGTCGAATGCCTTACTGAAGTCCATATAGATCATGTCCACCACTCTGCTCTCATCAATCCTCTTTGTTACTTCTTCAAAAAGCTCAATCAAGTTTCCCATGCACAAAGCCTATCCCTAATGTTGATTATCCCTAATCAGTCCTTGCCTTTCCAAATACATATACACTCTGTCCCTCTGGATTCCCTCCAACAACTTGCCCACCACCGACGTCAAGCTCACTGGTCTATAATTCCCTGGCTTGCCCTTACCACCTTTCTTAAGCAGTGGCACCACGTTAGCCAACTTCCAGTCTTCGGGCACCTCACCTGTGACTATCAATGTTACAAATATCTCAGCAAGAGACCCAGCAATCACTTGCCGAGCCTCCGACAGAGTACACCTGGGGTACACCTGATCAGGTCTTGGGGATTTATCCACTTTTATGTGTTTCAGGACATCCAGCACTTCCTCCTCTGTAATATGGACATTTTTCAAGGTGTCACCATCTATTTCCCTACATTCCATATCTTCCATATCCTTTTCCACAGTAAATACTGATGCAAAATACTCATTTAGTGTCTCTTCCATCTCCTGCGGCTCTACACAAAGACCATGTTGCTGATATTTGCGGGGCCCCATTCTCTCCCTAGTTACCCTTTTGTCCTTAATATATTTGTAAAGGAGTTTTATAAACCAAATGAACGATAATGAGGGGACAATGGAAAGCAATTGAGGGCACAGGGACAACATAAAAAGGAACTTGAAGGATGGGGGATCAATCTGTATCTCAGGCATAGCCCACAATTTTCCCATAAGGACATGAAGCCAAAACTTTGCCATCTTCAATGAAAAACAAAGCAGATGAAGAAAATTAATAGTAAAACATTTGGGAGATCATCATTTGATAAAGCAGGGTCATCATGGTTTTATGAAAGAAAAATTATGTCTGACTAGTTTATTTGAGTTTTTTGAGCAAGCTTCAGCCAGAGTGGAGAGAGGGGAACCAGTAGATGTGCTGTATTTGGACTACCAGAAGGCATTTTCAACAAGGTACCTCACAAAAGGTTCAGTCAAGTGATAAGAACCCATGGTGTTGGAGGTAGGATAATGGCATGGATGGAGAATTGGCTCATTTGGGAGGCAACTGCAAGTGGGGATGAAGGGTTCTTGTTTACCTGTGACCACTGGGTTCAACAGAGATCAGTGCTGGGACCACAACTGTTTACAATATATATTCATGATATGAAGTAAGTGAATGAACTGGAGCCAAATTTGCAGATGACACAAAAATGGAAAGGAACATTGTGAGAGGAATACAAACAGTTTACAGAGAGATATTGATAGGTTATGTAGTGTGCAAACAGTTGGCAAGTGGAATATAAAGTGGGAAAATGTGAAGTTGTTCATTTTGGAAGGGTGAACAAAAGAGCAGAGTATTATTTAAACGGAGAAAAATTGAAGCAAGCTACAACACAAAGGAACTTGGGGGTAGATTAGATGAGATTAGATTAGATTACTTACAGTGTGGAAACAGGCCCTTCGGCCCAACAAGTCCACACCGACCCGCCGAAGCGCAACCCACCCAGACCCATTCCCCTACATTTACCCCTGCACCTAACACTACGGGCAATTTAGCATGGCAATTCTCCTGACCTGCACATTTTTGGACTGTGGGAGGAAACCGGAGCACCCAGAGGAAACCCACGCAGACACGGGAGAATGTGCAAACTCCACACAGTTAGTCGCCTGAGGCGGAATTGAACCTGGGTCTCTGGTGCTGTGAGGCAACAGTGCTAACCACTGTGCCACCGTGCTGCCCAAGTCAAGTGATAAGAACCCATGGTGATGGAGGTACTTTGGTGTGCATGAAACACAAAGCTAGTACACAGGTGGGATAGTGAAGTCTTACTGCAACTGCTGGTGACACCACATCTGGAGTACTGAGAGTAGTTTTGCTCCATTTATTTAAGACAAAATTTCGTTTCGTTGGAGGCAGTTTGGAGAAGGTTCACTGGGAGATCCCTGGTATGGAGGGATTGTCTCATGAGCAAAGGCTAACCAGGTTGGAAATCAAGAGTGTGGTGCTGGAAAAGCAGGTCAAGCATCCAAGGAGCAGGAGTATCAACATTTCGGACAAAAGTCCTTCATTAGGAATGGGGCTGTGAGCCAAGGGGTGGAGAGGTAAATGGGAAGGGGTGAGGTGTGGGGAGTTAGCCGAGAGTGCAATAGATAGATGGAGGTGGGGTGATAGGTTGGAGAGGAGGGTGGAGCGGAGAGGTGAGAAGGAGGATGGATAGGTAGGACAGGTCACGAGGGAGATGCCAGGTTGGAAGGTTGGAACTGGGATAAGGTGGTGGGGAGAGAAATAACGTAACTGATGAAATCTACATTGATGCTGTGGGGTTGGAGGGTCCTGATGCGGAAAGTTGGGGTCCTACTCGCTGGAGTTTAGAAGAATGAGAGGTGATCTCATTGAAACATATAGGATATTTAAGGGCTTGACAGGGCAAATGCTGAGAGAATGCTTCACCCCACAGAAGAGTTTCAAACAAAAGGCCATATTCTCAGAATAAAGGGGTGCAAATTTAAGACGGACATGAGGAGAAATTTCTTTACTGAGGATTGAGTGTCTTTGTAACACCTTGCACATAGAGCAGAGGCAATCTTTATGCATATTTAAGGCCAAGCTAGATAGATTCTTGATCAACAGGGGAATCTAGTATTATGGGGAAAGGGCAAGAAAGTGTAGGGGAGCAAGGTCAGTTCCACCATGATCCTATTGAACAGAGGACAGGCTGGAGGGGGTCAAATGGCCTGTTCCCCTTCCTATTTCTTCTGTCTTACTGCTTCTATCTTCAGGGATGGAGTATAACTACTTGAATTTGAGGCCCTGCTAAGGTCATTTGCATTAATCGTACTCCACTGATTATAGTGATGTCACCCATCTGCTATCAAATTGCACTTTGTGGGCAGGTCATTCTTTTTGCAAGAACGAACATTAGAAACTACATAGCTGTATTAATTGCTTCCTTGCCACATCAGATAAGCAGATCCATTTCAATGTTAATGGAGGTGTGATTGTGGTGATTTACTGCCAGAATTTCACTCTGTCAATGAAGTATAAACACTTTGGTTGTGCAAAATACATTTGGAAAAGGTTATATATGTCAGAGCACCTTATTGACATTGATCTTGCAAGTCTCCATGCCATATTGTGCTGTGGCTTAACATGACATTTCATTGTTGTGGTTCTGTTCGCCGAGCTGGAAGTTTTTGTTGGACGAAACTTTTGCAACAAAAACTTTCAGCTCGGCGAACAGAACCACAACAACGAGCGCCCGAGCTACAAATCTTCGCACAAACTTTGATGACATTTCATTGTGACTGATGGGAGAGCTCAGAAGCACAATTAGTGAAATGATGTTCTCTTTCTGATATTTCTCACAGGTTGCCTGGTCACATATCTGACACGGACATCAAATGCCATGCCTCTAGGAATTCCCTGGCTGTTCTCTGTCTGGCTTGCCCTATGATAGTAGTGTTGTTCCAGTCGACCACTACAGAAATATCTCTTTCTGATATTTCTCACAGGTTGCCTGGTCACATATCTGACACGGACATCACTATGACTAGAGTCCTTGTGGCAATGCTTCAAACATGAAGGAGAGAACAATTAAAATGTCATCAGTAGGAACAACAGCAACCTCCAACAGCTGCCACACAGCCTCCAGAGAATCAGAAAATAGCAGATGAAGATCTCCAGGGAGAAAGAGCCGACCACACTGTCATTTTCTACAGCACACAGAAATACAGTACAGGCACAGATTAAAGAGGTCTCAAACCAACGTCAACAAATGGTGTCACATGTTCGAGCAGGATTCACTCTCAGAGGGTCTGGGTGATCCTTCTGCCCCAGAAGCTGTCACGTTTTACAGCTGCTCTGAGCCTTTACGTTAGTGGCTTGTTCTGCAGGGTAACTGGGAACCAGTAAGGCATCTGCCAATCCTCGACGCATCTCAGATGACACTGATGTCACTTTCTCCAGAACACCATTTTAACTCCTTCCTCCGTGCCTAGGAATCCACAATCAATGGCTTCACCAAGTGAAGGGCACTAGAGTCAGTACACACATTGCTCTGAATCTCCAGGTCGTTGCTCACACAACGGGGAGCTAATTTGTCTCTCTGGACCATGTTCTTGGATGTAATGCTGGAACAACACTGTGTGAAGGATAGTCCTTGGCTTGCAGCATCTGATGCTCTGTGGATGTGGGCTGAAATTTGGAGACAGTGGTATGAATGTCAAAGTTTCAGCAGCAGCGAGCACTTTGACTTCTCCATAAGATGAGCACAGAAGAGTTCAACTACATATTTGAAGAGACGAAGAGCACACGACTGTGTGAGAAAAGTCAACATGATGGACTGTGCGCCATGAATCTCATTCAAAGCAAAAACTGCCAAAAAAAGGGAAAATTCATCAGAATGTTCCTTTTATCAGGAACATTCTGATGAAAAGTCATCATTAACCTGAAACATTCACTGTTTCTCTCTCCATAGATGCTGCACAACCTACTCAATGATTCTAGCATTTTATTCTCATTTCAGATTTCTAATATTTACAGATTTTGTTTTGGTATCCTCAACTTCATCAATTCAGACTCCATTGAAAGAACAGATGTGCACCTCAGTGGCATCTTATGAATAACTACACACCATTGTATCTCATTGGTCACTGATGCCTTCTTTGCCACAACTGGAAACACATCATTTTACTGATGGACAGGTTCCTCTGTTTATTCACACCTGGTCAGGGAGGTCAATGGGATTTGCTGGACTGCGCTGGACACAGGACATTGTCAATTGCAACTATATAACCAGAGCACTGGGTGACCAGGCAGCAAGATAAATCCCTAGGAAAGGCTTCAACCCTTCAAAATCCAACAAGATCACACACTGCTGATGTCACTTGCTCAAAAGGAAAACACTTGCTCTGAAGATTCAAATCCAGACCCTGGAGCAGTCATATGTGCCCTCCTATGCTCTCCTGTAAGGGTTTGGTCAGTGTGGCAGTCTACAGCACTCTCTGTTCATTGTTGGCCAGAGAGATGTGGAGTTGAGCACAAGGTCCTGGAGGGTTCTTGCTTATTGAGGGAGGAGCTGAAGGTGGGTGGAGGAAAGAAATGAAATGGAGTGTGTATTAACACTAAACAGAAAGGTGCTGCATGACGAGGTGACTCTTCCTGCCACTCTTACACTTTGCCTACAGTATCAGATCCAGGGTGGCATTGATGAAGCAAGTCAGAAGTCAAACAACATCAAGTTATAAGACCAACAGGTTTATTTGAAATCACAAGCTTTTGTTCCTCCTTCATCAAGTGTTCATCACCTGACAAAGAAGCAGCGCTCCTGAAGTTTGTGATTGCAAATAAACCTGTTGGACTATAACTTGATGTCATGTGACTTCTGATTTTGTCCATCCCAGTCCAACACCGAAACCTCCACATCATTGACGAAGCAAGGAACAACCTTGTCCTTGATACCAGGTCTCCAGCAACCTGGAACATTTCATTTCCCTCTCATCCAGTGAAAGTTTCTGGAATAATAAACATCTCACACAATGACATCAGCATCAGTGGTGGCTGCAGGAAGAATCGAAATTAATCCCTCACTTCGTCTGACCCCTCTCTGTTCCTTTCCCACTGGCTCGAGGTAGACAGGAAATCCATTCCATATGCAAACATCGCAAGATTTCCCACCAGTGGGGGGTTTTTGACCTGTAAACAAACCCAGCCCCTGTATCCCTGCTCCTTTATGAAATTCAGTCTTAATGTATATAAGCTGACTCCTGTGCATGAGTGAGTGAGAGAGAGCAAGACAGAGAGACAGATAGAGACAGAGACATAGATAGAGAGAGAGAGAGAGAGAGAGAGAGAGAAAGGGGAGGAGAGAGGGAGAGAGAAATCAAAAGGGAGACTTATATACTTAAACAAAGAAATGAAAATGACAGAAATACTGTGGAACATGCTGCTACAGAACGTAAAAATACATTTCTTTGCCTTGATACTTGCTGTCAAAGCAGTCCATTATATAAACTTGCCACAATTAAAGCATACTGGGCTGGCCACAACAGCTTAAATAGTAGTTTTGTCACTTTCCTTTTGCTTTGCCAATTCATGTTGACAATAAAAGGAGCAAAAGTAAAGATTAGGAACATTCTAACTGGCATAATGTCTTCTTTTTATTCACAATTCCCACTTTGCGTTTATAAATGTGCACACGAGATGGTAATTATTTTCCCTTTTCTCACCAATTTTTCCATTTCTTAATCTTTGCTCTTCGCCTTAGCAGCATTATTTTCCTACAAAAAGTTTTGAAATATTCTTTCTTATTGACAATTTGACCAAAGTACTGCAGAATTGTTACGGCCCACTGTGTCTGCACTGGCTTTCAGAATGAGCATTATGATTAAGCGCCATTCTCCCATCTTTTCCCTATAACTCTGCACACTATATCTACCGAAACAATCATTGAACGCCTTTGTGAATGCCTTAACTGAACATGCCTCCACCACAATTCCAGACCCCACCTACTCACTGTATGAAAACCTTTTGCTCAAATCAAACTTGCTTCTTTTGCAAGTTATCATATATCTGTGTACTCTCATTCTCAATTCTTTTAGGAAGGGGAAACATATTCTTTCTAACTGCTTTATTCAGTCCTCTTTTGATTTTGGAAACTTTTGTCAAATCTCCTCTAAGCCTTCTCTTCATCCCTACTTCTCCAACATGTCTTTGTTACCCCCAAAGTCTTTGCTCCCTGGAACCAGTCCCATAAACTCCTTCTACATTTACTCCAATGCATTCACCTCCTTCTTGGAGTGTGAAACGGTATACAATACTAGTTTGAAGCATTGCCACAAGGCCTAATTAGTGTTTTATACAGGTTCAGCGCAACCATTTACCTCCCATACTCTACACAACGATTAAACGAAGCCAACAATTCAGGGTGCTTTATTAACCACTCATTCCACCAGTCCTGTAGTTTTTTGGCAATATATGCACCTACATCTCTCTGAACTTGAACATTTTTCCAATACCTTCATATGGAGAACCCCCTCCAACATGTTGTGTGGCAGTTTCATCCTGCTAAATGGGATAAATTTCAATTAGACCTACAAAGACTTGGCATTCATGAGGAGCTCTGGGCTATTAGCAGCTGCAGAATCATATTCCAACACAATCAACAACCCCACCCCAACCATTATCATCAAGTCAGGGGATCAACCCTGGTTCAATGGCAAGTGCAGAAGGGCATGCCAGGAGTAGCACCAGGCATACCTAAAAATGAAGCTACCAACCAGGACTACTTGTGGGCTAAAACGCATATGCAGTGTGACAATACTATGGCTTTAAGAAGAGAATTTTGTTCTTTTTTTTTTAAATGAAGAGATTTTGAGACAGAATTACCAAGCAGTCTGTACCAAGTGAATTAGTAAATATTTTGTGAGGCCTTGGGTTGTTTTTCAGTTGAAACCATTCAAGCGACCCAAATGGGGTGCAGTCAGGCTCCCACAAAACCAGGGTTTTAGTTTTAGCTGTCAGCAATTACTGGGCTCTTGAAGCTGGATGTGAAAGTTGTTATTGCTCACTTTGTTATAGCTGAAAGCTTGGGTTCTCTTCCTGCTACTAGAATTGCACATGAGACAATCTATTTTCCTGAATTTGCCTTTGCCGCAAGTGTGTTATGGGATATTACTATATTGGAACAGTTACTGTTATTCTATTATCCTGTTGAGTTTTCCAATAGAGTTATTACTTCAATTCTTGTTTCTTTTGTTTGCATTTTAATTATAGTGTAAGAATAAAGTGTGTTTTGCTTCAAGTCTGGTAGTTTGACCAACTGAATTGCAGCCAGAACACACTGCCTTCCACTTGCCTTTAAAAATAAGAAAAAGTGGGTGTCTAGGCTATTTTATTAACCAATTTTGAGGGGGTTTGGTCTGGCCCATGACAAGCAAGTAATAGAAGGATTTCACAATCAACAGATCAAATCAAAGCTCTCCATTCACACCATATCCAGTTGTGAATGGTGGTAAACAATTAAGGAACTCTCAGGAAGAGGCAGCTCCACAAATAAATCTCAATGATGGATGAGCCCAGGATATCAGTGCAAAAGATAAGGCTGAAGTATATGCAGTAATCTTTGGCCTTCACTATGGGTCCCCAGCATCACAAATGCCAGTTTTCAGTTAATTCAATTCACTCAGCGAGAAGTGAAAAAACAGCCAGTCAGTCAGAGCTACTGAATACTACACTGGCTACGGCCCCCACCAAGATTCCAGCAAGAGTACTCCACAACTTGGTATGCCTCAAACGAAGATCTTCCTAGTGCAACCACAACACCATCATCTATATGACAAGGTGAAAAATTGCCCAGGTATGCTCTGTACACCAAAAGCAGGCCAAATTCAAACTGGTCAATTAATGATCTGGCTATTGTCAATCATCAGTAAAGTGATAGAGGATTTCATCAGTTGTGTTAACAAACAGCACTTACTTAGCAATAACCTGCTTATTGACACTAAGTTTTGATGCTACCAGGGCCACTCAGTTCCTCACCACATTAAAATTTTCATTCAAACTGGGTCAAAACAGCTGATTTTCAAAGGATGGGGTCAGCATGACAGCCACTGACACTGGGGCCACATTTGACCATGTGTGGCACCAAGAACTCCGGCAGAAAAGAAAGTCACCGTGCATTGGGCGAAAACTCTCTGTAGTTGGAGTCATACCTAGCAGAAAGCAAGGTGGTTGTGCTAGTTGGAGGTTAGTCATCTCAGTTCCTGGACATGTGCAGGAGCTCCTTGGGGTATTGTCCGATACCAAACTATCTTCAGCTGCTTCACAAACAACCTTTCCTCCACCATAAGACCAGATTCAGGGATGTTTGCAGATAAATGCATAACGTTCAACAACATTCATGACTCTTCAGATACTGAAGCTGTCCATGTTCAAATTCAGCAATTGTTGACCAATATCTAGGTTTGGGCAGCACAGAAAAACTAGGCAATGACCATCTCCAACAACAAGGAATCTAACTATCAGTCATTGATATTTAATGGTGATTCCAACATTGAACCCACACTGGGGGTTACTATTGACCTGAAACTGAACCTGACTGACCATACAATATTGTGGCTGCAAGAGCAGCTGATAGGCTAGGACAGCAAGTAACTCACTTCTTGATTCCCCAAATCTTGTCCATCATCTAAAAGGCACAAATCAGGAGTGTGATGGAATACTCTCCACTTACTGTAGCTCCAAAAACACTCCAGAAGCTTGACACAATCCAGAACAAAGCAGCTTGCTTGATTGACACCACACCCAGAAACATTCACTCCATTCACTACCAACGCTCAGTACCAGCACTGTGTACCATCTACAACATGCATTGCACAAATTCAGTAAGGCTCTTGAGACAACACCTGCCAAACTCATGACCATTAGCATCTAGAGGTACAAAGGCAGCTGATACACTCAATTTCCACTACCTGCAAGAGCCTTTCAAGCCACTCACTATGTGACTAGAATATATATTACTGATCCTTCAATATCTCTGGATCAAAATCCGGTCTCACTCTTTCTGACTGAGTTGTGGTCTACCTACAAGGTAGCTGACCACCATAGAGTCACTGAGATGTACAGCACGGAAACAGACCCTTTGGTCCAACTCACCCAGGCCGACAAGATATCCCAACCTAATCTTGTCCCATTTGCCAGCACTTGACTCATATCTTTCTAAAACTTTCCTATTCATATATCAATGCCTTATAAATGCTGGAATTGTACCAGCCTCCACCACTTCCTCTGGCAGCTCATTCCATACACGCACCACCCTCTGCATGAAAAGATTGCCCCTTAGGTCTCTTTTATATCTTTCTCCTTTCACCCTAAACCAATGCCCTCTAGTTCTGGACACCATTACCCCAGAGAAAAGACGTTGTCTATTTATCCTGTCCATGCCCCTAATGATTTTATAAACCTCTAAGGTCACCCCTCAGCCTCTGATACTCCAGAGAAAACAGCCCCAGCCTATTCAGCCTCTCCCGATAGCTCAAATCCTCCAACCCTCGCAACATCCTTGTAAATCTTTTCTGAACCCTTTCAAGTGTCACAACGTCTTTCCGATAGGAAGGAGACCAGAATTGCACGCAATATTCCAACAGTGGCCTAATCAATGTCCTGTATAGCCGCAACATGACCTCCCAACTCCTGTACTCAATACTCTGACCAATAAAGGAAAGCATACCAAACGCTTTCTTCACTATCCTATCGACCTGCAATTCTACTTTCAAGGAGCTACGAACCTGCACTCCAACATCTTTTTGCTCAGCAACATTCTCCAGGACCTTACAATTAACTGTGTAAGTTCTGATCTGATTTGTCTTTCCAAAATGCAGCATCTCACATTTATCTAAATTAAACGCCATCTACCACTCCTCAGCCCATTGGCCCATCTGACCAAGATCCTGTTGTACTCTGAGGTAACCTTCTTCACTGTCCACCACACCTCCAATTTTGGTGTCATCTGCTAATTTACTAATTATACCTCTTATGTTCACATCCAAGTTGTTTATATAAATGATGAAAAGTAGTCGACCCAGCACCAATCCCTGTGGCACTCTACTGGTCACAGGCCTCCAGTCTGAAAAGCAACCTTCCATCGCCACCCTGTCTTCTACCTTCGAACCAGTCTGCATCCAAACGGCTAGTTCTCCCTGTATTCCATGAGATCCAACCTTGGTAATTAGTTTCCCATGGAGAACCTTGTCGAACACCTTTCTGAAGTCCATATATATCACGCCCACCACTCTGCCCTCATCAAACCTCTTTGCTGCTTCTTCAAAAAACTCAATGTCATGAGACATGATTTCCCACGCACAAAGCCATGTTGACTATCTCTAATCAGTCCTTGCCTTTCCAAATATATGTAAATTTTGTCCCTCAGGATTCCCTCCAACAATTTGCCCACCACATGTGTCAGGCTCACCGGTCTGTAGTTCCCTGGCTTGTCCTTACCACCTTTCTTAAATAGTGATACCACATTAACCAACCTCCGGTCTTGTGGCAACTCAGCTGTGACTATCGATGATACAAAAGTCTCAGCAAGGGCCCCAGCAATCATTTCCCTAGATTCTCACAGAGTTATAGGATACTCCTGATCAAGTCCTAGGGATTTATCCATTTTAAGCATTTGAAGACATCCAGCACCACCTCCTCTGTAATATGGACATTTTTCAAGATGTCATCACCTATTTCCCCACATTCTATGTATTCTATGTCCTTCTCCACAGTAAACACTGATGGAAAATACTTGTTTAGTATCTCCCCCAAATCCTGCGGCCCCACACAAAGGCCGCCATGCTGATCTTTGAGGGGCCCTATTCTCTCCCTTGTTATCCTTTTGTCTTTAATGTATTTGTAAAAACCCTTTGGATTCTCCTTAATTCTATTTGCCAAAGCTATCTCATGTCCCCTCTTTGCCCTCCTGATTTCCCTCTTAAGTATATTCCTAATTCCTTTATACTCTTCTAAAGATTCACTCGATCTATCCTGTCTATAACTTACATATGCTTCCTTCTTTTTCTTAACCTAACCCTCAATTTCTTTAGTCATTCAGCATTTCCTATACCTACCAGCCTTTCCTTTCATCCTAACAGGAATATACTTTCTCTGGAGTCTCGTTATCTCATTTCTGAAGGCTTCCCATTTTCCAGCCGTCCCTTTACCTGCGAACATCTGCCCCCAATCATCTTTTAAAAGTTTTTGCTTAATAGTGTCAAAATTAGCATTCCACCAATTTAGAACTTCAACTTTTAGATCTGGTCTATCCTTTTCCATCACTATTTTAAAGCTAACAGAATCCTGGTCGCTGGCCCCAAAGTGCTCCCCCAGTGACACCTCAGTGACCTGCCCTGCCTTATTTCCCAAGAATAGATGAAGTTTTTGCACCTTTTCTAATAGATACATCCACATACTGAATCAGAAAATTGTCTTGTACACACTTAACAAATTCCTCTCCATCTAAACCCTTAACACTGTGGCAGTCCCAGTCCATGTTTGGAAAGTTAAGATCCCCTACCATAATCACCCTATTATTCCTACAGATAATTGAAATCTCCTTACAAATTTGTTTCTCGATTTCCCGCTGACTATTAGGGAGTCTACAATACAATTCCAATAAGGTAATCATCCCTTTCTTATTTCTCAGTTCCACCCCAACAACTTTCCTGGATGTATTTTCAGGAATATCCTCCCCAAGTACAGCTGTGCATCTTAAAAATAGTAAGAATGGGCAATAAATGCTTACCTTGACAGCAAAATCCACATTCCAAGAATGAATAAAAATGTATCCTTTATTTTTTGCTGTAATTCTATGTCATACCAAGATGTGCCACTTCACATTTCTCCACAAGGAAATTCATCTGTCACATATCAGTCTACTAACCACCTTGTCAACATCCTTTTGGAACCTGACATTATTCTTCTCTATGGTTTATAATGCTTCCAAATTTTTTATCATTCACAATCTTTGAAATTGTTCATTGCACGTCAAGACGTAGATTATTAATTCAGATCGAGAAAGTCAACAGTACCAAAACAGATTCCTGGGCACTCCGCCAGAGACCTTTTTCCAACCCAAAAGATAATAATTATCCATTAGTCTGTTTCATATTACTCAGCCAATTTTGTACTTATATTGCTCCTGACCTTTTTATTCAATAAGCTACAACTATGTTGTGTGGTGTTGCATTGTAACGAACATCTTTTGGAAGTACACAGTCACCACATCTGCAGCATTGTCCTCATCAATGCTCTGTTCTATCTCTTCAAAAATCTCCAGCATGTTAGTGAAACAACATATTCCCTCAAGAAATATGTGCTGGCTCTTCCTAATTAACCTATATTTTTCCATGTGGTTATTAATATTGTTCCAAATAATCGTTTCAAGATGTTTCCCCACCACTGAAGGTAAACTGATCGATTTGCAATTACTGGGCTTAACCTTACAAACTTTCTTGAACATGCGCAGTTCTCCTGTCCTCTGGCAACACACCTGGATAATTGCCAATGCATCTATGATTTCTACTTTCATTTCTTTCAATATCCTTGGGAGCATCTCTTTTGATCCTGGTGCTTTATCACCATAAAGCACTAAACAGCATTTCCCATAATCCTTCCTTATCAATTGTAAACCCTTCTAATGATTGGGTTTTATCCTCTAGTCACAATGACCTGGGCCTCATCTCCATCTCGGTGAAGACAGACGCAAAGTACACATTTAACACCTCAGTTATTTCCCCTAACTTTATGTTAAAAATTGCCTTTTAATCTTTAATCCACCCTACTCCTCCTTTACTGTGCCAATAGAAGACTTCAGGATATGACATCGGTTTTAAAATTCATACATGGGATTCACTGGCTGGGCCTGCAGTTGCTGCGATCCCTATTTGGACAGAAGGCAGTTAAGAGTCAGCCAAATTGCTGTTGGTCTGGAGTTGCATGTAGACCAGAGCAGATAAAGACAGCATATTTCCTTCCCGAAAGGACATTAGGGAACCTGATGGATATCTATGACAATTGGCAGTAGTTACTTGATCATCAGTAGTCAAGCATTTTAACTCCTGACCTTTTTTTTTAAATCTTGAATTCAAATTACATCAGCTGCCATGGTGGGATTGAAACACGTATCCTCAAAAAATTAGCTCCACATTGTGGATAGCTTGTCCAGCAGCACTCCCTTATGCCACTGCCTCTACAAATCTCAGCTGCCAGTCTTTTGGTAGACTCATACTTTCATAATCTCTCTTTGCTGCCCTTACTTGCTTCTCACCTACTTTCTGAGTTCAGCTTAGATCTCAACTGTATTTCTTCCCCATACTTATCAAAAGCACATCTTTTCCCCTCTATTTTGATCTCTATCTCCTTCTTCATCCAGGGAGCTTTGGGTTTGTTTGTCCTGCCTCTGTCTTTTGAGGGAACATAACCTCAACTGCTCCCAAACCATCCTTTCTTTGAAGATTGGTCATTGTTCAGTTACCATTCTTCTTGCCAACATTAGGTCTATCTGGCCTAACGCTAACTCTGTTCTTGGCCCATTGAAGTCAATTCTCTGCTGGCTGATTATTCTTACACTTGGTCATTCTCATCCCATACCTTGTGATACAAGAATGACTCAGCCCACCTCATTTCCAAAACTCAGATCTAGCAGTAACTCCTTTCTTGTTCAACTGGACACATACTGTTATAGGAAATTTTCCTGAACATAACCTAGGCGTGCTTGATTCATTCAGGCCCTTACACTACCACTGTTTCAGTCCATATACTGTAACTGAAGTTCCCATTATTACACTATGATATTTGTACCTCTGCATAATTTACTTTCAAATGTCTTCCTCTACATCCTTCCCATCAGTCTACAGATTACAGCAAGTAATGTCATTTCACCCTTCTTCACCTTCAGGTGTAGCCAAATCGATTATGTCCTTGAACCTTTGAAATATCCTCTTTCTACAGCACTCCTCCCCCTAAACAATACTGCCACCCCTCCTCTGTTTTCCTTTCTTTCTGAACAGGAATAATAATCACTGAGCTTTAGACCAAACCAACATTAGTTATTGTTCACAAGCTCCCATCCCATGACACTTACATGTCTTTGATGAATCATTTGTCATGAATAATCTGGGATATCATGTTAAAAAGGTGAATAGCACAAACATCTTTATGTTATAAGTTCTAAATCAAGCATCTAATTCTTATTAAAATTGTATGACTTAGACTATTCCTGATCCCAAATGGTCAACAATGTTAAGAAATAATCATTCTGAATAGAGAAATAACACTGCCAAACACATACAAATAATATGACCATAGTCAGAATTAGAAAAACACAGCTTTCAATTCTGGCTAAACCTAACAGCAGATGTTTCAGTTTACTTACACAATAAGCCATCTCTTCAGGCACTTAGCTAATTGCACAGCATGGTAGTTCCTGGTCCTAAAGATATCCCAGATGCCAGATATTACGTGATCAAATTACTAGCAGAAACACAGTAAAACCATATTTCCAGCTTTAACTTTCTCTCAGGGTAAGGCTAAATCTCATTAGATTTACATGTCATATAGGAGAGTGAGAAAAACTCCTAAGTATACAGCACTTTTCATGACCATCAGATTTCTTAAAGCACTTTCGGGTCAATGAAGTGCTTTTTGAAGTGAAGTCACTGTTATAATGCAGGAAATGCGAAAGCCAATTTGTGCAAACAGCAAAGTGATAATGACTAGATAATCTTCTATTTTTGTGTTTTGAGTGAAAGATAACTATTGGCCAGGGCACCAGGAGTAACTCGCCTTCTCTCCAGTATAGTCCACAGCATCTGCACCACAGAGAAGCTTCAGTTTAACATCCCAGTCAAAGATGACACTCTATCAATACAGTACTCAGTTTTGCAATGGAGTGCCACCTTAATTTCTGTGCTCCACCCTTGGTCTGGGACTTAAACACAGAATCTTTCAATTCTGTAGCAAGAGTGCTATCAACTGATGAGCTCTGCAGCTCCTGGAATTCTCCTCTGCTGTTGTTGAACCCTTTCGCTCTCTCCTGATGAGTTCTGTTCTGCCCACTGTAGATATGCTAACCAATTCCATTTTATAACAGGCATGCAATTTTGGGACAGGAAGTTGTTACTTATGTGCCTGCTTCTTCACTGTTTACTATTGTGTTTTGTCTTTTCTATGGCAAAAGAAAAGCATACAAAGAAAAATTGCTAGAGTGCAAAATGACAGAGCAAATAAAAGCTACTAACAAAATGCTACTGAAGAGCAGCTACATAATTAAATACAAAAGGGAATTACTCACACAAAGATTATTTTGGTGAACTGTCATGCTTTTTTGAACTCATTCATGGAATGTGGGTGACACTGTTGAGCTCATCATTTATTGCTAATCCTCATTGTCCCGGATAAGGGTGTGTTGAGCTGTCTTCTTGAACCTCTGCAGTCCTGGGAGTATAGGTACATCCACAGTGTTATTAGGGAGAATATTCTAGGATTTTATCCCAGTTACAGTCAAGGACTTGTGATGCAGTTTCAATTCAAAATGGTGAGTGGCTTAGAGGGAAAATTGCAGTGGTGACATCCCCATGCACCTGCTGCCCTTGTTCATGTAGTGGTAGGGATCACAAGTATAGATGGTGCTGTTAAAGGAACCTTGGTGTTTTACTGCAATGCATCCTGTAGGCACTACACACTGCTGCCACTAATAGTAGTACAGCAGGTAAAGAACTGAATGTGGAAGCTGGTGGATGGGGTGCCAGTCCAACAGGCTGCTTTGACCTGGATAATTACAAGCTCACTGAATGTTTTTGGAGCTGCACCAATCCAGGCAAGTGGGGAGTATTCCATCACACTCCTGGCTTGCTACAGGTACTTAGGACACAGGTTTATTTAAAAAGGGAATTAGAGAAAAATCAGGTTGCTACAGGCTAGTTAGCTTAATGTCTGTTATTGGGAGTCTATTACAAAGGATGTAATAACACAGCATTTAAAAATACATAATATGACTAAGCACAGTTAGGATGCCTTTCTGAAGGGGAAATCATGCCCGACAAATTTATTAAGATTCTTTGAAGAGGACAGGCAAAGAGGATGCAATAGATGTTTTGGATTTTCAGGAGATGCTTGATGAGATACCATACATGAAGATGCTTATTAAGATTCCATCAAGTTAGAGGTATTACATTAGCATGGGTAAAGGATTAGCAAACTAATAGAAGACGGAGAGTTGGAATAAGAGAGACATTTTCAGGTTGGCAACCTGTAACTAATAGCGTGCCACAGAGATCAATGGTGGGACCACTATTTACAATATATATTAATGACTTGGATAAGGAAAACTGTACTATTTATGGAAGACACAAAAATAGGTGTGAAGTCAAGTAGCGAGAAAGTCTGCAGAGGGACATATATCTTTTCCTTTATCTCTTAGAGAGGGTGGCACAGTGGCGCAGTGGTTAGTATGGCTGCCACCCAGGGACCCGGGTTCAACTCCAGCCTCGGGCAACCGTCTGTGTCGAGTTTGCACATTCTCCCATGTCTGCATGGGTTTCCTCCGGGTGCTCCAGAAGAAGATGTGCAGGTTAGGTGAATTGGCCATGCTAAATTGCCCACAGTGTTTAGGAATGTGTAGCTTAGGCTCATTAGTCAGGGATAAATAGAGTAATGGGTTTGGGTGGGACATTCTTTGGAGGGTTGACGTGGACTTGTTGGACCAAAGGGCCTGTTTCTACACTGTCGGGATTCTAAGATCTAAGATATACAGGTTAAGTTAGTGGGCAAAAAGGCAGGTGGAATATAACCTGGGGAAAAGTAAGGTTATGCACTTTGGCAGAAAGAATAGAGGAGGCAAATATTACTTAATTGGAGAAAGCTATGGAATAGAGGAATTTGGGAATCCTTGTCCATGAATCACAAGAAGTTGGTCCAAATCCAGCGGGTAATAAAAAAACAAATGGAATGTTGGCCTTTATATCGAAGGAGTAGGGAGGCTTTACTAAAACTATACATTGCACGAGTCAGACCACAGCTGGAAAACTTTGTACAGTTCTTAACTAAGGAAAGATAATACGAGCATTGGAGCCAATTCAGAGAAGATTTACTAAACAGATACCAGATACTAAGAGATTGTGCATGCATGTGTGTGCATGCCTATGCGCTTGCGTGCATGTGCCTATGTGTGTGCAGTTTTCTAGGTCAGGATGGTGTCAACAGTTAAGGGGAGAAATCATATTGAAAGATAGAACAAACACAATGGCCAAATAGTGTATATTCGCTCTTATATTCTATATTTCGATGTTTCGGAAATCAGTCCCTCGAAAGACTCTGTACATGGATGGTGAAGATTAGCTAATAACTAATTTATTTGCAGAATATACCCCCTTTCCCTGATGCAAGTAAACAAAATTATCATGGATGATTAGAGACCACAATAGTGCATCACAATAAACGGACAGAGTGATCAGAAACATGGATTAAGGGCAAAGAGATGGCAAATTGTGGCATGTGCAGGCAGTGTTGGGGCAGGGGGTGGGGATGGGGAAGGATGTATCTGTACTTCAGAAACGAAACCAGAAGTTGCTGGAAGAGCTCAGTAGATCTGGCAGCATTTGCAAAGAGAAATCAGAGTTAACGTTTCAGGTCAGGTGACCTTTCCTCAGAATTCAGAGTTCTGAGGAAGACTCAGCAGGTCTGAAATGTTAATTTTGATTTCTCTTCACTGATGCTGCCAAACCTGCTGAGTTTTTCCAGCAACATCCGTTTTTGTTTCTGAATTCCAGCATCTGCAGTTGTATCGGTTTTTACATATCTGTACCTGGCTGGTACTTGCAGCTTTCCTTGCCTCCCTTTAGCTGCCAGCTTCCCCACGGCCTGGAAATCCAGGCCAGCCAGGTTTACATTTACAATGGGGTTTAATGGAGTAATTCATCCAAACACAAAAGTGGCTGTCGGAGTGGCTGTCTGTGCACGTGGAAATGGTACAATGATTGGTATGGCAACAGACATCCCTGAGGTTAATGACACCATGTGCCTTGCGTAATAACACTGGCATCTGAACACTCTCTCATACCTCTACTGAAGCCAAATTTCCACATATCCAGGGACGCCTAGGACAAAGAATCTGGGAATGGGGCAAAAGGTCAATACAGTAGTACGAGCTGTTGAGCAGTGCAACCGGGCAGCTCCTCATGGTGGGTGAGAGAGGGACAGAAGCTCTGTGCTCAATTTGAACTTTGGGGTGAGTGCTGAAAGCACCAACTCAGCAATGGCTGTTCCAATGAATGCCAGAAGGCTGTCCTTCTGTTTGACAGGCAGCTATGTCCATTGCCTGACAGTGATGTATCAAAGTGGAGTTTCTGCAAATGTGTGCGCCTTGCACCACCTAGAGGTGGTGTTCCCAAACACAGAGGTTAAATCTGAGGAATTACAGCCTCATTATATTCTTGCCTGGATCAAGGTGATTGACTGCACCTTGTTCTGCCTTCATTAAGATCAGAAGAGAGTGGATTTAAGCAGAGTTGAATTTAAGATTTGGGGTGTTAAAATTGTATAGAGTTAACCAATCAATTCTTGTACTCTTTTCTTTCAGAAAATAAGCTTAACCACCGTTCTTCAAATGACATTTAGCCAATTTTTAAAAAGAATATATGACCAAAGGGATTTAGGAGCAATTTTAGCCAACATGACTCACAAAGGAAGTATTTACATCCTGCCTTACTTTACTTCCAACTCAAGTAAGTAGAAAGTAAGGTCAGGCAGAGTGTAAAACAAACAGCTAATATTATAGTCAATCTTATGATGGCTGGGTTAGACCAAAAGAATATTAATACTATTCCCGATATAACAAGACAGATTATTGTTTTTCACATGCAAAGCTGTGCAGTGTTAGTATTAAGATCATTCTCGATGTACCTCCTTCTTCAGATAGCTCCACTGCATTTTCACTGGAAATACTGGGGTTAAGCTCAGGCATCACTAACCTCTCATCTCCAACACTTAAACTACCCACACCTGCAGACTGAGACTTTTTACTATAGCGTTTTGCCTTTTCTAGAGCAAGGAAAGTATAAAGGAAAATTGATGGAGAGTGAAATGATAGTGCAAATAAATTATATTAAAAAAAGGTTATTCAAGATTTCACCAATTTTACATACAGAGACTGACTTTCTCCAAATATTATTGAAGTATGCTGGACCTAAAGTGGAGAGGATTGTGGCTAAGTGGGATCAGTTGGTTTGGAGTTGACAGGATTGAATGGGCAAGTGGAAAAGCTGGATACAGCATTTTTCATCTCCCTTTAAGTTTGGTTAGCTTGTGGCTGAGGAAATGTGAGTGGGCAGAGTTGACCTTCAAATGGAAAATAAATCTGAGACACTAATTCTCATTATTATATTTGAATGAGTTAACCACATTCTGAGAACAAATTGTTCACAACTCCTCATCCTGTTTCTACTAAAATCAGAAGGGTGCGTGGCCTGGTACAATACAGATTTGAGACTTTTAACCTCCATCGTACATTATGGAGGTTATGTAGGGGGAGCGGGTCAAGAAGTTCAGTTAGCTAAGATGTAAATCAGATTCACACTAACAGCATGAGGCTTGACTTCCATTCTAACTGAGATAGACATGATGTCTGACACCTTGCCCTACCAATAACAACATATTACAACACTTCACTGTGGTTTGGCAAATATTCACCACAAATCTGCCTCTAGGCAGGGATCTCATGAAGATGATATTCGAATTGTCAGAATTTTCAATTAGTGACTAATTGGGCTATGATATTAATATTTCAATCCCTTGTCCTTTATGACATTTAATATCTTCAACGTATAATGTACATAAAACGCATTGATGCTACACCAACTCAAATAAGTTTTGCATCAGAAAAAGATGGTATGCATCAGATCCACCTGGATCTGCATTACTATACTTCTAGTATATTAAAACATTAGAAAGATCAGAAAAAATGTGTAAAAGCAGATAGGAAGTATACCAGAGAGCACATTGAGACTCCTGGATTGTCTTCAAGAGGATCAAAGTCAAAGATGGAGCCAGGATCTGTGTGCCATACTTTATAATCTTTTAGTAGGAAAAGAAAGCATATGAGAGGTGTTGACAGGTTTGACGGTGAAGTCTGAGCCTCAAGAAATTTATAAATAGCTGTTTAAATAGACGATGCACCATTATCATATTCTGGTGTTAACAGCGTTCACACTTTTTTTAAAAATCAAGACAATATTTTCCTATAGATGCCACACAGACTCTGATATTTTACCCTATTAGGTCAACACTCATGCACCATCTTTCTTCTGTTAATGTTGGCACGCTCTAATCATAAGGAAAATCATAATGACAGCTGATTCCATCTTTACTTAATATTAACACACATACTGCAGAGTCACTGGACATAATCGGGGCAAGGCCATTGCCCTTTCCCTATACCAAGGCACTGAATGTCAGTTGTAGGGTCGCTAGTAACTTGCTGTCAGTAGAGTTTCAGAGATTCAGATTAAGACCTCGATCTGTATGGTTCATTTACTCACTTGACAAAATAACCCCATCTTATTTCTTTCTTGATCCTTTCATGATGCATTCAAATGGCTACAACGTAGCCATTCATACCTCATTTGGGCACATCTACTGATGCTGTATCATTGTCATTACTGCTATTTTTGGCTGTTGCACCTTGAAAAAATTTGTTATTTAGTCTTTACCATTCTTTATGACTATAAGAGAGTTTCTCTTTTGTTATTCTTGTATGCCATCACTTCCCTCAACACTTATTTCTTTTTTCAATTCTGATTCT
This sequence comes from Chiloscyllium plagiosum, assembly GCF_004010195.1. Classification (NCBI taxonomy): domain Eukaryota; kingdom Metazoa; phylum Chordata; class Chondrichthyes; order Orectolobiformes; family Hemiscylliidae; genus Chiloscyllium; species Chiloscyllium plagiosum. The sequence continues at coordinate 77,428,917 of NC_057714.1, forward strand.
CTCCACACGAGGTGTATACTTCCAGCATGCTTTGGTACTAAATGCCTGAGCCACAGATAGAACTAAACATTGTGCAATTTACATACAAAAAGTATGAAGCTTTTAATAGAGTACATATATATTATTTAAACTGCATTTTGAAATCACATTTAATGCCCTTTGTTAGCCTATCAATTGCAAGTTATTCATTTATTCATCAAACAGAGCTTTTCATTATTTTCTCTTTGTCAGTCACTTTGTTGAAGTCAATGTACATGAACTTTATCCGAGTCAGTACGGCCTTTGTAAAATTAATAAGGTGTAAACAACGGTACATAGAAAAGCTAAACAAAGCTGACAATTCAAAGCTACTATTTTTATTTGTAGTCAGCACGCTGTGGCCTGCAGCTGTATAATTTACATTTTAATATTCATCACCTTCCCCAATATTTGCATGATGCCTCCTCCATATTTTGTGTGGTCTGTTAGAGTAAAGTATTGCAATGCACCATCTAATTCACAGTCAGTCTCACTTGTACTGTGTTTTCTTAAAAACATTTCAACAAAAAGAGGGGCACAAGTGTCTATCTGAGTTAAGTTCTTATCTGTAGATATTTTGACTGTGTGGTTTAAATGATAAACATGAAATCGCAACAAACCTCCCTCCTCAAAACGAGGAGGAAATATCTTCTTGCAAAATTCACTGAGGAATACAGTTGATAACAAGTACAGAAAGTTTATTTTTATTTATTTAAAGTTGACTTAGCTTTGATAAGTATAGCTGGAGTAATGAGAGGCGATATTACTGCAGTGGCTCGGAGAAAACTTAAAGTCACAGTCATAGAGATGTACAGCATGGAAACAGAGCCTTCAGTCCAACTCGTCCATGCCGACCAGATATCCCAACCCAATCTAGTCCCATTTGCCAGCACCTGGGCAATATTTCTCTAAATGCTTCCTATTTATATACCATCCAGATGCCTTTTAAATGTTGCAATTGTACCAGCCTCCACCATTTCCTCTGGCAGCTCATTCCAAACATGCACCACCCACTGTCTGAAAATGTTGCCCCTTAAGTCCCTTTTATATCTTTCCTCTCTCATCCTAAACCTATGCTCTCTAGTTTTGGACACCCCATCCCATGGAATAAAACTTTATCTATTTATCTTATCCCTGCCCCTCATGATTTTATAAACCTCTGTAAGTTCACCCCTCAGCCTCCGACACTCCAGGGAAAACAGCCCCAGCCTTTTCAGCCTCTCCTGATAGCTCAAATCCTCCAACACTGGCAACATCCTTATAAATCTTTTCTGAACCCTTTCAAATTTCACAACATCTTCCCAATGGGAAGGAGACCAGAATTGCACACATATTCCAAAAGTGGCCTAACCAATGTCCTGTACAGCCACAACAGGACCTCCCAACCTCTATACTCAACACTCTGACCAATAAAGGAAAGCATATCAAATACCTTCTTCGCTATCCTATCTCCCTGAAACTCTACTTTGAAGGAACAATGAATGTGCACTCCAAGGTCTCTTTGTTCAGCAACACTCCCTAAGACCTTACCATTAAGTGTATAAGTACTGCTCTGATTTGCTTTTCCAAAATGCAGCACCTCACATTTATCTAAATTAAACTTCATCTACCACTCCTCAGCCCATTGGCCCATCTGATCAAGATCCTGTTGTACTCTGAGGTAACCTTCTTCACTGTCCACTACACCTCCAATTTTGGTGTCATCTGCCAACTTACTAGCAATACCTCCTATATTCACATCCAAATTGTTTTATATAAGTGATGAAAAGTAGAGGACCCAGCACCGATCCTTGTGGCACTCCACTGGTCACGGGCCTCCAATGTGAAAAGCAACTCTCCATCACCACCCTCTGTCTTCTACTTTCGAGCCAGTTCTCCACCCAAATGGCTAGTTCGCCCCATATTCCATGAGATCTAACCTTGCTAACCAGTCTCCCATGGGGATCCTTCTCAGAGAGATATAAATGAGATCAACTTCTCCATAACTTCAATTCTGATTCTCATAATAGACAAAGTGCATAATCTAGTGGTGCACCAGTGGTATCATCAGGATATTATAAGTTGAGTCAAAACCTCTATGGCTTTTAAATTGGTTGAACTGCCATCAATTAGCTATTAAACAAACACAAAATCAATTTTACTTTTCACGGCAAGAAAATTTCAAATGTACACAAGTGATTTTCCCTCCAACCGACATAATCCAATATGGCTCCAGTTATCCAAGAGTTCACTCATCAAAATTATGATATTTAGTTGAAACTATTGTACAACACGAGCAAATTACACCATGTTAAGCAAGGTCAAAGGAAATGTAGAAAAAAATCTTCTCTCCCCAAAACTGGTTCAATATAGTCATTATTTTGAATAGTACAAATCTGCATCAGAGTCTGGCACACTTGCAATCACATAAACATATAGATGGAGTGGTTGTCACCAGAACTAACTTCAGGGTTTCACAAAATAGAAGCTCAGTACACTGTAGGAGCTTCTGACACATTGAGGGTTACTGTCATCACTCCTGAAGTCTCCAGACTTGACCTGCTGTTGTACAGGAAGACAATTTCCTGGTCTAACTTGATTTAATAAGACATAACTCATTGTATGTTAGCAATAAGTTAGACATTACATTGATGTGATAGACAGAGAGACTAGGAGAAGAACCTGATGTTAGAACCTTTGAAACTAAAAGACCATATGAAATCATAATGGACGATGCTTAAGGAACTTCTCAATATTAATCCTTCATATAAAACATTGATAAAATTGCTGTAAAATTATGGTCAGCCAATTGATGTCATGCCCTCCGTTTCCCAATGAACTCAATTCCTTTTCCAGTAATTTTGTCCCACTTCCTGGCACCTATCCAGAGTTGAAGCAGACCGTGGGGTCAATTCTGATTCTAAATAAGCTTCCAATCACATGCTCTATGATTCTTGCTGGCTTCCAGCCGAGCAATGCTTGGATTTTAAATTCCTCATCATTAAATTATGCTGTGTCTAACCCCTGACCATCTCCACAATCTCCTTCAAACACACAGCTTTTGAAGATATTTTCAATCTTGTAATTCTGACCTCTCGAGCATCCTGATTTTAATCACTGCTCCACAAGTGTCTTTTGTTCATTTGTGTTAACAACTCCTGAATGTCACATCTTGTTTTTAATGCTACTCTAAAGTACTTGGCACATTTTATTCCATTATGTATGCTATATGAATATAAACTATCATTCTTGTTACAGTAGAAATTATAACAGCATTGAAGACCACTGGCAAGCTTGCAAACTTTCATTTTTATAACAGCCCATTTTACCAAGGATTCGTCTGTGTGTGGATGTTAAGGAAGAGTTTGACAAGTACTACATCCAAGGCTGGCTGGCTGGCTGGCTAAATTACGGTTCTTGGCATAAGAGGATCAGTGTCAGTCTAGACTACAAAAAAAAATTATCTGAAGCACAAATAGTAGCAAAAGTAATTAGGGGAGGCAGTGGTATTGTGGTCAGGCACTGAACTAATAACTCAGAGGCCTAGTCTAATGCTCTGGGAACATGGGTGCAAATCCTGGCAACACAATAGATAGGAATTAAATTTAATCTTGATTTCAAAGTTAAGCTCAGCAAAGATGACCATCAAACTCACGTTGATGTGTTTAAAAAACACACAAGGTTCACAGAAGCCATTTGGGACATTTACTGGTCAGGCCTACATGTGACTCCAGGACCAGAACAATACCTTTGTCTTTAAAAGCCTTCTGAAATGGCTTAGCTAGACTTTATTGTATCAAACTACTATGAAGCTGAAAGAAAAGAATGAAATGTGAACCATCTAAGGGACGTTTCTGCTTGATTGGGTCACCAGCAAGTGATGAAGGAACAAGCCGCCAAAATATACTTGGCCTCATTCTCCACAATTAACATGTTCCCGATACATCTTTCCAGTATGAGCAGGAGTGAATACTGCACAGCCCTTCATATTAAGGATACCCTCCCACATGCTGTGTGGCACCATTGTGTTGAATGGGATAGTTATCAAACAAATCTACAAACTCAAAACTGGGTAACCCATGAAGCACAGTTGGTCATTAGCAGCAGCACTATATTCAACCGCAATCTGTAGCCTCATGATGCAGCATACCACTCACCCTTCCATTAACATCAAGCCATGGGGACCAACCCTGGTTTGGTGAAGGGTGCAGAAACAAAACCAGCATACCTAAACCTGATGAAAAAACAATACAGGATGACCTGTGTGACAAACAGCACAAGCAAGTGATATACAGAGCTAAGCAATCCCATAACCAACGGATCAGATCTAAGCTCTGTAGTCCTGCCACTTCCAATCATGAATAGTAGTACTCAATTAAACAACCAAACAGAGAAGTCTCCATGAACATCACCATCCTCAATGATGGAAGAGCCCAGCATCTCAGTGCAAACCAAATGATTGAAGCAATTTTAACCTTCCTCAGCCTGAAATGCCGAGTGGATGATCCTCTCTCGCTTCCACTAAGATCTTCAGAATTATAGATTCTCGTCTTCAGTCAATTTGATTCACTCCAAAGCACTCCAAGGCACTGGACAATGCAGAGGTGGTGGCCCCTGAGTATATTCTGGCAATAGTACTGAAGATATTTTCTCCAGAATTAGCTATGCCCTGAACCATACTGTTCCAATATGTCTGCGTTACCCAGGCATTTCCTACCAACAATAAGCAGAACAGTCAATTACCACCCTATCAGATTATTCTTGGTCATCTTCAACAGGGCAATCAAGTGGCATTTACTTAGCAATAACCTAGCCACTGGTATTCAATTTGGTTCTGCCAATTCCTGACCACACTGCAGCTCAGTCCAAACATGGACATAAAGGCTGAACTGCAGAAGCCAGTTGAATGACTGCCCTGGGTTGCAAGGTTGTTACCTCTGACAACTGGCAAGCTATCAAAGTGAAGGAATAACATTGTAAAAGAGGAAAAGTTTTCAGATGCTCCATTAGAATAAATATTTATCAGATAAAATGCTATTCCATATTCTGTAATTTTGAAATGCAGGCACTGTGTTTTCATTCTCCATGTGGCCTTCATTCACTCTTTGAAGATCAGTTCAATTACCTATTTCTCTAACAATAGGTAAGCTCTAACAAATTTATAATCTTTTGGCTGACTTCAGTGGATTCTGTATTGCAGTGTTGATTTATACAGCTGACCTGGGAAATGAGAGTTGGAGAGCTTGCTTACCTTCCAAAGCACTAATGGACTCTAACACAAAGCTGGAAACTGAAAAGTTTGATAGTTTTGGCAGATTTATGAGGTTCTGAAGAAAACAATGCCATAAGTGACTATTCAAGTCATGCTTGTTTACTACGATAAATTTATGAGTTCTACAAAGACTTCTAAATTTTATCATAGGGTTTACAAGCTCTATTCATGAAATGGATAATGGGGGGGACTGGATTTGGGAGAGAGGGATGTAAAGGTGTATTAGAGGGGACAAACAGCTTGAAGGGGTAGCTGGGTTAAAGGGCTGAAGGTGAATGAGGCTTTATATTGATCTGGATTACCAAGCTGCTGTTGGACCTTTTATCCTGGCTGCCTTGATATCATCTTGCTCCGACGGCAGGCCTGACTCCAGGCTGTCTCACCTTCCCTGCTAGCATTGCCAGGACAGAGGCAGGATGGTAACATTGGGAAAACTCTCCAACTTTTGATTCCCACCTCCATGATGGAAATTGGCCCAGTGAGTACTCTAGATCTTCATAAAACTCTGATTAGCTTTCACATAGAGAGTATTGCATCTAGTTCGAGTTGCCACCATTTCAAAAGGATGCAAGGATCTTTACAAGGATGGAAAGAAGATTTACCAGAATGGTTCACAGGATGGGAGATAATACCCTGAGGTTAGGATGATAAAGTTGAAACTGTTCTCCTTGGAGCAGAGGAAACTGAGGGTAGATTTAAGAGAGTGAATAAGATTTTAATCAGTTTAAATGAAGACAAAGAAAATTGTTTGAGTTAACTGACAGTACAAATATTTGGGGAGACAGATCTAACGTTTTGGTCAAAACATATAAAAGGGATGTGAAGAATAATCTTTTTAGACAGTGGGTGAATACCTACAAGGATAATGCAAGTGGAAACAGTAAGTTCAAAGGGAAAATGGATGGGCACATGAGGAAAATAAACTTGTACACCAGGAATGGAGAAGGGGAATGTGATTGGATTGCTCTACGTGGAATAGCTTGGACATGTTGGCCCAACTGGCCCTTGTCTATGCCATTCTGTCTCTATGATCTGATGATTTTACTTATTAATCCGCAGTACTGACTGCACCTTAAAACATAATGACACACAATTTTCATTAAGAGAAACAGTAATATTTAATGCTCCATCATTCAAGTTTTTAAACTTTTAAATTTGCAATTCATTTGTTTACCTGTCAAAAGTGCAATATATTTTATGAATACAAAGCTCACCACAAAAATTAAGTTTTAAAGAACTATAAAATTACCTCCCATAATGCTAGATCTGCCTTTCTCCATCTCCACCACATGGGGATGCACTCCCTTGTACATTGCATCACTCACAAACTGAGTGTTCTTTCTTGCTTGTTCTGTTACCAGGTCATCAGATACTGAAGTGAAGCCCTTGCCTCTTGTCCGTTCAAAGTCCTCATGGTATTTAATCTATCAACAAAACATATTAGAGTTTCTTGGGTTTTTTGTTTTTTAAACAAAAAAAATTAGCAGTTCTCATCAAGGTCACTTCACAAAAGCATTCAATGTATTTTAATTTTTACTACCAACTCAAAATCAATCATGCAATCACACATTCTATTACACAGCCACACACAGTTCCCTACCCACACATACTGCCATCAAATTGCTTCATGCATGAAATCACTCAAACTGTGTTCAGTGGATCAGTTATGTGAATATTATCTGAGGTGTTTGTGTTACATGAAGACACAAGAAGCTAGGTTTTCATTTCTTTTTTTATTCAGACACTTTTTTTCAATATAATATCCATTAAGAAGGGTTAAAAAGAAAGAGCAACTCATTTCATATGTGTTCATGTGCCAATGTAGTTTTAGTACATGGTGTTGATTAGTTTGTCAAAGCTCATTCCCAGCTGTAAAACACAAGCTGTTAGAGCGCTTGCTCCACTATACCAGGGAGATATCATTCTGTGATTCACGGACACATCTCATTTCTGGAGTCTGTGAAAGCTGAACTGGTCTGCCTTTCATTTCCTTCAGGTCATGAACCTACAGGTAACAAATTAACAATATTAAGTTCACAAAATGTGAGCACAGTCCTGTGATGTGCATTACACTATCAAACAAAGAAGCAAAATCAAGCAAAAAAAGTCAATTACATGCAATTACTCCTGAATAAGGAACTGTAAGCAAACTCAGCAATGCTGATCCTATCCGTAATAACTGAAATTTATGCATTAGCAGCAAAATGGAAAATTCCAAACAGGCAATTTTCCAAATCTTGGAGCATTGGTGGAAAGGTGGGATGACTATTCTACCAGTCCGAGATGGAGGTAGCTTCACTGGAGCTGACTGGAATTGTGTCTCGGTCTACTGTAGAGAAGGGTGACAGCTGTTTGATAAGTCTTGGAACTTGTGATTGCACAGAACAGTTAAAATAAATGGTATATAACATTTGCTAAAATGTGAGGAGGGATCCATCAGAGTGATCTGTTCTGGATTCGACAGGTTCTTTAAGGACCCAGCTTGGGTCACCATACCCTCTCCGCTTTTGAACAGAATCCCCTGAATTCCCTACCACTAATTTTGTGCACTAATAACAAAGTGTATAATTAAAATAGCATGATTTTCTGCCTATTGTTCTTCATGGCATTACTTACATGAATAATTTGAGTTGATACTTAATTTGACACACTATCCATGACAACAACAAAGCATAAAGAGAAGCACAGGTGGGAGGGAAAAGGAAGTGAAGGAAAAACAGTTATTAAACTAATTCACCGTACTAATATTCTGCTGATTTTAATATGTTTAATTTCTGGAGTTTCTTTTACTGTGTACCAGGCTCTAACTCCTCCTTATACAGCACCTTTAACATAAATATATGTATTTCAACAAAATCACCAGTATTGTAGAATATAGGTAGTTAGTGTGCACTTGCTGGGACTTTACACATATTTATTAACGGTTTGCTTATTGAGCAAAAACCTTCTTGCACATACACTACACAAGCTTTTTATTAAATGTTATTATCTAAGCAAGAACTGAAAATGAAAACATTTCATTCTATTCAATACCTTTGATTTTAGAGATATGCTGGGAAGATAGATATGACAACACCTCAGAACATGCAGCATATTCTGTGCTACTGGCACGTCAAGGATCGAAATGATACTGTAACCCATGACAACCTTAGAGTTTATTGGAAACAAAGAGGAATGACTAACTTGGACACACTGCAGGCTCTATTCATGAATAGATGCACAGCAACATAGTGATGGAGATCAATTTACGTGATGTAACACTGCCAACAAGTTCCTCCAATTCGATCATGTGATTTGAGAAGAAATAATAGTCATAGTCATAGAGACCTGCAGCATGGAAACAGGTTCTTTGGCCCATCCTGTCCAAGTCGGCCACTTTTTACAATTAAAATAGTCCTGTTTACTTGTGTTTGGTTCTTATTCTGGGAGAAAGTAAAGACTGGGGATGCTGGAGATCAGAGTCAAAAAGTGTGGCACTTGAAAAGCACAGCTAGTCAGGCAGCATCCAAGGAGCAGTAGAGTCAACGTTTTGATATTAGGTTCTTCATCAGGAATGTTGGTGGGGACCCAATGGGCTGAGAGATAAATGGGAGGGGGAGGGGGGGGGTAACTGGGAAGGCGATGGGTGGATGAAGGCCTTCATCTACCTATTGCATTCCCAGCTACTTTCCCCCCTACACCACTCGCACCTCTCATTTATCTCTCAGCCCCTTGGACGCCACCTCCCCAACGCCCCCCCCCCCCCCCAAACTTTCCTCATGAAGAGCTTATGCCTGAAATGTCAACTCTCCTGCTCATTGGATGCTGCCTGACTGGCTATGCTTTTCCACCACCAAGCTTTTTGACTTTGGCCCTTATCCCTCCATACCTATACCATCTGTGTCCCTGTCTAATAATGTTAATCTCCAGAAAATGTTGGGATTGACCAACAATATCTAAGATTGTTCTGAATAAGGGAGGTGGTACAAGACTGCTGGTATCAATAGCAGCATTTATTTTTATTTGTACTTAATATTCCTTTCAACCCAGCTGTTACTCACATTTAAAGGGAAATCGGTCATCGTCCTTTCCCAGACCCCTAACCAAAGGTGAATCAAAAAGAGCAAGGCCAACCTGGGAATCTGCACAGATTTGGGAACCAGGCCACAGATCAACAAGCTGTCACAAATAGTTCATCCAAGAAACAAAAAAAATACTTGTCTTGTCAGTTTGAGCCTAGCTGTGGGAGAAGTGATCACCCTCCAAGCCATCTCACAAGTAATCTGGAGTAAAAATACTTTTCATTGCTAAAGCCCTTTTAGCTTTCTGTGGTGAGACAGATTTCTGGTGCTTCATTTAAGGTTAACACCTTGTTATTAACCAACTATAAGTCTACTGTGTACTCCAACTAAAACAAAGGTGAAATTAAATAATCTGTGAGCTGTCCAGTATATACACATTATGGCAGCTCCAGGATATCTGGCACAGACCTCCAACGTCTAGAATTGATGGCCACATACATTTCATCAGTGTCCACACTAAGTTTTTTCTGTTCACAATCTTTGCAGGTTAGTGATAGGGTACTCTCAAAGCAACATGGGTGCAGTTAGGGGAGCTGAAGCTTGGGGAAGGCAGCAATGATTAAGAATCCCAATGCCTGGGCTGTATTGAGGATTGGGAGATGCCAAATAGGTCCCAATCACTTCTTAAAACAAGCTTTGACATTAAACATCAGGGCAGCTGTGACTTGATGGATCAGGACATTCTGAATCCACCTTGTTGCTGAGAGCTAGAAACAATGGCAGCGAGGTCTACAAATGTCAAGTTGCATAATTGTCCTTATCTCCTTCGGGATCTTCACATGCTGTTACTCCCTCTGGAGGTTATTTCTTTTCTTCTTGATGATGTTTTTATTGCTCTCTCCTTCACGTTGTCTTCACATTTGAAGCAATGCCTCAAGGATTCTATGATATGGAGGTGCTGGTGTTGAACTGGGGTGGACAAAGTTAAGAATCACATAATACCAGGTTATAGTTCAACAGGTTTATTTGGATGTACTAGCTTTCAGAGTGCTACTCCTTCATCAAGTAACTAGTGGGTCAGGATCATAAGACACGGAATGTATAGCAAAAGATCACAGTGCCATGTAACTGATACAATATATTGAACACACCTAGATTGCTGTTAAGATTTTCATTTTTTAGAATGGATTGTAGGTATTGATTAATTAATATGTAAATCCCAGAACTTCTTTCAAGTCTTTCAAGGCTTCTAGCAATGGCAGTGTGCATATTAGATGTTTAAAGTGTTAATTTGTGAGGAAATTCAGAAAGAGAACACTAATCCAATATGCCCAAGTACTGCTGATGACTGACCAACTGGCCTCTAAGACCTAGACTAGTATTATCTGACTCTATACATAGGATTCATCCTACTTTGCTTTTGAAAACCTTTAAATTCAATGCTCTCACCTGCAAAGTGATCTTAATTGGGTACATGGTGGAAACCTTACTTGGTTTATGCTACTAAACTCCGGTGTTTGGGGATTTAACCTTCAACAATTTAGGATTCTGCTAAGATATAGACTGTAGGGAAATAGATGGTGACATCTTGCAAAATGTCCAGATTACAGAGGAGGAAGTGCTGGAGGTCTTGAACCGTTTAAAAGTGGATAAATCCCCAGGACCTGATCAGGTGTACCCGAGAACTCTGTGGGAAGCTAGAGAAGTGATTGCTGGGCCTCTTGCTGAGATATTTGGATCATCGATAGTCACAGGTGAGATGCCGGAAGACTGGAGTTGGCAAATGTGGTGCCACTGTTTAAGAAGGGCAGTAAAGACAAGCCAGGGAACTATAGACCAGTGAGCCTGACCTCGGTGGTGGGCAAGTTGTTGGAGGGAATCCTGAGGGACAGGATGTACATGTATTTGGAAAGAAAAGGACTGATTAGGGATAGTCAACATGGCTTT